>NC_090371.1:227156083-227464210 GCF_036365525.1 Heterodontus francisci
CTTAAGGAAGTGGCCCTAGAAATAGTGGATGCATTGGTGGTCATCTTCCAAGATTCTATAGACTCTGGAACAGTTCCTACAGATTGAAGGGTAGCTAATGTAACCTCACTATTTAAAAAGGGAAGTAGAGAGAAAACAGGGAATTATAGACCAGTCAGCCTGATGTCAGTAGTGAGGAAAATTCTAGAGTCCATTATCAAAGATTTTATAGCACAGCACTTGGAGAACTGTGGTAGAATCGGACAGAGTCAGCATGGATTTACAAAAGGTAAGTAATGCTTGACAAATCTACTAGAATTCTTCGAGGATGTAACTAGTAGAGTTGATGAGGGGGAGCCAGTGGATGGGGTTTATGTGGACTTTCAGAAGGCTTTTGCCAAAGAGCCACATAAGAGATTAGCGTGTAAAATTAAAGCGCATGGGATTGGGGGTAATGTATTGCGATGGATAGAAAATTAATTGGCAGAGAGGAAACAAAGAGAAGGAATAAACGGGTCTTTTTCCGAATGTCAGGCAGTGACTAATGGGGTACCCAGGGATCGGTGCTAGGACCCCAGCTATTCACAATACATATTAATGATTTAGATGAGGGAACTAAATGTAATATCTCCAAATTTGCAGATGACACAAAACTGGGTGGGAGGGTCAGTTGTGAGGACGATGCAGAGAGGCTTCAGGGTGATTTGGAGAAATTGAGTGAGTGGGCAAATGCATGGCAGATGCAGTATAATGTGGATAAATGTGAGGTTATCCACTTTGGTAGCAAAAACAGGAAGGCAGATTATTATCTGAACAGCTATAAACTGAGAGGGGGGAATATGCAGCGAGACCTGGGTGTTCTCGTACACCAGTCACTGAAGGTAAGCATGCAGGTGCAACAGGCAGTAAAAAAGGCAAATGGTATGTTGGACTTCATAGCGAGAGGATTCGAGTACAGGAGCAGGGATGTCTTGCTACAATTATATAGGGCCTTAGTGAGGCTACACCTAGAATATTGTCTGCAGTTTTGGTCTCCTTATCTGAGGAAGGATGTTCTTGCTATAGAGGGAGTGCAGCAAAGGTTGACCAGACTGATTCCTGGGATGGCAGGACTGACGTATGAGGAGAGATTGAGTCGGTTAGGATTATATTCGCTGGAGTTCAGAAGAGTGAGGGGGATCTCATAGAAACCTATAAGATTCTAACAGGACTTGACAGGGTAGATGCAGGAAGGATGTTCCCGATGGTGGGGGAGTCCAGAACCAGGGGTCATAATTTAGATACGGGGTAAACTTTTCAGGACTGAGATGAGGAGAAATTTCTTCACCCAGAGTGGTGAGCCTGTGGAATTCGCTACTACAGAAATCAGTTGAGGCCAAAACATTGTATGTTTTCAAGAAGGAGTTAGATATAGCTCTTGGGGTGAAAGGGATCATAGGATATGGAGGGAAAGCTGGAACAGGTTACTGAGTTGGATGATCAGCCATGAGCATAATGAATGGCGGAGCAGGTTCGAAGGGCCGAATGGCCTACTCCTACTCCTATTTTCTCTGTTTCTCTGTTTATATTACAGACTTATTTTACCGTGAGGGTTAAAAGGAAAACTAGCTTCATATCGACATTCAATTTTTAATGCTTTATGATCAAAGCAGAGCTATACTTCACCTCAATCTCATTACCTATCTGTGTTATTTCCTTTGCAGTGTTGCCCCTGGCAATTCTGAAAGTCTGTGTGGCCGGTGTTTGGAAAAGGAGAATGCTGAAGGTTTTGCACAAATTCTCAGTGCATATTCTAGTGACTTGGGTAATGATATCCAATTTTCAATTTTGTATTGTTGAACTTTACTCAATTATTTTTCAAAATAATAATAATGTATTTGGTCTTAACCACAGGTCTTAAAAAGGAGCTGCTTCGTGACTCAGTTGGGGAGGAACTCTTCAAAATTTGTTTCGAAGAAGATGAGCAAATCCTCAGGTTGGTTAGTGCAACACTTAAAGACTTCTTAAACAGTTTTAATGCTCTCCTGAAATATGAGCAGGTTGGGCAACAAGACTGTATACAAGAATCATCTATTCTTTGCCTTGATCAAAATACTGGGACTTTGAAAGTTTATTGCTTCTTCCCAAATGAAATTACTGGATTTATACTTCCTGGCCTGATTAAGGCAGCTGCCCAAATGTTATATGAAATTGAGATGAGAGTTGAGTTGGTGGAGAATTACATGGAGGATCGAGTCTTTCAGAACTGTCCTTACCTCTTGTACTTTGTTACTCACAAAAAGGAAAAACCTAACATTCATGTGCCACTGAACATTTCTTCAGCAGCAGCCAATGTCTCTATGCCTATATTCTGCAAAACTTTCCCATTTCATTTCTTTTTTGATGAAGGAATGTCATTGCTGCAAATTGGAGATGGTCTGAGAAGACACCTGAACAAAAGAGACTGTCAAATAATACCCAACTTTAATGAGCATTTTCAGATTATTACCCCTCCTGTCAGTAGCTCATTTGGTGGTATACTGTCCATGTTAAACACACAATTTATTATAAGAATAAAACAAGACCACACTACGGAGGGGCGACAAAAGGTGAGATGTTCATTATTTCAAACTGTAACATAACAGTCTTTTCCCTCTCATAGTTGATCATGATCCACATATTTGCAATAATGATTTGTATTTGGGTTGAGCTGCAAAAGATTCCCTTTTCTCAAAAGTTGTTTTTCCTCTATCAGTTTAAAATTCAATTATGTCCATATGTTGGACTTTTAAGGTACAATTTACTTTTATTCATAACTACAGTTTTACTCCAAGGGTCTGGGTTAGGGAAGTACAATTATTCCAAGTGGAGTTATAAGCTGCAAAACTTGGCTCTTTATTGCCAGTATTTTTTTTGCTGTGGGTGCTGATTTTGAAGAAAAATTGTGTCGGCACTGCTTTTGCTCACTTTCAGCATGAAACGTGCTGAAAGTCATCTCGTAGAGGATGTTAGCACAGGCAGTATGTGTATTTGCCAGAAGTTTGCAGAGTAGGCAGATTGTGACATCAGCCAGTGTCTAACACTGATTAAATGTGCAACCTGCCATTTTCAAACTCGTCACTCTAGTTAACACCCTCTCTTAAACACGCAGAACTGAACATGTGCTCAGCAGCACAAGGGACCCCACCCAGTCATGGGGGCTTTAGTACAGATCCCCGTTGGGCTGCAGCATCAGAGGTAGATGGACAGCAAAGATGACAAGCTGCTTACACAGGAGGAGGAGGAGTGGGAGGAGAGTTCTCTACAGGAGGCTTTACCCACTTAAGATCTTCCAAGAGCACTTCTGCTACCTCCACCTAAGACAGGTGCAATGTGTTCTGCAGCAATGATTCACCAAGGAGGTGGTTACAAAACTGTGCTACCTCTTGGAACCAGATCTGCAGTCTCAGAGCTGGGCGAGAACAGGTCCTGAATTTTTTTCGCAAACAGAGCCTTCCGGGCTGGAACAGGTGACATAGCCAACATTCCACAGTTCACCAGCCATTGCTGCATCTGAGAGGTGATAGAGGCTCTATGTGAAAGGAGAGGGGACTTCATTGTCTTTTTTCTGAACAGAGAGAAGCAGGAGAAGCACAGATGTGGTTTTACCAGGATAGCAGGCTTCCCCATGGTGCAGGGTGCCATCGACTTCACACATGTGGCTTTGTGGGTGCTGCATCTCGATGGTCAGATATACTGAAACTGCAAAGATTACCACTCAATGTGCAGTTAGTGTGCAACCGTGCTCTGCACATATGCTGGTGAATGCCTGTAATCCTGACAGCAGACGTAATGCTTTCATCCTGCACCAGTCTGTTGTTCCAAATCTTTCAGCCACTACATTGTACCTGAGCGTGGATGCTCGGCCACAAGGGCTATCTGCTCTACACTTGGCTGATGACTCCCCTCTGCGATCTGACCATATGTGACCAGCACTCATATAATGACAAACATGCTGACATGAGGAAGATCACTGAGTTGATGATTGGGGTACTAAAGAAAAGGTTCCACTGCATCAACCGCTCTGAAATTTGCTGATGACACAAAAATTGGCCGTGTAGTTGACAGTGAAGAGGAGAGCCGTAGACTCCAGAATGATATCAATGGTTTGGTTGAGTGGATGGAAAAGTGGCAAATGGAATTCAATCCGGAGAAGTGTGAGGTAATGCACTTGGGGAGGGCAAATAAAGTGAGGGAATACACAATAAACAGGAGGGTATTGAGAGGGGTAGAAAAAGTGAGAGACCTTGGAGTGCTTGTCCACAGGTCCTTAAAGGTGGCAGGACAGGTAGATAAAGTGGAATGCTTTCCTTTATTGGCTGAGGTATAGAATACAAAAGCAGGGATGTAATGCTGGAACTGTATAAAACACTGGTTCAACCACAGTTGGAGTATTGCATACAGTTCTGGTTGCCACATTACAGGAAGGATATGGTTGCTCTGGAGAGAGTGCAGAGGAGATTTACAAGAATATTGCCAGGGCTTGAAAGTTGCAGCTATGAGGAAAGGTTTAAAAAGCTAGGGTTGTTCTCCTTAGAACAGAGGAGGCTAAGGGGTGACTTAATTGAGGTGTACAAAATTATGAGGGATCTAGGTAGAGTAGACAGAAAGGACCTGTTTCCCCTAGCAGAGAGGTCAATTACCAAGGGGCACAGATTTAAGGTGATTGGTAGAAGGATTAGAGAGGACATGAGGAGAAACCTTTTCACCCAGAGGATGGTGGGTGTCTGGAATTCACTGCCAGGAATGGTGGTGGAGGCAGAAACCCTCAATTCTTTTAAAAGGTACCTGGACAAGCACCTGAGGTGCTGTAACCTGCAAGACTATGGACCAGGTGCTGGAAGGTGGAATTAGATTGAGGGGCTAGTTTTTTCGGCCGGCACAGACACGATGGGCTGAATAGCCTCCTGTGCTGTAATCTTTCTATTGTTCTCTGGTTCTTCCAGAGGAGCCTTCCAGTACTCACTGGAGCAGGGGTCCCAAAATATGGTGATCTGTTGCTTCCTCCACTATCTGGCCATCATGAGTGAATTCCCCTTGCCACCATGGATTCGGCAAGCACCTCAGGAGGAGGAAGAGGAAGAGAGCAGGGAGCAGGAAGGAGGAGGAGCAGAAGGGAGGAGGCAGCCAGCACATCCATGCTCCAGATGGGCTGACTGTAAGCACATCATTAGACTTTCGTTCCCCTGAATGAAACCCCAGACCCCCATTTTCAACAGTTCCACAACTCACCATCCTTCTGTTTTGGATCATCACAGCATCCCCTTGGCCTCAATCTTGCATGTGGTGGCTTCTGTTTGTGCACAGAGGAACCATTTCATAACAACTTTACCTAACAAACTATCCAATGCTCCATACAATACTCAACTAATCTTGTGGGTGCCTTTGCCTGGCCTAGTGGTCTTGTGCAGTGCTACCCCAGTGGCTGCTGAATGGCTGGTGGAAAGCTGTTAACTTTTAGTGGGGTGGCACTGCAGATGAACTCGCGGGACATCCTTGAGCAGCTCCGGGCATAGAAGGCCTGGGTTCGGACTGCAGTACCTCAGCATGGGCGGCAGCTGTCTGAGTTGGCTGACTGACAGGCAACAGCAAGGGCATGGCCGAGTGTTAGTGGTGGGAACAAAAATGTTGTCATCCTGAGAGAAGACAGCATGTTCATGCTGCACAGAGCCATTGCCCTTCCCCTGGGGCAGCCACTCAACTTTCCAAGTAATCTGCTGTGAGACTTTAAAAGCTCCTTTCAGCACTGGTATCCACAGTCATGATAGCAGCAGCTTGAATCTCCATGGTTCCAAGCTGGGCATGCATGGCAGCAAGCATGGATCTCATGACCTCAGTCTGAGCTTCCACTGCAACACTCAGGCATTTGGTGGCTTCTGTTTGTGCTGCAAACATGGGCCAGATGCTGCATGATGGTTGAGTCCACAGGTGCTCTTGTGGAGTTCGACACCACTTCCACACTGAAAATGATGGACTCCAAACTCTGTGCAAAGATTTGTACCAGGGCTCCTCCATGCTTCATGACAGTGACATCAGGGTCTCTGGTAGGCATGCCGATGCACCAAGCATTTCTGTGTCCATGCCCATCAGCCTTTTTCTATATGCTGCCCCATCAAAGTCTAGTCTGAGTCATCTACAGCAGAACTTGTGCGCAACCTCGCCCTCTGAGAAGCTGGCAGCCACATAATTCTTTTTCCTGGGCTGGCTGCAGCCAGCCACTCATGCCCGTTGTCTCACCATTTTAGATCTCGCCTTTAAAGTCTGCACAGTGCCAGTATCTGAGCTGGTGGCTGCGAGTGTCAGATTGAGTGACAGTATTTCTTCCTCCTTAGTCTGTTCTCCCTCTAGTTCTTCAGCCTCCTGCAATACTTGCTCACCAGGCGACAGTTCTTCGGTATTTGAAAGCATAAAGGGATGTGGGCAGGCTTGGGGTGAGAGAAATGGGTGAAAGAAAGAGGTGCATGATTACCTCATCTGCAGCTTGTACCTCATAACAGCTTGTGGGATGAGGGTGAAGTGGGATTTGAGAAGGTGCATTTGGCAGGAAAATACCATCATCCTCAATGGTTTCTGCATGCCACTGGCCATGGCACCACTAAAGGCCTCTCCAATTACTCCTAGCACCATCTCATCCATGGAGGTGAGCACATACAGCTGTACCTGCCCTCAGCAGTTAGCTGCTGCTGTTGTCTATGCTGGGCTACCTTGTTCTGCGAGAGAGAAGAATGTTTGTCAGTGAGTGTGGTGTAATGTATTTGAGTGATGTGCCTGACACAGTAGAATAGTGTGTGGGGGGAGGTAAAGTATATGAATCTGAGATTTGAGTCATGGTTGATCGAGATTATTGGTAGGTGACTGAGCAGGTGTAGTGAATGGAGCAGTGCATAAGGCTAGTGGTGCAGCTGGTAGGATGTGGTATATGAGAATGCATTCACTGACCTTGATTGCTCATTAAAGTTCTTTCAGCACTGTATCCAGGTCCTTGGGGCTGGACTGCTGGCATTGACTGCTATGTCTACCAGCTTCCACTACTTTCTCAATACATATCTGGAGAACCTCCTCGCTCCCTGAGGGAAGAGGACCTCTCTCCTCCTATCAACCTCATGCACCTAGGCCTCCAGTGTGGCATCCGAGAACCTTGGGGCAAGCTGTCTGGCCTGTTGCACCATCTCTGTAGCTTCCTCCTGGTCTTCAAAACTTTTTTAAGTAACTCCAGTCCCTGCTGCAGCCAGAATGCACCTCACCTTTAAGAGACACAGTCTGGCTTTAAGTAGTGCAAGCTATCTTCAAGTGGTGCTAGCTTTGCATGAACTTGGGGCCTCCTGCTGAGGCCTGCAGCCACTCAGCAGCACATTAACCACTAGCTGCCCTCCACAATCATTGTAATTATCAGGCAGCACAAAGTTTGAAAGCTACCTGCATCAGTTCAGCACTTTCATTATTTTATAACCTTTTTATCTGGTTGTCTCTAAGTGTATGCTGTTCCAGTGTAAATAGATCTAGCTCTTTAAGCCTAAATGATTAACTAAGATCCTTTAAGTTAGGATTCCTTCTCCGAGATCTCTGGACTATTTCCAAGACTACTGTAGGATGTAACTAGTAGAATAGATAAGGGAGAACCAGTGGATGTGGTGTATTTGGACTTTCAGAAGGCTTTTGATAAGGTCCCACATAAGAGATTAGCATGCAAAATTAAAGCACAGGGGATTGGGGGTAAGGTACTGACATGGATAGAGCACTGGTTGGCAGACAGGAAACAAAGAGTAGGAATAAATGGGTATTTTTCCGAGTGGCAGGCAGTGACTAGTGGGGCACGGCAGGGATCAGTGCCAGGACCCCAGCTATTCACAATATATATTAATGATATAGATGAGGGAATTAAATGTAATAAATCCAAGTTTGCAGACGACACAAAGCTGGGTGGGAGTGTGAGCTGTGAGGAGAATGCAGAGAAGCTCCAGTGTGATTTGGACAGGTTGAGTGAGTGGGTAAATACATGGCAGATGCAGTATTAAGTGGATAAATGTGAGGTTATCCATTTTGGTGGCAAAAACAGAAAGGCAGATTATTATCTGAACGGCGATAGATTGGGAAAGGGGGAGGTGCAGTGAGATCTGGGTGTCCTTGTGCACCAGTCGCTGAAAGTAAGCATGCAGGTGCAGCAGGCAGTTAAGAAGGCAAATAATATGTTGCCCTTTATAGCAAGAGGATTCGAGTACAGGAGCAAGGATGTCTTGCTGCAATTATACAAGGCCTTGGTGAGACCACATGTGGAGTATTGTGTGCTGTTTTGGTCCCCTTATCTGATGAAGGATGTTCTTGCTATGGAGGGAGTGCAGTGAAGGTTCACCAGACTGATTCCTGGGATGGCAGGACTGACGTGTGAAGAGAAATTGGGTCGATTAGGCTTGTATTCGCTAGAGTTCAGAAGAATGAGAGGGGATCTCATAGAAACCTACAAAATTCTAACAGGACTAGACAGACTGGCAGGAAGGATGTTCCCGATTGCAGGGCAGTCGAGGACCAGGGGTCACCGTCTAAGGATGAGGTAAGCCATTTAGGACTGAGATGAGGAGAGATTTGTTCACCCAGAGAGTGGTGAACCTGTGGAAGGAATTCTCTGTCACAGAAAGCAGTTGAGGCCAAATCATTAAATATATTCAAGAAAGAGTTAAATATATTTCTTAGGGATCAAGGGATATGGGGAGAAAGCAGGAACAGGTTACTGAGTTTGGATGATCAGTCGTGATCGTATTGAATGGCGGAGCAGGCTCGAAGGGCCGAATGACCTTCTCCTGCTCCTATTTTCCTGTGTTTCTATATCATCCACTATCTGAGGGGACCAAAACTGGATGCACTGTTGCAGATGCAGTCTAACTAACTACCTGTAAAATGACAGAATGGTGTACTGAATGGTTCTCGATACCCTGTTATATTTAGCTGCTGATTCTTTACATTGATCATGAACCCTTCATATCAGCATTATGAGATAAAAATTCTACTAGTTGCTATGTGTAGATAATATTGTAAACATATTTATGAGGATTTTCTATGTTGGGTATTGATGACAAACCTTTTTCTTTGGGAATACCAAACAGGAAATCTGGAACAGAACCATAGTGCATAGCAAGCAGAAATAATCTTGCTTGCAACACAGAACAGTGTAGACATACCAGTGTCCATTTGCTGTGGTGAATGCCTCCAACATGTCCTGTAACCTCTTTCTCACTGGTGGCAGTTTCATTTTCCTGCCTTTTTTTTCCCTCTAGAAGAACATAAGAAATAGGAGAGGAGTAGGCCATTTGGCCCTCGAGCCTGCTCCGCCATTCAATCATGGCTGATCTGATTGTGGCCTTAACTCTACTTTCCTGCCTGCCCCGATAACCCGTCACTCCCTTGTCAATCAAAAATCTGTCTAGCTCAGCCTTGAATATATGCAATGACCCAACCTCCACAGCTTTCTGAGGAAGAGAATTCCAAACACTAACGGCCCTCTGAAAGATGAAATTCTCTGACTTAAATGAGAAATCCTTTAATTTGAAACTGTGCCCCCAGTTCTAGATTCCCCCCACAAGGGGAAACATTTTCTCAGCATCTACCCTTTCAAACCCCCTCAGAATCTTTTCTGTTTCAATAAGACCACCTCTCATTCTTCTAAATTCCAATGAGTTTGGGCCCAACTTGCTCAACCTTTCCTCATAAGACAAACCCCTCATCCCAGGAATCAGCCTAGTGAACCTTCTCTGAACTGCTTCCACTGCAAGTATATCCCTCCTTAAATAAGGTGACCAAAACTGTATACTATGGACACTTCTTTCATTTTATTGTTCTTTTCTTCTGTCTCATGATTTTTTTCTTGTCTTTTCCATTTCAATTAATTTGTATTCTCTTTTCCTTTCTCCTTTTTATTACGACCCAGTGAAGAAGGTGTCCAGGGGTCCCTCTCAGCCTTCACCCGATCTTACCGTAACAGGGTTTAATTTTAAACACACCGTGTTTTTAGCTCCCCCTTGGTGAATCCATGTTCACCGCATTCCAATTATAAGGCAAAGAAACCACCACAAACAGGTTTTCATAGGTTTAAAGAAGAAAAATTTAAATTTATTAAACTTGAACTTAAACTCTAATTCAGTTGACGCCTACGGATACACGATGCGCCGACACTAGCATGCATATGCGATAAACACATGCAAATAGAGATAGAAAAGAGAAGAAAAATAAAGTGGAAAATTTTGAGGCAATATCTGAAGAGTTTTTGTTACGGTTCTTCAAGCTCACTGTAGAGTCCTTGATTGTAGGTAGATCTTGCTTTTCGTTGGGGCCCAGTATTCTTCTTAAACCTTGTTTGCTGTAGGAGACTTTTCTCTCTTGGAGTTTACGTGTCTTCATTGGATTCAGAGGCTTGTGAGAAAGTGATGGGAGCAGACAGGACAGATCTTCTCAGTCCAGGAACGAACAGTCTTTCAGAGTTCAAACTCTCTGTGGCCAGTTCAAAAGAACACCCTGGAACAGCTAGTTAGTCATGTCACCAGCTGGCCCTTGTGGATTGTATCCTCCTTAGCAGGCCCTGGAATGCACTTCAATGTCTGTTAGTATGTAAAAAAAGTTTTCCAGCCACGGCTGATCTGTTTAACAAGCTCCAGCAACAGCTAAAAATCAATGTTCTTATGACAAAACCAACGTGCCTCATTCTTGGCAGATGGGGGCCTGCATGACACCTCCACAGCCAGCGGAATGATCTGCAATTTGAGAAAAGCGCATTTCATTAAAAGGGTTGAGAGAAAATATACAATACAGAAAAAACCATGCATTTCTCTCATTCTTTCACATTTATTCATCAATCCTAAAACTTTTTACAGCCTGTCTTTTCTTGGTGCCAGTGCTGCTTTAACTGCCCCCTTTTCGGCATCCCAGTAAACATGCGGTTCTTTGGGAGCTTTTTCTTCAGCTTGCCCATTTCCATGGCTGCCTCGGGTCTTTGAGATGGTTAGGTTTAATTAACACTGAGTTGAATTTTTTTTTTCAAGAGAGTCAGTAGTGGGTAGGTCTATCCTGAACTCTCTTTCAGTGCTTTGCTGAGTCATGCAAAGGCTTTTGACTTCAGGGTGTTTGCTTTTTTTCTGACTGTGGGGGAGGATTCTTTGCTAATCTCCCCTTTGTCCTCTAGGGCACTCCTGCTTGCAGGTATTTGTGCAGACTCTACTGCACTCACCTGCGGCACTTTGACTAGGTGAGGCATCAACCTCATGGTTTCATTGCCCCTCGAGGTCTTTTTTTGTCTCTGCAGATTCTTGTAAATGCTGTTAGCAACTCAGCTTCTAGTGTCTGCATTTATGTAGGAGGATGTGAGGTCTAACTTTTCACCTTTCTCAGGGTTGGCTGACCGGACAGTAGGAGTTTTCATCCAGGATTCCTCCCTGACTTCCTTTAACCTGTCCTCTTGGTCACTTTTTCCCCTTCCCTGTCTAACTATTTGCCAGCCTTGTGCCTGCCTGTCCCTCCTCAACGGGGGTCCCTTACACTTCACCAGCCCTCTGCTGGAGGGTCCTCCTGACATGGGTACAGGACTTCACTGGTACAGGTTTCACTTTAGGTTGGGGTTTTCCCTCAACCTGGCACATGTGGCAACCCCTGCAGTACTTCACCACATCTTTTGGCCAGTCAAATTGTTGTCTTATGTGGCCTTTGGTCTTTCGTATACCGGCATGTACAGCCACTGTAGTCTCGTGGGCCCTTCTTAATATTTCTCTCCGGTACCTCTGCGTCACCACTAACTAGTGAACTACTGTCCACTCCTTGCTCTCAGGTCTGTGAGAACTCCATTTCCTCATCAGAACCTCATTCTTTACATTGTAGCAATCAGGGACTCCCTCTGCTTCACTTTCAGACTAGGCAGCCTGTGCTGACTCTCGCAATAGTGGGTCGGCTCACTGAGCCTTAGCTAGGGAAAATCCATTTACTTCATTCCCTGGGTCTCCTAACATTCCAAAGAAAGTCTCGGACAGACAGACCTGGTCATCTGCCTGCATTGCCAATTCAGTCTCCTCAGGGGAAGCTGGTTTGATCATGGCCTGATCTACTACACATTCAGGGAAACTGCAGGAGACTGTCTCCTGCCACGGCCCTGTCTCTCTGACCTCCTGCAGTCTTTCTTTCACTACTGGGAGGGCTACTACCTTCACCCCCACCAGATCATTACCTAGGAGCAAGTCAACCCTGTCCATAGGCAAACTAGGGACAATCCCTACAGTCACTGGTCTCGAAACTAGGTCGCAATCCAGGTGCACCTGTTGTACAGGTACAGGCATACACTGCCCTCCAATACCATTCACCACCATTCTGGTGTTTACTGCACTCTCTGGGGAAAAGGTCAGGCCGTTTCCCAGTAAAAGGGATCTAGTGGCCCCTGTGTCCCTGAGAATCACTATGGGCTTTCTGGCCCCACTTGAGGGGTATGGGGTTACTTTCCGTTCAGTCACAAAACCCTGATAACCTTCAGGAATCCTATTAAACTTTCCTGCACTTGCAGCCATAAGTTTCCTGGGTCTTACTCTTACTGCAGTTAAAGCCACAGCTTGTTCTGCTGTGCTTTCTATCAGGTTCGCTTCTTCACTGAGCGGATGTGTCCTGATTAACCCTACTGGCTTTCCCTATAGTTTCCAGCAGTCAGCTTTTAAATGCCCTGCTTTATTACAATGGAAGCACACAGGCCTCCGGGCTCACTCTTGCTCACAGCACCTTCCTTTTTGGCTGGAGGAGGGCCCTCTATGTCGCCTGCTTTCCTTTCTCTCCCAGGACTGCTTGTGCTCCTATCACCTTCCCACCCTTTGTCCTTTTCGGATATTTGGGGGTGATTAGGAAAGGTTCTCCCCTGGGAAACCGACTTATAAATTAAAGCAAACTCATCAGCCAGAACGGCCACTTGCTGGGCTCTCTGAACCCGTTGCTCCTCTTCATGGGTCTTTACGGAGAGTGGGGGGAAGTGTTTAAATTCCTCTAATAGAATTACTTCTCTGAGATTCTCATAACTGAGCTGTACTTTAAGAGACCTCAGCCACTGGCCAAAAGCCAGCTGCTTACTTCTTTCAAACTCCAGATAAGTTTGATTAGCTTGCTTCTTGAGGGTTCTAAACTTTTAGCGATAGGCTTCGGGTACTAATTCATATGTCCCGAGGATAGCATTTTTTGTCAGTTCATAATTTGATGAGCTCTCATCTGGCAACAGGGAATAAGCCTCATGGGCTTTTCCAGTTAGCTTGCTTTGTATTAAAAGAGGCCAGGTCTCAGCAGGCCTTTTTGGCAGTCTTACCAGATTCTCAAAGGACACAATAAAGTCTTCTGCATCTTCCTCATTAAATTTTGGAATTAGTTGAGCTAGTTTTAACAATTTTGTACCCAGCCCTGAATTATGATGCTCCATATTGGCCACTGGGGTGACTCTGTCGCCCCCTCGTTAACTCAAGCCACCTTAGCTCTCTTTCTTCGCATTCTTTCCGGAAGGTTATTTCTCTCTCTCTCTCCTGCCTCTCTCTTTCTTTCTCCTGTCTTTCTTTTTCTTCACATTCCTTCTGGAAGGCTCTCTCTCCCTCTCTTTTCCCTCTAATTCAAGTTTCCTCTGTTCCAATTGTAGCTTTGCTCGCTATACCCTGTCGGAGTCTGTTTCTAACCCTGCTTCTGCTTCCTCAGATTCAAGGGAAAAATGGTTGGCCACTAGTCTTAGGAGTTCAAACATCCTCGCCTTGCCACGTACAGTGATCCCACACTGCTCAGCCATTTTTCTCAGCTCCTCTATAGACAGTGCTTTTAACTTATCCCAAGTTACTTCACCCTGGCTTGGGAAGCCACTAACTTCAGTTGCTGAGATATTAGTATTCAAGCACAAGCAACCACAAGAAAACCTGTATTGAAATCTTGCTCTTTTTTGATTGGGAACAATTTGGTTTCCCACTTCCAATTTCTCTCGTTTGTCTGTGGGTAAAATTCCAGACGCTAACACCCAAATTTCTGTTACAACCCGGTGAGGAAGGTGTCTAGGGGTTCCTCTCAGCCTTCACCTGGTCTTACTGTAACAGGGTTTAATTTTAAACACACCATGTTTTTAGCTCCCCCTTGGTGAATCCTTGTTCACCGCATTCCAATTATAAGGCAAATGAACCAGCACAAACAGGTTTTGTTCGGTTTAAAGAAGAAAAGTTAAAATTTATTAAACTTGAACTTAAACTGTAATTCGGTTGAGGCCTATGGATACACGACATGCCCACGCCACATGCATATGTGATACACACATGCAGAGACAGAAAAGAGCAGAAGAAAAATAAAGTGGAAAGTTTGAGGCAATATCTGAAGAGTTTTTGTTACGGTTCTTCGAGCTCACTGTAGAGTCACTGGGGCCCAGTATTTTTCTTAAACCTTGTTCGCTGTAGGAGACTTTCTCTCTTGGGATTCATGTGTCTTCAGTGGATTCAGAGGCTTGTGAGAAAGAGATGGGAGCAGACAGGAGAGTCTTCTCAGTCTAGGAGCAAACAGTCTTTCAGAGTTCAAACTCTATGTGGCCAATTCAAAAGAAAACCCTGGAACAGCCACTTAGTCATTTGACTAGCTGGTCTCACCAGTCCTGGCCCTTATGGATTGTATCCTCCTTAGCAGGCCCTGGAATGCGCTTCCTCACCTTCGATGTCAGTTAGTATGTAAATTTTTTTCCAGCCATACCTGATCTGTTTAACAAGTCATTTCCTCACTCCAGCAACAGCTGAAAATCAATGTTCAGATGACAAAACCAATGTGCCTCATTTTTGACAGGTGAGGGCCTGCATGACATTTTTCTTTGTTATTTGCTTTCTCCCTGTTCTCTCTGCTACCTTTCCTTCCACAATTCCCTTCCTCATGTTCCCACTGCGTAGCTGCGTTCTGAACAAGATCACCAGTGAAACTGGCAATCTTCCAACTCTTCCTTTTTGGTGAACGAACTGCAATGGTGTACAATTCCATCCCGAAAACTATGAGTGATAATGATGTACAAAAAGCTGAGACTTTTGAACCATGTTGTATCATAGGAGTTGCATCACTATCTGTTTAGAATAGATGCTGCTGGAATCTGTTAGGTCGATGTGTAGAATTTTGAAGGACAGATAAATTGCTCTCAAGCCAAGCAAAGCAGTGCTCTGCATGCACATGATTAGAGGACATCTGCCACCACTTTCCACATTGTTAATGTCTGGAAAGAGTCGAACATAATTGGCTGTTCACCAACATCAAATTTACTTTTTTTAAAAAAGATCATACTCACTCTAGAAAGCCAGCAAGGTAGTCCTGAGGGATCATGAGGCAAAGGCCCAGATTTTCCAATCAGAGAACAATCTTTTTTCATGAATTGCGATCAGGATTTAAGAGTACTTCATGCTTTTTACTGTGCGCTGGGTCTACCTGTTTGGATCCCAATGTCCGGCACCAGATTTACGCTCCTCCGATTTACTATGAGTTGTGTATCCTAGCTTTTTGGTATCAGGTTATTATACTCCCTTGCTCTGCCTATGATGAGAAATTATGGAAGAACAGGGAATAAACCTCATGGGAGAGGCATCGGACCTGTGAGGAAACAGCCTGGAGCAAGGGGCTGTAAATTGGGACCGAGGCTTGAGGCATGGGACCTGGGAGTTGGAGAGGCACACACAGGAGCTCCTTGGAATTAGCGCCTGCTAAATTTGAAAAAAAATCTGTAACATCACAGCAAAGTCGTCAGCTGATTGGTTGGTGAGTATCTAGTGTAAGTGTCTGTTTGTAAACAGCTTGACACATTCAATACTTTTAAGAAAGTTGGGTTAATAATTGGATTATGGAGAAAAGGTAGAAGAAGGTAAAAGTTTTTTTTCTTGAACTCTTAAGTTCCTACCTTATACACACAGAAGAAGCTGATTGGTGAGTAATTTTGCTTTTCACTTTCCAGTCGTCAGTTTAAAGTAAATAATCTGAAAGCAAACTTAAGGCATGGCAGGCCAGCTCACTGTGTGGAATGCCCACCCTGTGACATGTGGAGAGTCATGGATGCTTCACGTGGCCTAGACAATCACATGTGCAGGACATGACTCCAGCTGCAAAAACCTGAGCTCCACAGTTTGGAACACGAGCGGAGGTTGGAGTCACTGTGGTGCATCCATGAAACTGAAAACTGTGTGGATAGCACACTTAACAAAGTGGTCGCACCGCAGATTAAGAGTGTGCAGGCAGAGAGGGAATGGGTGACTGCTCGAAAGACCAGGCAGGTAGTGCAGGAGTCCTCTGAGTCTATCTCACTCATTAACCAGTTTCCCATTTTGGATACTAGTGAGGGCAATGGTCTGTCAGAGGAATGTCACAAGAGCCAAGTTTGTGGCACCACAAGGGGCTCAGCTGCACAGGTGGGGAGAAAGAAGAGTGGAAGAGCAATAGTGGTAGGCGATTTGATAGTTAAGGGATCAGACAGGCATTTCTGTGGCCATAGATGTAACTCCAGGATGGTATGTTGCCTCCCTGGTGCCAGGGTCAAGGATGTCACAGAATGGCTACAGGACATTTTTTCGGGAGAGGGTGAACATCCAGAAGTCGTGGTCCACATTGGCACCAATGATATAGGTAGAAAGAGGGATGTGGCACTGAAAGCAGTATTAGGGATCTAGGAAGGAGATTGAAAAGCAGGACATTTAAGACAGTTAGCTGAGGATTAGTCCCGCAACCATGTGCTAGTGAGTATAGAAAGAGAAAGATTGAGCGAATAAACATGTGGCTGGAAAAATGGTGTAAGAGGGAGGGCTTTAGATTCCGGGGGCATTGGGACTGGTTCTGGGGCAGGTGGGTACTGTACAGGATGGACGGGTTACTCCTTAACAGGACAGGCACTAATATCCTCATAGGGAGAATTGTTAGTGCTGTTGTGGAGGGTTTAAACTGGCTTGTCAGGGGATTGGAAACCTGTGAGGGAATTCAGATAGGGGAAAAACAAAGCTGGTTAAGGGAAGGTGAAAAGCTGTGAATGAAAGTGGAAAGCAGCAGAAACAAATGCTAAAATGAACCAGGATCAAAATACAGAATAGTGTTAACAAGGCAGAATTAAAGGCATTCGATCTGAATGCACACAGCATTCACAACAAGGTAGGTAAGTTGATGGTGCAAGTAGAAGTAAATAGGTATGATTTAATTGCCATTATGGAGATGTGGCTGCAGGGTGACCAAGACTGGAAACTGAATATTAAAGGATATTCAACATTTAGGAAGGGCAGGCAAAACTGAAAAGGAGGTGGGGTAGTGCTGATAATAAGGGGTGGGATCAGTGCATTACTGAGTGAGGATCTTTGATCGGAAGAACAGGAGGTAGAATCTGTTTGGGTGGAGCTAAGCAACAGCAAGGGCAACAATTATTGGTAGGAGTAGCTTACAGGTCACCAAACAGTAGTAGTAATGTAGGGCATGATATAAATCAGGAAATTAAAAGTGCATGTAGCAAGGGCAATGCAGTAATCATGGGTGATTTCAATCTACATATAGACTGGGTAAATCTAACGAACACCAATGCTGTGAAAGCAGAATTCCTGGAATGTGTCCGAGATGGTTTTCTGGAGCAATATATTGAGGAATCAACTGGTGAACAGGCTATTTTGGATCTAGTATTATGAAATGAGAAAGGCTAATTCATAATCTGGTGGTGAAAAAAACTTTAGGGAAAAGTGACCATAGTATGATAAAATTTTCCATTAAGTTTGAAAAAGATGTAGTTCACTCCAAAAATAGAGTCTTATGTCTAAACAAGGGCAGTTATGAAGGTATGAGGAGCAAGTTGACTGTGGTGGATTGGAAAAACACATTAAAAGGTTTGATGGTAGATAGGCAATGGCTAGTATTTAAAGAGGTGATATATGGTTTTCAAAAATAACATACATTCCTTTAAGGCAAAAGAGCCCAATAGGGAAAGCGAGACAGTCGTGGCTAACAAAGGAAGTTAAAGATAGTATTAGATCATAGGGGGAGGCTTACAAAGTTGCCAAAAATAGTTGTAAGCTGGAGGATTGGGAGAATTTTAGAATCCAGCAAAGGAGGACCAAGAAATTGATTAAGAAAGAGAGAATAGAATATGAATATAAACTAACAAGAAATATAAATGCGGATTGTAAAAACTTCTATCGGTATGTAAAAAGGAAAACAAAATAGCAATGACAAATGTGGGTCTGTAACAGGTCGAGACAGGAGAATTTATTGTGGGAAATAGAGGAATTGCAGAGAAACTAAATAATTACTTTGAGTCTGTCTTCATGGAGGAAGATACAAGAAGTCTGCCTGAAATAATTGAGATCCAAGGGTGTAGTGAGAATGAGGAACTGAAAGAAATTAGGATTAGTAAAAAAGTAGTCTTGGAAAAATTAATGGGACTGAAAGTTGACAAATCCCTGGGTCCCGATGATCTTCACCCTAGAGTGTTGAAAGAGATTGCTACAGAGATAGTGAATGCATTGATGATCATCTTTCAAAAGTCTATAAATTCTGTAATGGTGCCTGCAGATTGGAAGGTTGCAAATGTAACACCACTGTTTAAGAAAGGAGGGAGACAGAAAATGGGGAACTACAGACCTGTTAGCCTGATGTCAGTAGTAGGGAAAATGCTAGAATCTATTATAAAGGATTTGATTACTGGACACTTAGAAAATAATGGCCTGGATTGGGCAGAGTCAGCATGGGTTTATGAAGGGGAAATCATGTTTGACGAACTGGTCTGAGTTTTTTCAGGATGTTACTAGCAGAGTGGATAAGGGGAACCAGCGGATGTGGTGTATTTGGACTTTTAGAAGGCTTTTGATAAAGTACCACATAAGAGGTTATCAGGCAAAATTAAAGCGCATGGAATCGGGGTAATATACTAGCCTGGATTGACGATTGGGTAACGGGCAGAAAACAGAGAGTAGGAATAAATGGGTCATTCTCTGGTTGGCAGTCTGTGATCAGTGGGGTACCACAAGGAATAGTGCTTGGGCACCAGCCATTCACAATCTATATCAATGACTTGAATGTGGAGATCAATTGTAATATTTCCAAGTTTGTGGATGACACAAAACTTGGTGGGAATGTGAGTTGTGAGGAGGATGCAAAAAGGCTTCAAGAGGATTTGGACAGGCTGAGTGAGTGGGCAGGACATGGCAAATGGAGTATAATATGGATAAGTGTGAGGTTATCCACTTTGGTAGGAGGAACGGAGGTGCAGAGTATTTCTTAGATGGTGAGAGATTGAAAAGTGTTGATGTCCAAAGGGATCTAGGTGTCCTTATTCATAAGTCACTGAAAGCTGGCATGCAGGTGCAGCAAGGAATTAGGAAGGCAAATGGTATGTTAACCTTTAACGCGAGAGGATTTGAGTACAGGAGCAAAATAGGTCTTCCTTCAATTGTATGGAGCATTGGTGAGGCTGTACCTGGAATATTGTGTGCGGCTCTGGTCCCCTTGCCTAAGGAAGGATATACTTGCCGTAGAGGGAGTGCAGTGGAGGTTCACCGGACTGATTCCTGCGATAGTGGGATTGTCCTATGAGGGGAGATTGAAGAGACTGGGCCTGTATTCTCTGGAGTTTAGAAGAATGAGAGGCGATCTCATAGAAACTTACAAAATTCTTAAAGGGATAGAAAGGATAATACAGAAAGGATGTTTCCCCTGGCTGTGGCATCTAGAACCAGGGGACACATCGCAGAGTAAAGGGCAAGCCATTTAGGACTGAGATGAGGGGGAGCTTCTTCACTCAGAGGGTGGTGAATCTTTGGAATTCTGTGACCCAGAGGGTGATGGAAGCTCAGTCACTGAGTAAGTTCAAGACAGAGATCAATAGATTTCTAGTTGCTAATGACATTAAGGAATATGGGGACAGTGCAGGCATATGGCTTTGAGGTAGACGATCGGTCATGATCTAGAATGGCAGAGCAGCCTTGAAGGAATGAATGGCCTAGTCCTGCTGCTATCTTTCTATGTTCCTTCCTATGTGTGACGTGACATCACTTCCTCTGGTGACCTTCAATTACAGGTGCACTTACATGTCCCACGACAAGGACCACTGTTTTTTTGATATATATAAATGACTTGGATCTTGGAATACAGAGAAAAATTTCAAAATTTGCCGATGATATGAAATTTGGAGGCATGGCAGACAATGAGGATGCAACAGGATCATAGATGGGCTAGTAGAATGATCAGACAAGTGGCTGATGGAATTTAATACAGAGAAGTGTGAGGTGATGCTTTTTGGTAGAAGGGATAGGGAGAGGCAATATACACTCAATGGTGCAGTTTTAAAGAGCGTACAGGGGCAGAGGGACCTGGAAGTTCATGTCATAGAATTAGACCATTATATTAAAAGGAAGAATGTGCAGGGTTATGGGGAGAAGGCAGCGGAATGGAACTGAGGGCATCGCTCTTTCGGACAGCCAGTGCAGACACGATGGGCTGAATGACCTCCTTCTGCACTGTAACAATTCTGTGATTCTGTGAGATCTTTAAAAGTGGTAGGGCTTATTGAAAGAGTATTTAGCAAAGCATAGGGATTGGGCTTCATAAATAGAGGGATTGTGTATAAAAGCAGGGAAGCTATGCTGAACCTTTATAAAGCTTTGGTTAGGCCACAACTAGAGTATTGCATTCAGTTCTGGTCACCACACTTTAGGAAGGATGTGAGGCTCCTTGAGAAGGTGCAGAGGAGATTTACCAGAATGGTTCCAGGGATGAGGGAATTTAGCTACAAGGTTAGGTTGGAGAAGCTGGGGTTGTTTTTCTTGGAGCAAAAGAGATTGAGAGGACATCTGATAGAGGTGTGCAAGATTATGGCAGGTTTTGATACGATGAACATTCGCTGATAGTACAAGTTCTAGGGGACACAGATTTAAGGTTTTGGGCAAGAGGTGCAGGAGGGGTGTGAGGAAGCACGTTTTAACCCAACGAGTGGTAATGACTTTGGACTAGCTGCCATTTGATTCCTCTCATTTCTAAAATATTTTTTATTCTAATGTTGGCTGTCTCTCCCAGTCCTCTGTGCACCTTATTTCCGCTTCCTTATGCTTCATTCTGGTATGCCTCCCCAGCCAAATTAATTTAAATTCTCCCACAACACTAGTTAACCACCTCACAAGAACATTGGTCCCAGCCCTGATGAGGTGCAATCCATCCACCTTGTACAGATCCCTCCTGCCCAGAACTTGTCCCAGTGTCCAAGGAAGCTGAAGCCCTCCCTTCTGCATCATTTCTGCAGCATGTATTATTCCAATACTGACAAAGACATAGCACCAGGTGTAATTCAGAGATTACCATCTTCAAGATCCCGCTCTTTAGCTTCCTCCATAGCCCTTCAAACTGGAACTGCAAGATTCAACCGTTTTCCTTCCAGTGTCATTAGTTCCAACATGGACCACGACGTCTGGCTGTTTGCTTTTTCCCAGCAGAATGCTATTGCTATTTTCCAGCACCAGCTCAGTGATGTCCTTTATCTGACATCAGGGAGGCAACACATCATGTGAAACTCATGCTGGCGGCTGCAGAAGCACCTGACTTCCCCTGACTACTGAAATCCCTGTGACCACTGTATTGCTACACCTCACTGTGTCCCCCTGTGCAGTCAATTGCCTATGGTGCTGTGTTCTGGACTGAACCCCTTTGAGGTGTTGTACCTTTACTGATATTCAGCACTGAAAACTGGTTTGTGAGCACCACACTCTCAGAGGATTCCTGCACTGCCTGCCTTTTCTTTTTGACCTCCTTGTTAGCCCCTCACTTATTATCCTCCTGAACTCTGTGTGGCTATGAGGTGACCACTTCCTGTAACATGCAACCCTGGAAATTCTCTATCTGTATATCACCAGCTGCTCATCAAGCTCAGAATCCTGAGTTCAAGCTCAAGCAATTGATTGTACTTCCAAACATGTGGTTAAAACGGACGCATTAAACATCCTGTAGTTCCCATAGGGCACAGCAATTGCAAGCAATACGTCTCAGCTGCCCCATCATTTACTTAAAAGTCTATTTGCTTAAGTTTTGTATATACATTATATATAAATGCTTTAGTTTGGTACCCCACAACTCCTATTTATTATTTATGTATGCCAGATTTTTATTTAATGCAATTCAGATCCTTTTACTGTTTGTATCCTCTGATTAGTTAATTTTATCCTTTTAACTTTAATTAATTACTGTGATTATTTATTTATATATTTACTGTTGTCTTTTGGTTTAAACTATTTAGTATCTCCTTTGCCCTCTGCACCTAATTCTCACTTTCATCAGAATCCCATTTTAAGGACCTCACTCTGTTTTGCAACTCACTCCATTTGACAGTTGACTTTCCCTGTCATGTCACAACAAAGCAAAACAACCCCTAATAATCCCTACCTAGCAGCAGCCATGAATTCTGGGAAAGGCAAGGGAGGTGAATTTGCGGGGAAAAGAATTCTGAGAAAAATCTGTCTGATCCTCAAAAAGAGTTCCAGGAGCCAATGACCATGGGGTAAATTATCCAATTTCCCACCTAACTTTTCTTTAGGCATCCACTAAGAACTTGTCCAGTTTCCATTGTAATATTTTACAGCAAATCTGCATGTACTGCATGAGCCAGCACTGTTGTGTGATTGCCTTTAAGAGCGATGTTCCTTTAAGATCTTAGTATGTTAATGAGCTAAGTACCAGGATACAGTAATGTGACTACAAGCTGGACTCACACTGAAACTGTAACACCTCGAGTAAGGTCCTGTAAATAGTTAGCTTTGTACTGTATATAATAGTTCAGTTTTTTAATAAACCTGTTTGAGATCTTCACCCAATTGGGCTCCAAATATCTCGTTTATGTTGCATTAGACAACATAACAATAACTCATTATATGGTGGCAGCTGTGGTGAGAAAACAAAGTTGAAGATTGAAGACTTAGAGTCATAGACTCTAAGACCACAGTTCAGAGCTGTTTGAGCTGTGGTCTTAGAGTCTATGACTTTAAGACCACAGCTCAAACAGCTCTGAAAAATACCTTTCCTACAACCAGAAGGGAAAAAGTTAAAAAAAATACTGGCCCAAACAGGGAAAGAAGAAAGCAGTTAGCTCAAACTGTAGAAGACAGAGCTCAGAACGACAGGCTGCAAGTAAATCAGGTAAGTCATTGTGCCGACAGTCAAGGGATACTGTTTAAAAAACATAAAAAGCTTTCAAGTTCTTAAAAAAAAATCATTTTTTTCAAAGCCTCTGTTGAAAAAAAACAGGAAAGACCCAACAACTCTCCCAGGCTGATCAAAGTTGGCGCCATTACAGGAGGCATCCGACAGCAAAAAGAACGGGAATCCTCCATTCACACATCTTGCAGCTGAAGCTATAAAAAAACATTAAATCACTCAAGCATGAAGAGATTTCATTCACTCAGCCAAAGCTTTAAAAAACCCATAAAACCTCTCAAGCATGAAGAATTGCCTATTAAATGGCTGTATAAATAAACTCCGGCAGAGAGGGAGAAAAAGCACTAGAAATGCCTATTGCACAGCTGTGTAAACAGACAGACAAAAGTGCTAGAAGCTAGGTAAACAGACAAGCATTGCTAAATACCTGCTCCTGTCAATAAAGCAGGAAAGTTTTTTTAAGGGAAGACAGAACAGAGTCATAGAACAAGTCTCAAAGGACGTTGTAAAGCAAAAGAGTAGTAGAAAAACGGATACCAAATTTCCCAGCATGAACTGAAAGGCCATTGATATCCAATCTGAGTTCAAACTGTTCCAACAACGAAGGCAATTATGCTTTAGAGATCAAGTAATTGCAGAACTTGAAAAACAGGCTGTAAAAATACTAATAGCAATTGGAAATGAGGGATTACACAGAATCAATACCTCCAGATTATCTGAAGAAGACCAGAAAGATCCCAAAGATATGGAGAATGCTAGAAGATCAGCTCCGATTGCAAGTGAATTTTTCAATTCACCGCCTGGAATTGATGTCCTCCAGACAACAGCCACAGGAATCAATAGGCCAGTTTGTCAGTAGATGCCGTAGTAAGGGCAATGAATGTGATTTCTCAGCAACTGAGATATCAGAGTGACTAATGGACTTGGTGATTTATCAACACCCATTGAAGCGTTCCAGAAAGATCATAGCATGGATGCATTGCTGAAAGATGACAGGAAATATGAAGCCATCATAGCTGGACAACAGCATCTGCAAGCACTAGGTGCAGCCAACAGTATCGGCACCATAACCAGGTTGAAAAGAGCATGCAAGCTGTGTGGTTGTTCCCACTCACTGCAAAGTTCTCCTGCATTTCGAGATCTGTGAACGGCGTGCGGTGCAAAAGGACACTGGGCCTGCCTATGCAAGAACATAAGAAATAGGAGCAGGAGTCGGCTATTCAGCTCCTCAAGCCTGCCCCGCTATTCAATAAGATCATGACTGATCTGTCCCAGTCCTCAACTTCTCTTTCGGGCCTGCTTTGCCTAACCCTCGACTCCCCGAGATTTCAAAAATCTATCTACCTCCTCCTTAAATACATTTAGTGACCTAGCCTCCACAAATCTCTGAGGCTAGCTCCAAAGACGCAGCCAGAAGTCACAGGATGGCACATACAGACGACAGGCACAGCAAAAGGGCAACAGCAGCAATGACAGCATCAGAGATCTGCATAAACACAAGTCAATACATGGGATCCACAGCAAAAAAGACTTGAGACTAAACCCAGAGAGAAGTAATTTTCAGCCAGAAGATGAACAGGCTTTACACAGGAACCTGACACATCATGTTGATGAAGTCAAACAACTGGAAGTTTTCACCACTATTAACATCATCTGCCCAAATAAAGCTGGCAAACATACACTCAGGGTCAAGATTGACACCAGTGTTAGTGCATATATCCTACCAGTCCGAATCCTCAAAGATATGCCCTGGAGTAATTGGAAATCAATGATACAACTGACAGCTGCTAAGTTATCTGCATACAACAGGTCACCCATCCCTTGCAGTGGCACATTAACAATGCAATGCAGATACGGCAAGTTGGCATGGAAAAGACAAATATTCTACCTACTAGACAGGAACAGACCAGCAGTGGCAGACTACCAGCATGGAAGGACTCAACATCATAACCATCCATGAGGTAACCAAGGTACCTATTACAGTAGAAGAGACCAAGAGGAAATCTCCAAGGACCGGAACCCACTCGCAGACTCCGGCCAGCATCCAATGGTGCAGTCTGGAAACCCAACGATAGCACAAATATGCAGCGCCTTCACCTCTGCTATCCAGAGAACTGCCAGCATCACAAGGAGCCAGAATGGACAGGTACCTCCACGAGGCCAAGTTCTTTTCCCCCAACAAGTCCTCTACCTTGAGCCACAAGCCTTCAGACGCAGAGGATCAGGAGAGGCGAAGGACACGCAATGTCCTGAGGAGGCAGAGGAAGCATGGGTTGAAGCATTGTCTGTTGGCTCTTCGTGATGAGGCGCTGGAACTTTCCAAGAATGACAAGGCTGACAAGGTGGTCATCCTGAGGAAAGCAAGAGAGTATGTTTGCAGGCTGAAGGCAGAGCAACAGAAACTGAATGCAGAGAGGGAAAAACTTCAGAAAGAACAGCAACAGATGAGATGCAAATTCCCCGAGCAAGAGTTGTCAAACCACCGAGATGATATATGGACTTTTGAGCATCTATATTTGTAAATTGCACAATCTCTATCCATGGATAAATAATTTTGATGTTATCCAATGTTATGTGTTTTTACTTTTAGCATATAAGACTTATCTTTGGAATGAAAGGGGACATAGTGTGATTGCCTTTAAGAGTGATGTCCCTTTAAGATCTTAGTATGCTAATGAGCTAATTACTGGGACACAGTCATGTGACTACAAGCTGGACTCACTCTGCAACTGTAACACCTCAAGTGAGATCCTGTAAATAGTTAGCTCTGTACTGTATGTAATAGTTTAGTCGTTTAAAAAAAAACAGCTGGACTCCATGGATCTCATTTTTGTTGCATCAGACAACATAACAGGAACTCATTACAAGCACCCTATTCCAAAGATCAATAATCATATTGAAAAAAAAGCTACCTCCCAACATCCAATCTAGTTCTATGCATACACAAATATAAAAGCAAAATACTGCGGATGCTGGAAATCTGAAATAAAAACAAGAAACATTGGAAATACTCAGCAGGTCTGGCAGCATCTGTGGAGAGAGAAGCAGGGTTAAAGTTTCAGGTCAGTGACCCTTCTTCAGAATTGGCAGTTGTACATACACAACTTGTACACAGGTCCTCTCATTTTGACCACCTTATCTAATGCAAATTTTCTATCCATAGGTACGCAATTTAGTCTCTTCATTATTTTAAATACTCCAGTAAGCCTCACCAACGTGTACTAGAGTAATGAGACCCAGGTCCCTGAGCCTATCATGATTGCTAAGCCATTTCAGACTAGAGACGGGATCTTGTTCTCCTCCTGACGTCGGGCTCCGTGGTGGGGGTGGGGGGAGTTGGCGGAAGATCAGAGCGGCAGCCGCCTGCCACAGAAACGGACGCTGGGATTGCAGGGCCCGATCTTCCCGGAGGTGGGGAAGCTCTGCGACGGGACCCAACTTTACATATTTAAATTACCTGTTTGCATGAATTAAAATGAAAACCTGCGTGATCTTACCTGCAGTTTCAGATCTTCAGCGCAAAGTGCAGCACTCATTTGCCTTCACCTTCCTGTCCAGGGAAAGCTGGCGCTACCGAAAAGGGGAAGGGGGGACTCTGCATTTGTAGTGTAGTGTATTGGGGCAGGGGGGAAGGGGTGAACTCTGCATTTGTTATGTAGCCATGGGTGGGGGAGGAAGGGGCAACCACTGCATTTGTTGTGTAGTGGGGGGACAAAGGGGTCAAGTCTGCATCGGTCGTGTAGTTGGTGGGGTCACAGGGGCAGCTCTGCAGTTTCTTCGCAGGGCTGGCAGCCCTTTAAAAATGGCGCCAGCGCCTGCGCAGAAACGGTTGACTCAATTCACAGCATCGCTGAGGCTGCCCCTGCCATGTGAGTGAGCGGGGTGGCTGCCCTGCATGTGATAATCAGCCGCCAGTCTCAAGATTGCAGAGGCGTGGCGGCGCGTAGCCCCTGTGTGCTGGCCACCATTTTTTATAGCAGTGGGACCACAAGATTCAGCCCCTAGGTATTAATTAGTGGCCCAACTTCGACCTTTTTCTAGAGCCTTCATATTTCCCATAATGCAAGATAAGATGACTAGAAAGGGACACAGTATAATAGATAGGGCTTAATCAAGGTCTTCTACAGGAGCACTATGGTTCTATTGTCTGATTTTGTATTATCCTAACAATACACTATCACACCCCTTTTTTTCCTCTATAGCCTCTCAGCACTGGTTGTGGACATTTAGAGATTAATGCACTATGACACCTAAGTCTTTTTCCCTTTTAGCAGACTTTAATTCAGAGCATAACATGGTGCAGACATTTTTGGCATTAGCGCTACAAACATGCATCACGCTACATTTATCATCATTAAATATCATCTGCCAGGTATGGGCCCGTTCCTACATCAGATTTAGATCAAACTAATGTTTTTCTTCTTCATGGGGTTCTGACACCACCAGAGAATGTGGTGTCCCTACATTCATTAAGATCATTGATATATGTTATGTCGAATAACAGCCCCTACATCAATCCCTGCTGGACTCTACGAGTACCTGAGTAACTGCTCTCCATGTGGAGCTCCTGCTTTTAATAACAATGCTTTGTCTACAGGAATGCAACCTATTCCCTATTGAACTCAGTGTCTGCCCTCCAGTCACACATGAGGCATATGAGGCACCTTATTAAAAGCTCTTGGCAAATCCAAATATGCATTGTTCATCGTCTTCCATCAATCTGGTAACCTCTTTGAAAAATTTACCCAGGTTGACAAGACATGACCATCTGTTCCAGAAAGCCTGTTGTGTGCCCCTAATAAGCCCTTCCCTGTCATGGTAGCCAGCTGGGACATTCTTAATTATCCCTTCTAGCAACTTTCTTACAACTGGTATCAAGTTAATGGATGTATAGTTTCCTGGATCTGACAGCAAACTATTGAATATATGAGCATGGTTTCACATAGTACTGTTCCCATTTCTTTAAGCAACATTGGGTAACCATCTGGAGCAGTTGCTGAATCTGATTTGAAATCCCTTAGTCTTTTCAAGATCTGAGCGGCAACTTTAGGGTCAACTATACAATGTATTGATGGTAATAGAGTGCAGATTACAGCAGTACAGAATAGGCTAACTCAAAATGAGGCCACAAGTAACAACAATCTTTTCCTGAAGTACCACAAAGAACTAACTGACCAAAATCTCTCTCTACGTGGGACTTTGATATTGCCCAATCCAGCTAAGCACACAGTAATTATTGCCAAATCATCTTGGTCCCCAAACAATCTTTTATTCCCACCTTGTGAACAATCAGAACAACAATGCCAATGTGCAAATTTATTGTTTTATAAATACTGTACAACAAAGCCAAATGTCAATTTTATTTAAAGAAGACAAGATTTGTATAGTGCGTTTCAGGATCTCAGGATGTCCCAAAATACTTTACAGGAAAATTAAGTACTTTTGGGGTGTAGTCACTGTTATTATGTATGGATGAAACTAAAAAGTCAAAGTTCATGGAAAGTTCATGGACTGTCTGATAACTTCTTAAAATTAGCTTTACACCAGTTGCAGTTTGACTAGAAAATCGAAGCTATCAACACATGAACATTCTGCAATAATTAGTGAAATTCTAATGCAAGAATATTACAGTTTTCAACTGAAGATCTGATCTCAAGATCTGCTTTGGAATTGCTGGGTAATTCCATCTGTCATTTAAATATTGTGTTCCTCTACAGGTTATGGACATCAGGGGCCAAATGATTTATGTGCATGACTCCAGCAGCATATTGTTTTTGGGATCACCGTGTGTCGATAAGCTCGAAGAGTTCACAGGACGTGGCTTGTACCTATCAGATATCCCTATCCATAATGCATTAAGAGATGTCATCCTTGTTGGAGAGCAACACAAAGCACAAGATGGTTTGAAAAAAAGATTGAGTAAATTGAAAGGTGCCCTTGAGAAGGTTTACCAGGAACTTGAAGAGGAAAAGAAAAGAACAGTGGATCTTTTGTTCACTATATTTCCTGGAAAAGTAGCCCAGCAGCTGTGGCAGGGACAATCAGTTCAGGCCAAGAAGTTTGACAATGTCACCATGCTTTTCTCAGATATTGTAAGCTTCACTTCAGTCTGTGAGTGCTGTTCACCAATGCAGGTCATCACCATGCTGAATAAGCTATACACCTTGTTTGATTACCATTGTGGAGAGTTGGATGTGTACAAGGTAAAGTATTGCTGATATAGGTAGTCGTCTCTAATTTACTGGAAGTGATTGACAAGCTTATCTAAGCCATCTGGTACGATACAGATTTCAAATATACTACAGAAATTCAGATAAAATTCCAGATTTGAAGGGTAACTACTTCCTTAGTTCTTACCTAATGTTCAGATCTGAAAGTTTGAGAAACATAAAAAAAATTATCATCTCTGGAGTGTTTTGCGGTTTTTTTGAACCAATTTGGAATATTTCCTTCTTCAAAAGATAAATAAGCATATAAAAGATCTTAACGGTACTTTTCTGCATGTACTCAATTGGCCTATTGAGGTGTGAGGAAAGAAGGAGCACTTACGTGGCATATCAGTATGTCCCAAAGTGTTGATTATCCAGTAAATTACTTTAGAAGCATGGTTGTATTGTAAAGCAATGTGTGCCTATATGTAGGATATATTATCCTGGCTTTTCCAATCAGATCCACACATTTGGAACAACGGCCAGAAATGTGCAAAATCTCCATCCATTTTGTACATCATATATACTTCTCTGGTGGGAAAAACATGTACAGGACATGCCTAAAACAGGTGAGAATTTCCGCTTATTAATTATGGAGTATGCAAGGTATTGATTTTTAATTTTTATCCCAAGGATCTTTATTTCCTTATATGACATGTTTGTAAGAAGAGGAGAATCAGTGGGCACACCTGCCAGTACCCTCCCTTGCAGAGGTAAACAAACATTTGGCAAGCAATTACAGAATCGTAGCATCATGAAATGGTCACATTCAGAAGGAGGCCATCAGCCCGTCGAGTCTGTGCCGGCTCTCTGCAACAGCAATTCAGATAGTCCTACCCCTCCCCTCCATTTCCCATAGCTCTACAGATTTTTTTCTTCAACTAATTATCCAATTCTCTTTTGAACGCCGTGATTGAAACTGCCTCCACCACACTCTCAGGCAGTGCATTCCAGATCATATTCACTTGCTGAGTAAAAAAGTTTTTCCTCATGTCTCCTTTGGTTCTTGCACCATTCACCTTAAATTGGTGTCCTCTTGTTCACGACTCTTCACAGAATCACAGAATTGTTACAGTGCAGAAGGAGGCTATTCGGCCCATCATGTCCTCACTGGCTCTCTGAAAGAGCAACTCCCTCAATTTCATTCCCCTGCCTTCTCCCCATAACCCTGCACATTCTTCCTTTTCATATAACTGTCTAATTCCTTTTTGAATACTTCAGTTGAACCTGCCTTCACCACACTCTCTGGCAGTGCATTCCAGACCTTAACTACTCGCTGCAGGAAAAAGTTTCTCCTCGTGTCACTTTTGCTTCTCTTACCAAATACTTTAAATCTGTGCCTTCTCGTTCTCGATCCTTTCACAAGTGGGAACAGTTTCTCTCTATCTACTTGTTCAGACCCCTCATGATTTTGAATACCTCTATCAAATCACCTCTCAGCCTTCTCTTCTCCAAGGAAAACAGTCCTAACTTCTCCAAACTATCTTCATAACTGAAATCCATCATCCCTGGAACCATTCTTGTGAATCTCTTCTGTACTTTCTCCAATCCCCTCACGTCTTTCCTCAAGTGCAGTGCCCAGAATTGGACGCAATACTCCAGCTGATGACGAACTGTCTTATACAAGTTCAACATAGCTTCCTTGCTCTTGTACTCCATGCCTCTATTAATAAAGCCCAGGATACTGTATGCTTTATTAACTGCTCTCTTGGTTGTCCTGCCACCTTCAATGACTTGTGTATATATACACCTAGGTCCCTCTGCTCCTGCACCCCATTTAGAATTGTACCCTTTATTTTATATTGTCTCTCCATGTTCTTCCTACCAAAATGAATCACCTCAGATTTCTCTGCATTGAACTTCATCTGCCACCCGTCTGCCCATTCCACCAACTTGTCTATGTCCTTTTGAAGTTCTACACTATCCTCCTCACAATGCTTTCAAGTTTCCTATCATCTGCAAACTTTGAAATTGTGCCCTGTCTAGGTCTAGGTCATTAATACAAATCAGGAAAAGCAAGGGTCCCAACACTGATCCCTGGGGAACTCCACTACAAATCTTCCTCCAGCCCGAAAAACTTCCATTAACAATTACACTTTGTTTCCTGTCACATAGCCAATTTTGTATCCATGTTGCTACCGTCCCTTCCATGAGCTACAAGTTTGCTCACAAGTCTGTTGTGTGGCACTGTATTAAATAACAAAGAACAGTACAGCACAGGAACAGGCCATTCGGCCCTCCAAGCCTGCGCCGATCTTGATGCCTGTCTAAACTAAATCCTTCTGCACTTCCGGGGACCGTATCCCTCTATTCCCATCCTATTCATGTATTTGTCAAGATCCCTCTTAAACGTCGCTATCGTACCAGCTTCCACCACCTCCCCCGGCAGCAAGTTCCAGGCACTCACCACCCTCTGTGTAAAGAACTTGCCTCGCACATCCCCTCTAAACTTTGCCCATCGCACCTTAAACCTATGTCCCCCAGTAACTGACTCTTCCACCCTGGGAAAAAGCTTCTGACTATCCACTCTGTCCATGCCACTCATAACTTTGTAAATCTCTATCATGTCGCCCCTCCACCTCCGTCATTCCAGTGAAAACAATCCCGAGTTTTTCCAACCTCTCCTCATTGCCAATGCCCTCCAGACCAGGCAACATCCTGGTAAACCTCTTCTGTACCCTCTCCAAAGCCTCCACATCCTTCTGGTAGTGTGGCGACCAGAATTGCACACAATATTCTAAGTGTGGCCTAACTAAAGTTCTGTACAGCTGCAGCATAATTTGCCAATTTTTATACTCTATGCCCCGACTGATGAAGGCAAGCATACCGAATGCCTTCTTGACTACCTTATCCAAAATGCCTTTTGAAAGTCCATAAACACCACATCAACAGCATTGCCCTCATTAACCTTCTCTGTTACCTCCTCAAAAAACTCCAGCAAGTTAGTTAAACATAATTTTCCCTTAAGAAATCCATGCTGGCTTTCCTTAATTAACTCGCATTTGTCCATGTGACTATTGATTTTGTCCCGAATTATTTTTTCTACAAGTTTTCCCACCACTGAAGTTAAACTGACTGGCCTGTAGTTGCTGGGCTTATCTTTACACCCTTTTTTGAACAAGGGTGCAACATTTGCAATTCTCCAGTCCTCTGGCATAATCCCAGAGTCTAAGGAAGACTGAAAATGTATGGCCAGTGTCTCAGCGATTTCCACCCTCACATCCCTCCGTATCCTTGGGTGCATTTCATCCAGCCCTGGTACCTTATTTACTTTAAGTACAGACAGCCTATCTAACACTTCCTCTTTATCAATTTTAAACCCCTCTGGTGTCTGATTTACCTCCTCTTTCAACATTGCTTGGGTTTCATCTTCTTCATTGGGAAAGACAGATGCAGAGTATTCATTTAATACCTCAGCTATGCCCTGTACCTCCATGTGTAAATCCCCTTTCTGGTCCCTAATCGGCTCCACTCTTCCTTTTACCACCTTTTTACTATATATATGCCTATAGAAAACTTCAGGATTTCCTTTAACGCTAGCTGCCAGTCTCTTTTCATGCTCTCTCTTTGCTTGTCTTGCTTTTTTACTTCCCCTCTGCACCTTCTATATTCTGCCTGGTTTTCAATAGTATTTTCTACCTGGCATCTGTTATAAGCACATTTTTTCTTCTTTATCTTAATCTCTACCTCTTTTGTTGTCCAGGGAGCTCTGGATTAGTTTTCCCTACTTTTCTCCTTGGAGGGAACATACCTTGACTGTGCCCGAACTATCTCTTCTTTGAAGGTAGCCCATTGTTCATCTACCGATTTTCCTGCCAGCTTTTGGCTCCAATTTATTCGCCCAGCTCCACTCTTACTCCATTAAAGTTGGCCTTCCCCCAGTCAATTATTCTTACCCTGGATTGCTCTTTGTCCTTTTCCATAATCAGCCTAAACCTTATGATACAATGATCACTCTCCCCTAAATGCTCTCCTACTGATGCTTGATCTACTTGGCCCACCTCATTCCCAAGAATCAGGTCCAGCAGCGCCTCCTTTCCTGAGCACACTCCAGGAACTCTAGCCTCTCACTGCCCTATACACTACTATTATCACAGTCAAAATTTGGATAATTGAAGTCCCCCATTGTAACTACCCTATAATTTTTACACCGCTCTGTAATTTCTTTGCAAATTTATTCCTCCATGTCTTTCCCATGGCCTATAGACAACACAGAGCACAGTAACTGTATTTTTTTTAATCCCTTAGCTCTAGCCAAGTAGATCCTGTCCTCGACCCCTCTGGGACATCCTTTTTCTCCAGCACTGCAATGCTCTCCTTAATCAATACCGCCACCCCTCCCCATTTTATTCCTTTCCTAAACACCTTGTATTCAGGAATATTTAATACCCAGTCCTGCGCTTCTTTGAGCCAGGTCTCTGTTATATTTATTTATTGATACAGCACTGAAACAGGCCCTTCGGCCCACCGAGTCTGTGCCGACCAACGACCACCCATTTATACTAATCTTACATTAATTTCATACTCTCTACCACATCCCCAACATTTTCCTACCACCTACCTACTGGAGGGGCAATTTACAATGGCCAATTTACCTATCAACCTGCAAGCTTTTGGCTGTGGGAGGAAACCTTAGCACCTGGTGGAAACCCACACGGTCACAGGGAGAACTTGCAAACTCTACACAGGCAGTATCTAGAACTGTGAGGCTGCGGTGCTAACCACTGTGCCAGTGTGCCGCATCATAGCCCAACATCATTTTTCCACATGGTAATCTGTGCCTTACCAGTTTTATTAACCAGTTTTATTATTCACATCCATGCACATTAACCCTGATTCAGACTTTATTACTTTCTCCCTTACTCTGACCCTGCCTAATAAAGTACTATTCCCTACTCTCGTGCTATCTATCTCCCCCGGTATTCTGTGCACCTTGGGATTCCTCTCTAATACTTGCTCCTGGTTCTCACACCCAGCCAAGTTACCAGTTTTGCTTCCTTCCAATCTGAGCTCCCTCTCAGGTTCTCATCCCCCATACAATTTAGTTTGAACCCTCCCCAACAGAACTAGCAAATCTCCCTGCGAGGATATTCATCCCAGTCCTGCTCAGATGCAACCCGTCCATCTTGTACAGGTCTCACCTGCCCCAGAACCAGTACCAATGTCTTAGAAATCTGATGCCCTCCCTCCCACACCAGTCCTCCAGCCACGTGCTCAATCGCTCAGTTCTCCTATTCCTATGCTCACTCATACGTGGGACTGGGAGTAATCCTGAGATTACTGCTTTTGAGGTCCTGCTTTTTAATCTCCTTCCTAGCTCCCTAAAATCTGCTTTTAGGACCTCATCCCCCTTCTTACCTATGTCATTGGTACCAATGTGGACCACAGCCTCTGGCTGTTCACCCTCCCCTAGAAGAATGTCCTGCAGCCTCTCTGTGACGTCCTTGACCCTAGCACCAGGGAGGCAACACATCCTCCTGGAGTCACACTGACTGCCGCAGAAACGCCTGTCTGTTCTCCTAACTAACAAATCCCTGTGACTACTACTCTTCCACTCTTCTTTGCTTCCTCTATTGCATAAGAAAGTAAGACTTGTATTTGTGTCGCACCTTCCAAAGCCTCAGGGCATCCCAAAGCACTTTACAGCCAATGAAGTGCTGTGACTGCAGCAATGTAGGAAACCCAGCAGCCAATTTGCACACAATTGGATACTAGAAACATTAATGAGATAATGACCAAATCATTTTTTTTTAGTGAGGTTAGTTGAGGGATAAATGTTGGCCAGAACTCTGTGGAGAATGATGCTCTTCTTCCTCAACATAATGCCATTGGATCTTTTATATCCACCTGGGAGAAAAGGCAGGGGCCGGAATTTTCCGTTGGGCTGGGGAGCCCAGTCCACCAGTCGAAAAGTCCATGGCGAGCCCGCCTCTGCCAAGCGTGGAAGCCAGACCAGATTTTACACTCCCCAGGCCCTTATTTGGTCTTGGTGGGGGGGGGGGGGGACCTCCACCTCCTTGAGGAAGGAACCATATAACCATAGAAAAATTATGGCACAGAAGGAGGCCATTCAGCCTGTTGTGTCTGCGCTGGCTGAAAAAACTAGCTGACCAATCTGCTCCCACTTTCCAGCACCTGGTCCATAGCCTTGCCGGCTACAGCACTTCAGGTGCATGTCCAGGTACCTTTTCAAAGAATTAAGGATTTCTGCCCCTATCACCATTCCTGGCAGTGAATTCCAGAAACCCAACACCCTCTGGGTGAAAAAGTTTTTCCTCATGTCCCCTTAATCCTACCAATCACCTTAAATAGTACCCCCTGGTAATTGACCTGTCTGCTACGGGAAACAGCCTCTTCATGTCTATTCTGTCTAGGCCCCTCATAATTTTGTACACCTATTAAGTCACCCCTCAGCCTCCTCTATTCTAAGGAAAACGACCCTAGCCGATCCAATCTTTCCTCATAGCTGCAACTTTCGAACCCTGGGAGCATTCCTGTCCTACCTAATGGAGCTTCCGGCCAATCAGCAGTCTGGCAGCTATCAGAAGGAAGATGAAGGACGGCCCTGGAATGAAGGTAAGTTTTTTAGGGCCTCGCCGGGGACAATCGGGGGGTGTGGGAGTGTTGTGCATTGGGGGCAGTTGAAGCTTCGGGGGCAGCCGATCAGGAGGGCATCTCCCCAGCCTACAAGAAGGCCACCTGGTTTCACCAGGTGGGCTTATGAGGCCTCAGCTGTCCGCCAGTCAAGCGTAAGATACCAGTGGCAGCTGGCAGAGGCCCTTAAGTGCCACTTAATTTGCCACTTAAGGGCCTTGATTGGCCTGGGGCAGGCGGGGCGTTTCTCGCCCTATATAAATTTGTCAAAAATGTCAGAGGTGTGAATGCTACCTATTGAATCAAAGCTCCCTCTAGTGGCCCAGCTGGGATCAAGTAATTATCCTTTTGAGCTTGTGATCTTCTGATTTGGAGTCAGGACCTTATTTGCTTGAATTGTTAAGTTAAACTTGTTTTAACAATCCTTAAGATAAATAAATAATTTTGAAAGGTAATCAAACCCAAGTTTGAGATTATTGCATTTTAAAGTGATCAAAAATCCTCTAAACCAGTTATCTAAAACTCTACTTCCACTGAACTCAGCGCCATCACTATAAAACACCAAACCTCAATAATCTTGGCATAAAATATGATAAACTAAATACATGATATCACTCGGTACAATGGTGTAGTTTATGTCATTTTTTCTTGATTTGTAGATAATGATAGAAGCAATGTTAATTGTTTTGTATGAAATAGGATGAGGCAAGTATATATTTCTTCACAAATATTTCACCAAATATGCTGTGCTGTCCAGGACAATAATTTAAAGCTGTTGCAGAATTACAATCACAGGCAGCCCAGTGTATTTTGCAGTAAACTGGCAGTTGGTGGAAAGTATGTATACAGTCATAGCGTCATTTACGGTTCAGAAAGAGGCCATTAGGCCTATCAAGTCCATGCCAGCTCTCCGCAGAGCAGTCAGTCCCACTTCCCCACTTGATCCCTGTAGCCTTGCAAGTTTATTTCCTACGAGTGTCTATACAATTTCCTTTTGAAATCATTGTTTTTGCTCACCCTTGTGGCCAGCGAGTTCCAGGTCATTACCACGCACTGCGTAAAAAGGTTCTTCCTCACATTCCTCCATATCTCTTGCCCAAAACCATCAATGTGTGTCCCCAAATCTTTGTACCATCAGTTAATGGGAATAGTTTTCCTTGTGTAGCTTATCTAAGCCTGTCATAATCTTGTACACCTCCATCAAATATCCCCCCAAACACCTTTGCTCCAAGGAGAACAACTCCAGCTTTTCCAACCTAACCTTGTAACTAAAATCCCCCATCCATGGAACCATTCTGGCGAACCTCCTCTGCACCCTATCAAGGACCCTCACATCCTTCCGAAAGTGCGGTGACCAGAACTGGATGCAATACTCTAGCTGGGGCCTAACCAGAGCTTTACTAAGGTTAAGTATAACTTCCCTGCTTTTGTACTCAATACCTCTATTTATGAAGCCCAAGATCCCATATTCTTTGCTAACCACTCTCTCAATATGTCCTGCCACCTTCAAAGATCAATGCACATGCACCTCCAGGTCCCTCTGAGTAGTAAGTAAAATTTCACCAATTATGTGTGTTTTACTTTCTTGTACAAAGTATTGCATGCGAGACACCCCTCCTGTAGGACCCCAAACAATTTCTTGGTATGTGCATTTCTTTTTGTAAAATAATCTGACAGTTGATCACTTTCATCCACCCATATAATTTTAGAGATTTCCTTTCTCTGCAGCATTTGTTTCAAGCCAGCAAGGTCAATCTGTAACCTTTTCTCACACACACTTTTTGCACTGTGCATTATCCCACAAGGCAGAGCTATCTACATAACATTCAATGGGTATACTATCTTCAGTATGCCCAATTTACAGAATCTCACTTAAAATTTTTGACGGATAGAATCACATATCCAGTGCCTTCCCAAGAGTCAGTTTTTCAGCAGCCAAAGAACCTTTCACAACCCTTTATATTTTCGTGGCTTCCCAAGCAAAGGACAACATTTCCCATCCATGGGGAGGAGTAGTAATGTAACTGGATGAGTAATCCAGAGACCCAGACTAATGCCTTGAGGACATGGGTTCAAATCCTACCACGGCAGCTGGTGGAATTTAAATTCAATTAATATTAATTAATACAATCTGAAAGTGAAATATAGTCTCAGTAATGGTGCCATGCAACTATTATAAATTGTTGTAAAAACCCATCTGGTTCACTAAGATCCTTTAGGGAAGGAAATCTGCTGTCCTTACCTGGTCTGGCCTACATGTGACTCCAGACCCACAGCAATGTAGCTGAATCTTAACTGCCTTCTGAAATACCGAGCAAGCCATTCAGTTGTCAAGGACAATTAAGGATGGGCAGCAAATGCTGGCCTTGCCAGTGATGGCCGCATACCTTAAAAGAATTTTTAAAAATTCTCACCTATAAGAAATGTTATGAAACCTGCCACACTAGAATACCCATCAGGAAGATTAGCACTTATTGTTTTTACTTCAGATTTCGAGCATCCACAGTATTTTGCTTTTATATAAGATTAGCAGGTAATGGATTGCTTCAAATCACTAGCTCCATGTTTTTTGGTCACCTAAGGATGGAAACTTAAGTAGCATTTCTCCAGATTCATTTATTTTAGTGTTTTGCTTGTTTTAAAACATTCTCGAATTCAGGGTGTTTCATTGTAGAACTAGTCTCCAACACATCTAAACTAGCATCTGGTCTCATCTGACTGCATAACCAGTTCAACTGACCAATCAAGCTTTGCAATTGCTCTGTCTCTTTTAGATCAACATCATCTTTCTGTTAGGACCTAGTACGATTAACCAGAATGAGAGTGACACTCTCGAAATAGCATTGTTGATTTAAAGTTGTTCCAGACCTAGAGCTGAATTTAGTGGAGCCGGAGGGGCTCCGGGCGTTTGCCGAAAAGGCAGTGGGAACCCCATCTCAACTATTCGGAGCCTCCCTGGCTCTATTTAACTGTGTCCAGGAAAATGAACAGCCATCCATTTAAAGACAAATTCCCGCCTTCAAGAGCTGCCAGCCAATCAGAGGGCTGGTAGCTCAGTAGTGAAGTCTCTGGGGCCAGTCCGGCAGAACCCTGGAGATGGGGGGAGGAATGGTGGGCGTTGAGTGCAGGGAGAGGGAGGTTCAGGGAGGTGGGTTGCGTGCTGACAGATTGCCCCTGGAGAAGGTGACGCCCCCCACCCCAAGTCAGCAGGGAGGCTGCATCATTATACTGGGCAACCTCAACATGTGCCAGAGGCCCACCCACCGCTGGCTTAATGCCAGCAGCGGCAGGAAGAGTCCCTTAAGTGGCCAGTAATAGGCTTCTTAAGGGCCTCAACTGGACTCTGGGCAGGAAGGCCATCGTCAGCCTATACCCCCCGAATAAATTGCAGTGCGCCACCCCACCTCCCATTGCAATTCTATGGGCTCCCCCCACCGCCTCCTAGCCCATCTCCATTGGCCCATTAAATCCAGACCCTACTCTGCTTAATATCTGAACCAATATATTTAAAAGCCCCACTAGCCTGACTCCCAATTTGAAACTCTACTGTAATCTTCAGAGAATCACAGAATTGTTACAACACAGAAGGAGGCCATTCGGCCTTTCGTGTCTGCGCCAGCTCTCTAAAAGAGCAATTAACTAGTGCCACTCACCCACCTTCTCCCATAGCCCTGCAACAATCCAATTCCTTCTTGAATGCCTCGATTGAATCTGCCTCCACCATACTCTCAGGTAGTGCATTCCAAGTCCTAAACACTCACTGCGTGAAAAAGATTTTCCTTGTCACCATTGCTTCTTTTGCCAGTTACCTTATATCTGTGCCCTCCTGTTCTCGATCCTTCCACCAATGGGAACAATTTTTCCCTGTCTACTGTATCAAATCTCCTCTCAACCTTCTCCTCTCCAAGGAAAACAGTCCCAACTTCCTCAATCTATCCACATAACTGAAGTTCCTCATCCCGAGAACAGGGATGAACAGGAAGAGCAGGCAGGGAGATGTTACTGAGCACAGCGGGACTGGTGGTCTGAAGTGCATTTGTTTCAATGCGAGAAGTATAACAGGTAAGGCAGATGAACTTAGAGCTTGGATTAGTACTTGGAACGATGGTGTTGTTGCTATTACAGAGACTTGGTTGAGGGAACAACAGGATTGGCAGCTAAATGTTCTGGGATTTAGAAGCTTCAGGCGGGATAGAGGGGGATGTAAAAGGGGTGGGGGAGTTGCATTACTAGTTAAGGAGAATATCACAGCTTTACTGCGGGAGGACACCTCAGAGGGGTCATGCAGCGAGGCAATATGGGTGGAGCTCAGGAATAGGAAGGGTGCAGTCACGATGTTGGGCGTTTACTACAGGCCTCTCAACAGCCAGCGGGAGGTAGAGGAGCAGATATGTAGACATATTTTGGAAAGATGTAAAGGTAACAGGGCTGTAGTGGTGGGTGATTTTAACTTCCCCTATATTGACTGGGACTCACTTAGTGCAAAAGGCTTGCATGGGGCAGAATTGGTAAAGAGCATCTAGGAGGGCTTCTTAAAACAATACGTAGATAGTCCAACTAGGGATGGGGCCGTACTGGACCTGGTATTGGGGAATGAGCCCGGCCAGGTGGTCGAAGTTTCAGTAGGGGTGCATTTCGGGAACAGTGACCATAATTCCATAAGTTTTAAGGTACTTGTGGATAAGGATAAGAGTAGTCCTCGGGTGAAGGTGCTAAATTGGGGGAAGGCTAATTATAACAATATTAGGCAGGAACTGAAGAATTTAGATTTGGGGAGGCTGTTTGAGGGTAAATCAACATCTGACATGTGGGAGTCTTTCAAACGTCAGTTGATTAGAATCCAGGACCAGCATGTTCCTGTGAGGAAGAAGGATAAGTTTGGCAAGTTTCGGAAACCTTGGATAACAAGGGATATTGTGAGCCTAGTCAAAAAGAAAAAGGAAGCACTTGTAAGGGCTGGAAGGCTGGGAACAGATGAAGCCCTTGAGGAATATAAAGACAGTTGGAAGGAACTTAAGCAAAGAGTCAGGAGAGCTAAAAGGGGTCATGAAAAGTCATTGGCAAACAGGATTAAGGAGAATACCAAGGCTTTTTATACGTATATAAAGAGCAAGAGGGTAACCAGGGAAAGGGTTGGCCCACTCAAGGACAGAGGAGGGAATATCTGTGTGGAGCCAGAGGAAATGGGCGAGGTACTAAATGAGTACTTTGCATCAGTATTCACCAAAGAGAAGGACTTAGTGGATGATGAGTCTAGGGAAGGGAGTGCAGATAGTCTGGGTCATGTCTTGATCAAAAAGAAGGAGGTGTTGGGCGTCTTGCAAAGCATTAAGGTAGATAAGTCCCCAGGGCCTGATGGGATCTACCCCAGAATACTGAGGGAGGCAAGGGAAGAAATTGCTGGGGCCTTGACAGAAATCTTTCTATTCTCATTGGCTACAGGTGAGGTCCCAGAGGACTGGAGAATAGCCAATGTTGTTCCTTTGTTTAAGAAGGGTAGCAAGGATAATCCAGGAAATTATAGGCCGGTGAGCCTTACGTCAGTGGTAGGGAAATTATTAGAAAGGATTCTTCGGGACAGTATTTACTCCCATTTGGAAACAAATGAACTTATTAGCGAGAGACAGCATGGTTTTGTGAAAGGGAGGTCGTGTCTCACTAACTTGATTGAGATTTTTGAGGAAGTGACGAAGATGATTGATGAAGGAAGGGCAGTGGATGTTTCCATATGGACTTCAGTAAAGCTTTTGACAAGGTCCCTCATGGCAGACTGGTACGAAAGGTGAAGTCACATGGGATCAGAGGTGAGCTGGCAAGATGGATACAGAACTGGCTCGGTCATAGAAGACAGAGGGTAGCAGTGGAAGGGTGCTTTTCTGAATGGAGGGATGTGACTAGTGGTGTTCCGCAGGGATCAGTGCTGGGACCTTTGCTGTTTGTAGTATATATAAATGATTTGGAGGAAAATGTAGCTGGTCTGATTAGTAAGTTTGCGGACGACAGAAAGGTTGGTGGAGTTGCGGATAATGATGAGGATTGCGAGATAAAGCAATCCTGCTTTAGGTCGGTTGGAGACTTGGGCGGAGAAATGGCAGATGGAGTTTAATCCGGACAAATGTGAGGTAATGCATTTTGGAAGACCTAATACAGGTGGGAAGTATACAGTAAATGGCAGAACCCTTAGGAGTATTGACAGGCAGAGAAATCTGGGCGTACAGGTCCACAGGTCACTGAAAGTGGCAATGCAGGTGGATAAGGTAGTCAAGAAGGCATACGGCATGCTTGCCTTCATCGGTCGGAGCACAGAGTATAAAAATTGGCAAATCATGCTGCAGCTGTACAGAACCTTAGTTAGGCCACACTTAGAATATTGCATGCAATTCTGGTCGTCACACTACCAGAAGGATGTGGAGGCTTCGGAGAGGGTACAGAAGAGGTTTACCAGGATGTTGCCTGGTCTGGAGGGCATTAGCTCTGAGGAGAGGTTGGATAAACTTGGATTGTTTTCACTGGAACGACGGAGTTGAAGGGGCGACATGATAGAGGTTTACAAAGTTATGAGTGGCATGGACAGAGTGGATAGTCAGAAGCTTTTTCCCAGGGTGGAAGAGTCAATTACTAGGGGACATAGGTTTAAGGTGCGAGGGGCAAAGTTTAGAGGGGATGTGCGAGGCAAGTTCTTTACACAGAGGGTAGTGATTGCCTGGAACTTGCTGCCGGGGGAGGTGGTGGAAGCAGGTACTATAGAGACGTTTAAGAGGCATCTTGCCAAATACATGAATAGGATGGGATTGGAGGGATATGGTCCCCGGAAGTGCAGAAGGTTTTAGTTTAGACAGGCATCAAGATCGGCGCAGGCTTGGAGGGCCGAATGGCCTGTTCCTGTGCTGTACTGTTCTTTGTTCTTTGTAGAACCATTCTCGTGAATTTTTTCGGCACTTTCTCTAATGCCTTCACATCTACCATAAGTGTGATGCCCAGAACTGGATACAATACTCCAGCTGAGGCCAAACCAGTGCTCTATACAATTTTAATACAACTTCCTTGCTTTTGTGCTCTGTGCCCCTATTAATGCAGCCTAGAACACGTCGAATCTATTAACTGCTCTCTCAACCTGTCCTGCCAACTTCAATCATTTATGTACATACAACCGCAGGTCCCTCTGCTGTTGTACCCCCTTTAAAATTGTACCCTTTATTTTATATTGTCTCTCTGCATTCTTCCTACCAAAATGAATCACTTCATATTTCTCTGCATTAAATTTCACCTGCCATCCATTAACCAATACTCGCTGTTTCCTATCATTCAGCCAATTTTGTATCCATGGTGCTACTGTCCCTTTTATTCCGTGAGTTATAACTTTGCTCACACGTCTGTTGTGCGGTACTTTATCAAATGCTTTTTGGAAGCCCACGTACACCACATCAACAGCATTACCCTGCTCAACAGTTTCTGTTACCTTAGCAAAAATATCCAGCAGGTTAGTTAAACACAATTTGCTCTTCATAAATCTGTGCTGCCTTTTGATAATACCTGCAGTTGCCCAAGTGACTATTAACTTTGTTTCGAATTATCGTTTCTAGAAATTGCCCCACCACCAAGATTAAACTGGCTGGCCTGTAGTTACTGGGCTTATCCTAAGGCTTTTTTTGTATAAGGTGTAACATTTGCTGTTCTCCAGTCCTCTAGCACAACCCCTGAATTTAATGAAGACTGGAAAACTATGGCCAGGGCCTCTGCAATTTCCATTCTCAATTCCCTCAGTATCCTTGGCTACATCTCATCCAGTCTGGGTGCCTTATCAACTTGAAGTACAGCCAGCCAATCCAATATCTCTTCTTTTTCAATTTAAACTCTTCAAGTGTCTGAACTACCTCCTCTTTCACCATGACCTGCACAGCATCCTCTTCCTTGATAAAAACAGATGCAAAATATTCATTTAATACGTCAGCCATATCCTGCTTTCATGCATAAATCCCCTCTTTTGTGCCTGATCAGCCCCACTGCTCCTTTTGCTATTAATATGCCTATAGAAGAGTTTTGGATTCCCTTTTATATTAGCTGCCAATCTCTTTTCATGCTCTCTCTTTGCTTCTCTTATTTGCTTGTTCACTTCCCCTCTGAATCTTTTATATTCAGCCTGGTTCTTGGTTATATTATCCATCTGACATCTGTCATAAGCACACTTTTTCTTCTTCATCTTAATCTCTATTTCTTTTGTCATCCAGGGAGCTCTAGATTTGTTTGCCCTACCACGGCACAGTGGCGCAGTAGGACGGCACAGTGGCGCAGTGGTTAGCACCGCAGCCTCACAGCTCCAGGGACCCGGGTTCGATTCCGGGTACTGCCTGTGTGGAGTTTGCAAGTTCTCCCTGTGTCTGCGTGGGTTTTCTCCGGGTGCTCCGGTTTCCTCCCACAAGCCAAAAGACTTGCAGGTTGATAGGTAAATTGGCCATTATAAATTGTCACTGGTATAGGTAGGTGGTAGGGAAATATAGGGACAGGTGGGGATGTTTGGTAGGAATATGGGATTAGTGTAGGATTAGTATAAATGGGTGGTTGATGTTCGGCACAGACTCGGTGGGCCGAAGGGCCTGTTTCAGTGCTGTATCTCTAATCTAAAAAATTACCCCATTGAAGTTAGCTTTCCCCAGTTAATTATTCTTACTTTGGATTGTTCCTTGTCCTTTTCCATAGCCAACCTAAACCTTATGATACAATGATCACTGTCCCCTAATTTTTCCCCTACTGACAGTTGATTCACTTGGTCCACTTCATTCCCAAGAACCAGGTCTTGCAGTACCTCCTTTCTCATTGGACTGGAAACATACTGCTGTAGAAAATTTCCTGAACACACTCTAGGAACTCTTGTCCCTTAATGCCCTTTACCACTATCCCAGTCAATGTTTGGAAAATTAAAGTTCCCCATTGTAACTACTCTATCATCCCTGCACCTCTCTGTAATTTCCTTGCAAATTTGTCCCTCTACATCTTTCCTGCTGTTGGCTTATAGACTACAGCGGGCATTGTAATTGCAACCTTTTTGTTCCTCAGTTCTAGCGAAATAGATTCTGTCCTTGGGCCCTCTGGGCCATCCTCTCTTTTCAGCACTTCAGTGTTTTCCTTAATCAAAATTGCCATCCATCCCCATTTCCATCCTTTCCTTTCTTTCCTGAATGCCTTGTATCCAGGAATATTTTGCACCCAGTGCTGGCCTTCTTTGAGCCAGATCTCCATTATCGCTGCAACATCATACTTCCATGCGGCTGCCTGCATCTGCAGCTCACCAACCTTATTTGCCACACTCTGCGCATCCACATACATGCACAGTAACCCTCATTTAGACTTTATTACTTTACATCTTACTCTGACCCCACCTAATACTTTACTATTTCCTACTCTAGCACAATCTCTTTCTCCCAATTCTCTGTGCACCTTGGTGTTCCTCTCTTGTATTAACTCCTGGTTCCCACACCACTGCCAAGCTAAATTTTCAGGTTGATCACCTTTCATCAGAATTGGCAAAGGTTAGAAATGTAATAGGTTTTGAGCATGTGAAAGTGAAAAGATGAGGAAGAAGAACAAAAAGGGAACATCTGTGTTGGCTGGAGGGCAGGAGACATTAAATGATAAAAGATTTCATGGTAAAAAGCCAAGTACTGAAACAAAAGATGTGTCTGAATGAGTAGTAGATGGCAGTATAGCAGCTGCCTGAACACGAAGTAAAGGGATTGAGAAAGAAACAAGGGGGGGGGGGGTGCAGAGGGTGGGGGGTGCGGTTAACTGGCAAAAGCAAAAAGAATGAGAAAAGGAAAGAGAAAATGGGGGCAGATGTTATGATCTAAAATTATTGAACTCAATGTTGAGTCCAGAAGACTGTAAAGTGCCCAGTCAAAAGATGAAGTGCTGTTTCTTGATCTTGTGTTGAGCTTCATTGGAACACTGTGGCAGACCAAGGACAGAAAGGTCAGTGCGGGAGCAAGGTGGAGAATTGAAATGACAAGTGACAGGAAGCTGGGGGTCACGCTTTTCATTTTATTTCTCCACCTTGCCTCCACTCTGACCTTTCTGTCCTTGGTCTGCCACAGTGTTCCAATGAAGCTCAACACAAGATCAAGAAACAGCACTTCATCTTTTGACTGGGCACTTTACAGTCTTCTGGACTCAACATTGAGTTCAATAATTTTAGATCATAACATCTGCCCCCATTTTCTCTTTCCTTTTCTCATTCTTTTTGCTTTTGCCAGTTAACCGCACCCCCCACCCTCTGCCCCCCCCCCCCCCCCCCCCCCCCACCTTGTTTCTTTCTCAATCCCTTTACTTCGTGTTCAGGCAGCTGCTATACTGCCATCTACTACTCATTCAGACACATCTTTTGTTTCAGTACTTGGCTTTTTACCATGAAATCTTTTATCATTTAATGTCTCCTGCCCTCCAGCCAACACAGATGTTCCCTTTTTGTTCTTCTTCCTCATCTTTTCACTTTCACATGCTCAAAACCTATTACATTTCTATCTACCTCTGCCTTACAAATATTCAGCAACCCCGCCTACACCACCTTCTGAGGCAGAGAGTTCCAAAGTCGCACAACCATCTGAGAGAAAAAATGTACCCTCATCTCTGTCCTAAAGGGGCGACTCCTAATTTTAAAACAGTGCCCCCTAGTTCTGGACTCACCCACAAGAGGAAACATCCTTTCCACATCCACCTTGTCAAGACCGTTCAGGATATTATATACTTCAATCAAGTCTCCCCGCACTCTTCTCAACTCCAGTGAAAACAAGCCCAGTTTGTCCAACCTTTCCTCATAAGCCCATTCCAAGTATCAATCTAGTAAACCTCCTCTGAACCGCCTCCAATGTATTTAGATCCTTCCTTAAATAAAGAGACCAAATCGGCATCAGTAATCGAGATGTTGTCTCACTAATGCCCTATATAACTGAAGCATAACATCCTTACTTTTATTTTCAATTCCTCACGTAATAAAGGATAGCATTCCATTCGCCTTCTTTATTACTTGCTCTACTGCATACTGACCTTTTGTGACTCATGCGCTAGAACACCTAGATCCCTCTGCAATTCGGAATTCTGCAGTCATTCTCCGTTTAAGTAATACTCGGCTTTTTTATTCTTCCTGCCAAAGTGAACAACTTCACATTTTCCCACATTATACTCCAATTGCCAGATTTTTGCCCACTCATTCAACCTATCTATATTGATCTGCAATCTCCTTATGTCCTCTTCACAACATACTTTCCTACCTATCCTTGTGTCATCTGCAAATTTAGCTACCATGCCATCGCTCCCCTCATCTTAGTCATTGATTTAAATTGTAAAAAGTTGCGGCTGCAGCACAGGCTCCTACAGGACTCCAATCGCCACATCCTGCTGATCAGAAAACGTCCCATTTATATAGACTCTCTTTTCTGCCAGCGAGCCAATCTTCTATCCATGCTCATATGTTATCCCCTACACCATGAGCTCCTACTTTGCGCAATAACCTTTTATGTGGCACCTTGTCAAATGCCTTCGGGAAATCTAAGTACAGTACGTCAACAAGCTCCCCTTTATTCACAGCACATGTTACTCAAAGAACAAAGAACAGTACAGCACAGGAAGAGGCCATTCGGCCCTCCAAGCCTGCGCCGATCTTGATGCCTGCCTAAACTAACACCTTCTGCACTTCTGGGGCCCATATCCCTCTATTCCCTTCCTATTCATATATTTGTCAAGATGTCTCTTAAACGTCGCTATCGTATCTGCTTCCACCACCTCCCCTGGCAGCAAGTTCCAGGCACTCACCACCCTCAGTGTAAAAAACTTGCCTCGCACATCCCCTCTAAACTTTGCCCCTCTCACCTTAAACCTATGTCCCCCTAGTAACTGTCTCTTCCACCCTGGGAAAAAGCTTCTGACTATCCACTCTGTCCATGCCGCTCATAACTTTGTAAACCTCTATAATGTCGCCCCTCCAACTCCGTCGTTCCAGTGAAAACAATCCGAGTTTTTCCAACCTCTCCTCATAGCTAATGCCCTCCAGACCAGGCAACATCCTGGTAAACCTCCTCTGTACCCTCTCCAAAGCCTCCATGTCCTTCTGGTAGTGTGGCGACCAGAATTGCACGCAATATTCTAAGTGTGGCCTAACTAAAGTTCTGAACAGCTGCAACATGACTTGCCAATTTTTATACTCTATGCCCCGACCGATGAAGGCAAGCATGCCGTATGCCTTCTTGACTACCTTATCCACCTGTGTTGCCACTTTCAGTGACCTGTGGACCTGTACGCCCAGATCTCTCCGCCTGTCAATACTCCTAAGGGTTCTGCCATTTACTGTATACCTCCCACCTGCATTAGACCTTCCAAAATGCATTACCTCACATTTGTCCGGATTAAACTCCATCTGCCATTTCTCCGCCCAAGTCTCCAACCGATCTATATCCTGCTGTATCCTCTGACAATCCTCATCATTATCTGCAACTCCACCAACCTTTGTGTCGTCCGCAAACTTACTAATCACGACCAGCTACATTTTCCTCCAAATCATTTATATATACTACAAACAGCAAAGGTCCCAGCACTGATCCCTGCGGAACACCACTAGTCACATCCCTCCATTCAGAAAAATACCCATCCACTGATACCCTTTGTCTTCTATGACCGAGCCAGTTCTGTATCCATCTTGCCAGCTCACCTCTGATCCCGTGTGACTTCACCTTTTGTACCAGTCTGCCATGAGGGACCTTGTCAAAGGCTTTACTAAAGTCCATATAGATAACATCCACTGCCCTTCCTTCATCAGTCATCTTCGTCACTTCCTCAAAAAACTCAATCAAATTAGTAAGACATGACCTCCCCTTCACAAAACCATGCTGCCTCTCGCTAATATGTTTGTTTGTTTCCAAATGGGAGTAAATCCTATCCCAAATAATCCTCTCTGATAGTTTCCCTACCACTGACGTAAGGCTCACCGGCCTATAATTTCCTGGCTTATGCTTGCCACCCTTCTTAAACAAAGGAACAACATTGGCTATTCTCCAGTCCTCTGGGACCTCACCTGTAGCCAATGAGGATGCAAAGATTTCTGTCAAGGCCCCAGCAATTTCCTCCCTTGCCTCACTCAGTATTCTAGGGTAGATCCCATCAGGCCCTGGGGACCTATCTACCTTAATGCTTTGCAAGACACCCAACACCTCCTCCTTTTTGATAATGAGATGACTGAGACTCTGCACTCCCTTCCTTTGGCTCATCATCCACCAAGTCCTTCTCTTTGGTGAATACTGATGCAAAGTACTCATTTAGCACCTCGCCCATTTCCTCTGGCTCCACACATAGATTCCCATCTCTGTCCTTGAGTGGGCCAACCCTTTCCCTGGTTACCCTCTTGCTCTTTATATACGTATAAAAAGCCTTGGGATTTTCCTTAATCCTGTTTGCCAATGACTTTTCATGACCCCTTTTAGCCCTCCTAACTCCTTGCTTAAGTTCCTTCCTACTGTCTTTATATTCCTCAAGTGCTTCATCTGTTCCTAGCCTTCCAGCCCTTACAAATGCTTCCGTTTTCTTTTTGACTAGGCTCACAATATCCCGCGTTATCCAAGGTTCCCGAAACTTGCCAAACTTGTCTTTCTTCCTCACAGGAACATGCTGGTCCTGGATTCTAATCAACTGACGTTTGAAAGACTCCCACATGTCAGATGTTGATTTACGCTCAAACAGCCTCCCCCAATCTAAATTCTTCAGTTCCTGCCTAATATTGTTATAATTAGCCTTCCCCCAATTTAGCACCTTCACCCGAGGACTACTCTTATCCTTATCCACAAGTACCTTAAAACTTATGGAATTATGGTCACTGTTCCCGAAATGCTCCCCCACTGAAACTTCGACCACCTGGCCGGGCTGATTCCCCAATACCAGGTCCAGAATGGCCCCATCCCTAGTTGGACTATCTACATACTGTTTCAAGAAGCCCTCCTAGATGCTCCTCACAAATTCTGCCCCATCCAAGCCCCTAGCACTAAGTGAGTCCCAGTCAATATAGGGGAAGGTAAAATCACCCACCACTACAACCCTGTTACCTTTACATCTTTCCAAAATCTGTCTACATATCTGCTCCTCTCCCTCCCGCTGGCTGTTGGGAGGCCTGTAGTAAACGCCCAACATCGTGACTGCACCCTTCCTATTCCTGAGCTCCACCCATATTGCCTCACTGCATGACCCCTCTGAGGTGTCCTCCCTCAGTACAGCTGTGATATTCTCCTTAACGAGTAATGCAACTCCCCCACCCCTTTTACATCCCCCTCTATCCCGCCTGAAGCTTCTAAAGCCTGGAACATTTAGCTGCCAATCCTGCCCTTCCCTCAACCAAGTCTCTGTAATAGCAACAACATCATATTTCCAAGTACTAATCCAAGCTCTAAGTTTATCTGCCTTACCTGTTATACTTCTCGCATTGAAACAAATGCACTTCAGACCACCAGTCCCGCTGTGCTCAGCAACATCTCCCTGCCTGCTCTTCCTCTTAGTCCTACTGGCCTTATTTACTATGTCCTCCTCATTTATTTCACTTGCTGTCCTACTGCTCTGGTTCCCACCCCCCTGCCACACTAGTTTAAACCCTCCCGAGTGACGCTCGCAAACCTCGCAGCCAGGATATTAGTGCCCCTCCAGTTTAGATGCAACCCGTCCTTCTTGTACAGGTCCCATCTGTCCCTGAAGAGAGCCCAATGGTCTGGATATCTGAAACCCTCCCTTCTACACCAGCTGCTCAGCCATGTGTTTAGCTGCACTCTCTTCCTATTTCTAGCCTCACCGGCACGTGGCACAGGGAGTAATCCCGAGATTACAACCCTAGAGGTCCTGTTTTTTAACTTACTACCTAACTCCCTAAACTCCCCCTGCAGGACCTCATCACTCTTCCTGCCTATGTCATTGGCTGTTCACCCTCCCCCTTCAGAATGCCCCCTGTCCGTTCAGAGACATCCTTGACCCTGGCACCAGGAGGCAGCATATCATCCTGGAGTCTCTTTCACGTCCACAGAAGCGCCTATCTGTGCCCCTGAATATAGAGTCCCCTACAACTATTGCTCTTCTGCGCTTTGTCCCTCCCTGCTGAACAACAGTGCCAGCCATGGTGCCACTGCTCTGGCTGCTGCTGTTTTCCCCTGATAGGCCATCCTCCCCAACGGTATCCAAAACGGTGTACTTGTTAGAGAGGGGGATAGCCACAGGGGATTCCTGCACTGACTGCCTGCCCATTCTAGTGGTCACCCATCTATCTGCCTGCACCTTTGGTGTAACCACTTCTCTAAAACTCCTGTCTATGACACTTCCCGCCACCTGCATGCTCCTAAGTGCATCCAGTTGCCGCTCCAACCGATCCATGCGGTCTGTGAGGAGCTGCAACTGGGTACACTTTCTGCAGATGTCGTCATCCGGAACGCTGGAAGCGTCACGGACTTCCCACATCTCACAGGTAAAGCACTTCACCCCTCTAACTGTCATTTCTAGCACTAATTAGTTAATTAATATAAAATAAATAAATACTTCTTAAATCCTTACTAAATTGTTATAACTATATGGTTCCTGGTGCTAGATTTCTACTATAAATATTAAATGCTAACTAAATACAGTAATCTCCTCCCTCTGGTTTAGTTACTCTACTTATTAATTAGTTAATTAGGGTTTTAATCAATTTTTATCAGTTTTATTTTCAAATTCAGTACAAATTCCCTGCCAGCCAATCAGGTCACAGCTTTCCTGTGACGTCACTTTTTCAGGTTTTTTTTTCCCCCACCCGAGGTAACTTACCGGTCCGGAACTCTGCCCGCCGAGTTTTCTCCGAGAATGTAGGCCGCGAATCCTCGAGGTAAGTTTTTTATACTTACCGGTCCGGAACTCCGCCCTCCGAGTCTTCACCGAGAATGTTGGCCGCGAATCCCTGAGGTAAGTTTTTTATACTTACCGGTCTGGAACTCCGCCCTCCGAGTTTTCTCCGAGAATGTAGGCCGCGAATCCCCGAGGTAAGTTTTTTATACTTACCGGTCCGGAACTCCGCCCTCCGAGTCTTCTCCGAGAACTCCCTCAAAGAAATCCAGTAAATTGGTTAAACATGATTTTCCTTTCACAAAACCATGCTGACTATTCCCTATTACCTTGAGTTTTTCTAAGGGCCCAGCTACAGCCTCCTTAATGATCAATTCTAACACCTTCCCCATGACAGACATCAAGCTAACTGGCCTATAGTTAGCTACTGTTCTCCCCCCCCACCGCCCTTATCGAATAGAGGGGTTATATTTTCTACTTTCCAATCTGATGGAACCTTTCCAGAGTCCAGCGAATTTTGACAAATTAGCACCAACGCATCTCCTACCTCACTAGCCACCTCTTTTAAGACCCTAGGATGAAGCCGATCTGGACCCGGGGGCTTGTCAGCCTGCAGCTCCATCAGTTTGGTGATTGTAATTTCACCAAGTTCCTCTCTTCCTTCCACCTCCTGATTTACAGCTATTACTGGAATGTTTTTGTACCCTCGATAGTGAAGACAGAAGCAAAATATTTGTTCATTTCATCTGCCATTTCCTTATTATCTACTATTAACTCCCCATTCTCACTCTCTGGAAGACCAACTCTCGCTTTACTGACTTTTTTCCTTTTTAAATACCTGTAGAAACTCATGCTATTGGTTTTTACATTTCTAGCCAGCTTCCTTTCATACTCTAATTTCCTTCCTCTGATTAACCTTTTAGTCATTCTCTGCCGTTCTTTATATTCTGACCAATCATCTGACCTGCCACTCATCATTGTGCAATTATAAGCTTTTTCCTTAAGTTTAATGCTTTCCTTAACTTCTTTAGTTACCCACGGATCGTGGGTCCTCCCCTTAGATTTTTTCTTACAGTCGGAATATACTCATCCTGAGTATTCTGCAATATGCCCTTAAATGTCTGCCACTGCTTCTCTTTTGATCTATCTCGTAGCCTAGTAACCCTGTTCACTTCAGCCAGCTCAGCTTTCATGCCCACATAATTGCCCTTATTTAAGTTTAAAATACTAGTCTTAGATTCACTCTTCCCTCATTCAAACTGTATATAAAATTCAACATGTTGTGGTTACAACTACCTAGAGGTGCCTTTACTTTGAAGTCATTCATTAATCCTGTCACGTTACATAATACCAAATCTAATATTACCTGCTGTCTGGTTGGTTCCAGAATGTGCTGCTCAAAGAAACTATCTCGAAAGCATTCTCATCCAGGCTACTATTGTCAATCTGATTTTTCCAGTTTATATGTAGATTAAAATCACCCATGATTATTGCCGTCCCTTTATCACAAGCACCCAATATTTCTTCTTGTATACTTCATCCTACATTGTGGTCACTGTTAGGGGGCCTGTAGACCACTCCCACTGGTGACTTCTTTCCCCTACTATCCCTCATCTCCACCCAAATCGATTCTACCTCCTAATCTCCTGAACCAAGGTAATCTCTAACTATTGCGCCAATGCCATCCTTGATTAACAGTGCTACCCTTCCACCTTTACCTAGCTTCCTATTCTTCCTGAATGTCATATACCTCTCAATATTCAGGACCCAATCCTTGGCATCCTGCAGCCATATCTCTGTAATGGCTATCAGATCATATTTATTTACATCATTGTACGCTATCAGATCATCTACTTTGTTATGAATGCTACATGCATTCAGATACTGAAGCTTTAGTTTTGTCTTTTTGTTATCTTTGTAACATCTAGTCCTGACTGTTGGTGTGTTTTTAGGGTTTTTCTCTCTGTCCCTTCCTGCCATTCTCTGACCTTCATTTCCCATATTACTATTCTGCTCTCCTGCCTTGACTCTACCCCTTGATTTGCTACATCTTTAGATTAGATTAGAGATACAGCACTGAAACAGGCCCTTCGGCCCACCGAGTCTGTGCCGAACATCAACCACCCATTTATACTAATCCTACACTAATCCCATATTCCTACCAAACATCCCCACCTGTCCCTATATTTCCCTACCACCTACCTACACTAGTGACAATTTATAATGGCCAATTTACCTATCAACCTGCAAGTCTTTTGGCTTGTGGGAGGAAACCGGAGCACCCGGAGAAAACCCATGCAGACACAGGGAGAACTTGCAAACTCCACACAGGCAGTACACAGAATCGAACCCGGGTCCCTGGAGCTGTGAGGCTGCGGTGCTAACCACTGCGCCACTGTGCCGCCCTAAGCTTGATCTACCCAAGCTTGATTCCTCTCCCCCCCCCTTGTTTAGTTTAAAGCCCTCTCTACTTCCCTAGTTATGCGGTTGGCTCAACCACTGGTTCCAGGATAGTTCAGGTGCAGACCATCCCAACAGTACAACCCCCACTTTCCCCAGGACTGGTGCCAATGCCCCATGAACCAAAAGCCAGTTCTTCCACACCAGTCTTTGAGCCATGTATTCATTTCACTAATCTTATCGACTCGGCAAATTGGCATGTGGCTCAGGTAATAATCCAGAGATTATTACCCTTGAGGTTCTGCTGTTCAATTTTGTGCCTAGCTCCTCAGACTGTCTAAGTAGAACCTCTTTCCTAGTCCTACCTATGTCCTTGGTACCTACGTGGACCAGGACAGCTGGATCCTCCCCCTTCCACTCCAAGTCCCTGCCCAACCCCGAACACTGGCACCAGGTAGGCAACACAGTCTTCTGAACTCATGCTCTTGGCTGCATAGAACAGTGTCAGTCACCTTCACTATACTATCCCCCTACTATCATTATATTCCTTTTTGCTCCCCCCACTTGAATGTCATCCTGTACCACAGTGCCATGGCCAGTCTGCTCATCCACCTTGCAGCCCTCGCTTTCGTCCACACAGGTTGAGAGCATCTCAAACCAGTTTTCCAATTGCAAATTCCTCCACTACTGTCTGCTTGGTCCCTTTACCTGCCTCTCGGAGGGTCAGTAATCTTTGCAATCCTTTACCACAGTGGAATTTGGGTTATTGAATATATTCAAGGCTGAGTTAGATAGATTTTTGATCTACAAGGGAGTCGAGGGTTATGGGAAGTGGGGAGCCACAGGAAAGTAGAGTTGAGGCCCCTGTCAAATCAGCCATGATCTTATTGAATGGCTCGAGGGGCCAAATGACCTACTCCTGCTTCTATTTCTTATGGTCTTATACGACACCTCAGTGCTCTCTGAATTTTCTCCAAGACCTCTGCCTTGAAGAAAGCCCATCATTCTGCATGTAAAGCATTCAAATATGCAAAAATTGTACTAACTGTAGTGCCTTCCAGAGCAAGAGGACTATCGCACAGCTTAGAAGACAACTTGGGATTTCACCCATTGCGTAATTGATAATAACTATATCCTCCAACCATCTTGTGTGAATTCTGTGCATGAACCACTCATGCCAGGGCAGTTGCTAACTTGCAATCTGGTTGATCAGCTAAAATTTTATGCAGCCTTTTATCGATCACTGCGTAATTCCTTTCACTGTGTCCATTACTGGAAGGACTTTCAGCTGTGGTATCTATGACCATGATGTTCATGTTTACACATGTCACTGAACTCGGAATTGGAAAATGCCCCTCCATTATCAGTCAGAAACTTCGCTGGTGCCCCAAGTCTGGTCCCTATCCATTTTTCTATGATTTTGTCTATAATAACCTTTTTGTCCTTACTAAGTATTATTGTAGAAAGACTAAATCTAGTTGTGAGATTTACAAAATATAAAATGAAAATATTTCTGTCTTTATCCCAAACCTTTAAATCCATGGCAACTACCTCATTAAAGTGTCATGCAGGCCCCCACCTGCCAAGAATGAGGCACATTAATTTTGCCACATGGACGTTAAACTTCAAAATGTTGCTGGGAAGAAAAGAAGATTTTTTACAAGGAATTGCCAGACCTCTAGCTGGAAAGACATTTTTGCATACTAGCAGACAATGTTGGATCAAAGGAACCAGTCCCTGCTCCCAATACGCAGAACAGATGTGGTCAGACCAGTTTAGTCACATGACTAACTGACTGCTGCAGAGTTTTGAACTGGAGAGTTTTAAATTGGAGAAACAGTGTTTGAAGAGAGAAAGCCAATCCTTTCTCTAGTTACCCTCTTGCTCCTTATATATGAATAAAAGGCTTTGGGATTTTCCTTAACCCTGTTTGCTAAAGATATTTCATGACCCCTTTTAGCCCTCTTAATTCCTCGTTTCAGATTGGTCCTACATTCCCGATATTCTTTCAAAGCTTCTACTTCGTTAGAAGTAGACCCAGACAGGGTACTGCTAACAAAGATACAATTGGAACAAAAGAAACTTGAATTAGAAGACAGAGAAAGAGAAAGAGAAAATGAAAGACAGGAGATGAGAGAGAGAGGAGAGAGAGAGAGAAAGAAAAAATATTCCAGAAAGAATGTGAAGAGAGTTGAAGGGGCTTAAGTTAACTAGGGTGTGACAGAGTAACCCTAGTGAAAGCATGGCCAATATGGAGGAGCATAATTGAGGGCTGGGTACAAAATTGTTAAAACCAGCTCAACTAATCCCAAAATTCAATGAGGAAGATGTAGAAGCCTTTATTGTGTCCTTTGAGAAACTGGCAAGGCAGCTAAAATGGCCAGCTGAGACCTGGTCTCTTTTACTACAAAGCAAGCTAACTGGAAAAGCCCATGAGGTTTATTCCCTGTTACCAGATGAGAGCTCATCAAATTATGAACTGACCAAAAATGCTATCCTCGGGGCATATGAATTATTACCCGCAGCCTATTGCCAAAAGTTTAGAACCCTCAAAAAGCAAGTTAATCAAACTTATCTGGAGTTTGAAAGAAGTAAGCAGCTGGCTTTTGGCCAGTGGCTAAGGGCTCTTAAAGTACAGCTCATTATGAGAATATCAGGGAAGTGGTTCGGTTAGAGAAATTTAAAAACTCTCTCCCACTCTCAATAAAGACCCATGAAGACGAGCAATGAGTTCAGAGAGCCCGAGAGCGGCCGTTCTGGCCGATGAATTTGCTTTAATTTATAAGTCGGTTTCCCAGGGGAGAACCTTTCCTGATCACCACCATAAATCCGAAAAGGACAAAGGGTGGGGAGATGATAGAAGCCCAGGCAGTCCTGGGAGAGAAAGGAAAGCAGGGGTCACAGGGGGCCTTGCTCTAGCCAAAACGGAAGGTACTGTGAGCAAGAGTGAGATCCAGAGACCTGTGTGCCTCCATTGTAATAAAGCAGGGCATTTAAAGCTGACTGCTGGAAACTAAATGGAAAACCTGTAGGGCTAATCAGGGCACACCCGTATAGTGAAGAAGGGACCCTGATGGAAAGCACAGCAGAGCAAGCTGTGGCTATAACTGCAGTAAGAGTGAGACCCAGGAAGTCTACCACTGCAAATGCAGGAAAATTTAATAGGTTTCCTGAAGGCTATCAGGGTTTTGTGTTTGAAGGGTAAGTAACCCCTTATCCGTCGAGTGGGGCCAGCAAGCCCATAGTAATTCTCAGGGTCACAGGGCCATGAGATCCCTTTTACTGAGAAAAGGCCTGACCTTTCCCCCAGAGAGTGCAGTGAACACCAGAATGGTGGTGAATGGTATTTGAGGACAGTATATGCCTGTACCTGTACACCAGGTGCACCTGTAGTGCGACCTAGTTTCAGGACTAGTGACAGTCGGGATTGTCCCTAGTTTGCCTGTGGACGGGGTTGGTAATGGTCTGGCGGGGGTGAAGGTGGTAGCCCCCCCAGTAGTGAAAGAAAAACTGCAGGAGGTCAGAGAGACAGGGTAGTGGCAGGAGACAGTCCCCTGCTGTTTCCCTGAATGTGTAGTGGATCAGGCCATGATCAAACCAGCTCCCCCAGAGGAGACTGCATTGGCACGGCAGGCAGATGACCATGAGGTCTGCCTGTCCAAGACTTTCTTTCGAAAGTTAGGAGACCCAGGGATTGAATTAAATGGATTTTCCCTAGCTAAGGCTCAGCGAGCTGACCCAGTATTGCAAGAATTAGCACAGGCTGCCCAGTCTGAAAGTGAAGCAGAAGAAGTCCCTGTTTGCTACTATTTAAATAATGAGGTACTGATGAGGAAATGGAGTTCTCCTCACAGACCTGAAGGCAAGGAGTGAACAGTAGTTCACCAGTTAGTTGTGCCACAGAGGTACCAGAGACAAATATTAAGAAGGGCCCACGAGACTACAGTGGCTGTACATGCCAGTATATGAAAGACCAAAGCTCGCAGAGGACAGCAGTTTGACTGGCCAAAACGCCACAAAGATGTGGTGGAGTATTGCAGGAGTTGCCACATGTGCCAGGTTGAGGGGAAAACCCCAACCTACAGCAAAACCTGCACCCCTAAGTCCTGTACCAGTGTTAGGAGGATCCTCCAGCAGAGGGCTGGTGACCTGTAAGGGACCCCCGCTGAGAACAAAAGGGGACATGCAGGCAAACGACTGGCAAAAGTTTAGAAAGAGAAGGGGGAAAGTGACCAAGAGGGCAAGTTAAAGGAAGTCCAGGAGGAATCCTGGATGAAAACCACTACTGCCCAGTCAGCCAACCCCAAAAAACGTGAAACGTTAGACCCCACATCCCGCTACGTAAATGCAGACACTAGAAGCACATCACCAGAGTTGTTAACAGCATTTACATGAACCTGTAGAGACAACGAGAGACCTGTGGGGAGGGAAAACCATGAGGGTGATCCCTCACCTAGTTGAAGTGCCACAGGGGAGTGCAGTCAAGTCTGCACAAATACCCACAGGCAGGGGTGTCCCAGAGAACAAAGGGGAGATTAACAAAGAATCATCCCCCGCACAGAGAAAAAGGGAACCACCTATCCCCTGAAGTCAAAAGCCTTTTCATGACTCAGCAAAGCACTGAAAGAGAGTTCAGGGTAGACCCGCCTCCTACAAACTCTCCTGAAAAAAAATGACCTCAATAGGAACCAAGACCCTAGGCAGTCATGGCAATGGGCAAACTGAAGAAAAGCTTCCCCAAAGAACACATGGCTACTGGGATGCCAAAAAGAAGAAATTAAAGCAGCACTGGCACCCAGAAAATATAATTTTAATAAGCTTTAGGATTCATGAATGAATGGAAATGAATGAGAGAAATGCATGGGTTTCTGTATCATATATATTTCAACCCTTTTAATGAAATGTGCCTTTTTTTCAATTGCATTTCATTCCCCTGGGTGTGGAGATGTCAAGCAGGCCTCCATCTGCCAAGAATGAGGCACATTAATTTCGCCACATGGACATTGTTGCTGGGAGGAATAGAGGGCTTGTTACAAGAAATTGCTAGGCTCCTAGCCAGAATGAAATTTCGCATACTAGCAGACAGTGTTGGCACAAAGGAGCCGGTCCCTGGTCCCAATACACAGAACAGATGTGGTCAGACAGTTTAGTCACATGGCTAACTGGCTGTTGCAGAATTTTGAACTGAGAGTTTTAAATTGGAGAAAGAGTGTTTGAAGAGAGAAAGCCCCTGGCTCTTGGATTGAGAACACCTCTTTCCTGTCTACTCCCATCTCTTTCTCACCAGCTTTAGAATCCATTGAAGACACATGAACCCCAGGTGAGAAAAGTCTTGGACAGTGAACAAGGTTTAAGAAAAATACTGGGCCCCAACGAAAATCAAGAATTACCTACAAGCAAGGACTCTAAGCTCAAAGAACCGCAACAAACTCTTATGATACTGCCTCAAACCTCTCCACTTTATCTTTCTGCTGCTCTTTTCTGTCGCTATTTGCACGTGTGTTTCACATATGCATGCTAGCGTGGATGCGTTGTGTATCTATTGGTATCAACCGAATTAGAGTTTAAGTTTAAGTTTTAATAAATGTCACCTTTCTTCTTTAAACCTAAGAAAGCCTACCAGTGCTCATTTCTTTACCTTATAATCGGAAAGCGGTGAAGCTCAAAACACAGTGTGTTTTGAAAATAAAACCCTGTTACAGTAAGACCAGGTGAAGGCTGAAAGGGACCCCTAGATATCTTTCTCACCTGGTCGTAACAAAAGTCACATGCCAATGGAAGGCTTAAAATAGTATGTGTCAGTGTCCTCTGATACTTTTTACAGATTTAACAATTCTCATTCATCTCCTCTTTAGCCTTGTATGTTGTTCAGCAATTACACCTGCATCTTTTAATGGGATTTTTTAGCCTTTGACAAGTAGGATGACTTTAGAGTCATACAGCATTGAAACAGGCCCTTCAGCCCACCAAGGCTGTGCTTACCAACAACCACCCATTTATACTAATCCTACATTAATCCCATATTCCCTACCACATCCCCACCATTCTCCTACCACCTACCTACACTAGGGGCAATTTACAATGGCTAATTTACCTATCAACCTGCCAAGTCTTTGGCTGTGGGAAAAAACCAGAGCACCCGGCAGAAACCCACACAGTCACAGGGAGAACTTACAAACTCCGCACAGGCAGTACCTAAAACTGAACCCAGGTTGCTGGAGCTGCGAGGCTGCAGTGCTAACCACTGCACCACCCAAAGACTATTTGCTTTTTTTTCTCTCTCATTCTTATCACCTGATGCCATTAATACTTGGTTAACCCTTTGAGAAGCATCAAGGGTTGAAATTTTATGCCCTCCCCCACAGTGGGTTTGGAGGCAGGGAGAGCATAACATCGGGTGGGATGTGCCGGGGCTGGATGCCGCCATCAGCCCGCCTACGCCAAAATTTAGGCCGGGCAGGAAGGCGTTCCCACCCTGCCATCAATTTAGTCCCTTAACTGGGTAATTAATCCCAATTAAGGGCCTCTTCGCGCCGCAGCCACAATGACCCATGCTGGGGGGCGGCCCTGTTGCCACCCAGAAAGTACGGCACGAGAAAACATGTGGGCTGCTTCCCGGCTGTGGGGGGATGTCTGTCATTCAAAGGTACTTAGTGCCTGAACGAGGGACCCGGCATCGGGAAGAGGGGTTCCCGCTGAGGGCCAAACCCCTGCCCTTGCTGCCAACTCCCCTAGCCCCCTCCTCTGCGACTCCCACCCCGCGAGCCTCCTCCTGCCCTGATCTACCTTGACCCTGGCTCCATCGCCACTCCTCAGTGTCTGGTGGCTGCAGCTGCAGCTACAGCAGCAGCCACCGCCTCCACAGTGGCACTGCAGTTGCCAGCCTATGACTGGCCAGCAGCACTGCAAGGCCGGGACTTCCAGTGGCGGGGTCCTAACTCATGTGGAATGCCTGCCGATGTCCAGTTAAGTGCCTGATTGGCACTAAATTTGGCAGGCCTTCTCTACAAGAGCCGGCACGGGTATCTCGGCATCAGTTTCCCCCAACATTGAGACCCCCCCACCAGCACAAGATTCCATCCCAAATTTTGCTAAGGGGATACAACAACGTGCTGCCCGGGTAAACTGCAGATCCACTGACTTTACAAAAATAATTGCTTTATCATGTTCCATGTCAACTTTGATATGTGCCTTTTTCATAGAACATTTACTCAACAACATAGGTATCTCATTAGTGACTTTATCAGTACTTAAAAAATGGCTTACGCCAGCTATTTTACATGGAATTACAATTCTCTTTTAGTGACTGCGGTGTGTTGTCATCACCAATCCTAAAGCAAATAGTACTTTTATATTCCTTAACCTTGTGTCAATCCTCACTAGTGAATCAAGGTAACAGTTTAACCAATCACTATTATTGCTGTTCCAATTCTGTCTTCTGCTATAAAAGTCAGATCTTCTAACCTTTCATCCTATTCTATCTGTCATTAATTCTTCCTTTGTATTGCTGCCTGTGCCCAGTATCTGGACCATTTTGAAATCTGGCAATGATTGAGAGCTCTATTCTTTGTGTCACCATGGAATGTCCCATTTTTTCTATGAAGGCCGAAGGAAATGACTGTTTCCCCAGGAATTTTTTCCAGGCAGCAGACATCTGATCCACTGTCTCCCTTTCCAAGAACTGAACACCAGTTGGAGCCGTAGCCTGTCTAACAGTTTCCATCTCCGAGAACCTAATACCAGTTGGAGTCAGTAGCCTGCCCATATGATACACCTTAGCACAATCCAGCAATTTAAATGCTTGTAATGATCCAGGTAGTCCCAAATTGAATTTTGTCAATTTTTTACACAATCGGTTAAAGTCCATGATGGATTTTGCCATGGAATGCCCATCTATTTTCTGAAATCTATCAAAGTCTGACCATGCCTCATAAGCATTTAACAGATCACCTTTCTTGTAGATTTCAGCCAAGAACTCTAATAAAAGGTCCAAACCTTCATCGCACTCCACCCAATGGGCGGCACAGTGGCGCAGTGGTTAGCACCGCAGCCTCACAGCTCCAGGGACCCGGGTTCGATTCCGGGTACTGCCTGTGTGGAGTTTGCAAGTTCTCCCTGTGTCTGCGTGGGTTTTCTCCGGGTGCTCCGGTTTCCTCCCACAAGCCAAAAGACTTGCAGGTTGATAGGTAAATTGGCCATTATAAATTGTCACTAGTATAGGTAGGTGGTAGGGAAATATAGAGACAGGTGGGGATGTTTGGTAGGAATATGGGATTAGTGTAGGATTAGTATAAATGGGTGGTTGATGTTCGGCACAGACTCGGTGGGCCGAAGGGCCTGTTTCAGTGCTGTATCTCTAATCTAATCTAAAATCTAATCAATGGGCATCCAGCTCATAAAATACTTTACTTCTGATTTTACTTCTTGTAGGAAGTGACAATGCCAAGAGCATACCTTGCTTCCTGCTTGGTAGGCAGGTAATGCATGTCCACCTGTGCACTTTCCAACCTTCACCTTGAGGCAACCATCCTCTGATACCTTGTTATATTCCAGAAAGCCAGTTGTTGAGGGATGAAAATGGAGCCAATACTTACACACTTTCAGAAGCATTTATTTACAAGAGTTACACATTACAAGTATGCACCTACTAACCCAACCACCACAGTTTGGGTGTGTGCCAATTTGTAGGAGTACAAATGAATCCCCAGTTAATGCACATAGCCTGCATACAATTAAACACAATTAATATACAATTAACAAACAGCTCTTATCAAAGTCACAAATGATATCTCATGCGACTGTGACAAAGTAGACTATCCCTTCTCTTTCTTCGCACCATACTTGCAGCCTTCAACGTGGCTGACCACACCATCCTCCTCCAATGCCTCTCCATTGTCATCCAGCTGGACAGAACCTCGGTTGCCTGGTTCCATTCTTATCTACCCAGTCGTAGACAGAAAATCACCTGCAAAGGCGTCTCTTCTCACTTCCGCATCATTACCTTTAGTGTCTCCCTCCTTGGCTCCCTCCTATTTGTCATCTACATTCTGTCCCTCAGCGACATCATCTGAAAGACAGGGGCAATTTCCACATGTACACTGACAACACCATTTCTACCTCACCGTGACCTATCTCAACCCCTCCACTGTCTCTAAATTATTAGGCTGCTTGTCTGACATCCATTATTAGATGATCAGAAATTTCCTCCACTTACAAATAACAAATAACTATACAGCACAGGAACAGGCCATTCGGCCCTCCAAGCCTGTGCCGAGCTTGATGCCTGTCTAAACTAAAACCTTCTGCACTTCCGGGGCCCGTATCCCTCTATTCCCATCCTATTCATGTATTTGTCAGGATCCCTCTTAAACGTCGCTATCATACCTGCTTCCACCACCTCCCCCAGCAGCAAGTTCCAGGCACTCACCACCCTCTGTGTGAAGAACTTGCCTCGCACATCCCCTCTAAACTTTGCCCCTCACACCTTAAACCTATGTACCTTAGTAACCGACTCTTCCACCCTGGGAAAAAGCTTCTGACTATCCACTCTGTCCATGCCACTCATAACTCATACATATTGGAGAAATCAAAGCCATTGTTCCAGTCGCCACAAAATCAGTTCCCAAGCCACTGACTGCATCTCTCTCCTTGGCAACTGAATGTTTGCAGCCTTGGCATCATATTTAACCCCGAGATGAGCTTCGAACCATAAATCTGCGCCATCACGAAGATAGCCTATTTCCACCTCCATAATATCACCTGACTCCATCCCTGCCTCTACTCATCTGCTGCTGAAACCCTCATCCAGACCTTTGTCACCTCGATACTTGACTATTGCAAGGTACACCTAACTGGTCTCCCACATTCTAACTTGCGTAAACTCTGCCACCTTTGTCCTAACTTGCACCAAACTCGCTGGCCTACATAAACTTCCAATTAAGCAATGCCTCAATTTTAAAATTCTCATTCTTAATATTGAATTCCTCCATAGCTTCACTTCTTCCTATCTCTGTAATCTCCTCCAGCTCTATAAAACTGAGGTATTTGCAGTCTTCCAATACTGGTCTCTTGAACATCCATGATTTTAATCGCTTGGCCATTGGCGGCTGTGCCTACAGTTGCAAAGGCCCTAAGCTCAGGAATTCCCTCCCAAGACCTCTCCAACTCTCTACCTTTTTTTGTCCTTTAAGATGCTCCTTAAAGCCTACCTTTGTGACCAAGTTTTTGATCATCTACCCTGACTTCAAAGCACCTTGGGAGGTTTTACTACTTTAAAGGTACTATAGAAATGCAAGTTGTTGTTAAGATATGGATAATAATTTATTTTTTTATTCTCCTGTGTATATTGGATTACATGACCAGGTAGAGACCATTGGGGACGCATACTGTGTAGCTGGAGGATTGGACAAAGAAAGTAAAATCCATGCAGTCCAGATTGCCTTGATGGCATTGAAAATGATGGAGATTTCAGACCAGGTGGTGACTCCAGAGGGAAAGCCCATCAAGGTCAGACCCACCTACATAGATATACATAGCAGCAATCTACTTACTCTTTTTTTAAAATTATAAATTAACTTGTTACATTTCAGTTACAGAAATAGATTTGCCTTGTTCCAAACAAGATACAGATTCAAAAGCAAAATCCTGCAGACACTGGAAATCTGAAATAAAAAAGGAAGCATCTAGAGTCATAGAGCACTGAAACAGGCCCTTTGGCCCACTGAGTCTGTGCCAACCAGCAACAACCCATTTATACTAATCCTACATTAATCCCATATTCCCACCATCTACCTACACTAGGGGCAACTTACCTATCAACCTGCAAATCTTTAACTGTGGGAGGAAACCAGAGCACCTAGCAGAAACCCTCACAGTCACAGGGAGAACATGCAAACTCCACACAGGCAGTACCTAGAACTGAACCCAGGTTGCTGGAGCTGTGATGCTAACCACTACGCCACTGTGCCACTCCATCTGCGGGGAGAAAAACAGAGTTAACCTTTCATCTGACCTGAAAAAGTTAGAAATGTAATCAGCTTTAAGTAAGTGAAAGGGGGGAGGGTGGGGAAAAGAACAAAAGGGTGATGGGGTAGAAGACAGGAGAGATCAAATGACAAAACAATTGGTGATGCAAGGCCCAAGCGAGTAGACATGGAACAAGTAAAGAAGCAAAAGATACTCCAGAGGAGGTGTGAATGACAGAATGATGAACTGCTACCACCTGAAAGCAAAAACAAGAGAAAAAGGAGGATAAAACTGAAACCGGCAAAGAAAAAATAAACAAAATGGAGCCAGAGATTACATTATGAAATTGTTGAACTCAGTGTTGAGTCCTCAAGGCTGTATAGTGCCTCATCCAAAAATGTGGTGCTGTTTCTCGAGCGTACGTTGAGCTTCATTGGAACATTTCAGGAGGCCAAGGACAGAGAGGTCAGTGTAAGAACAAAGTGGAATATTAAAATGACAGGCGACCAAAGGCAACAGAAGCTCAGGGTCATGCTTGCAAACTGAACAGCGGTGTTTCACAAAGAGGTCACCCAATCTGTGTTTAGTGACCCCAATGGAGAGCAGACTGCATAGTGATCATTGAATACAGTATACTAAATTGGAAGAAGTACACATAAATCATTGTTTCACCTGGAAGGAGTGTTTGGGGCCTTGGATGGTGAGGAGAGATGAGGCAAAAAGGGAAGTGTTGCATTTCTGGCACTTGCATAGAAAGGCACCATGGGAAGGGGAGGAGGTGTTGGAGGTGATTGAAGAGTGCACCAAGGTGTTGTGGAAGAATGGTCTCTTCAGAATGCTAAAAGAGGAGGGGAGAGGACAATGTGTTTGGTGGTGACATTACCTTGGATGTGGCAGAAATGGCAGAAGATGATCCATTGAATAGGGAGGCTGATGGGGTGAGAACGATCCATTGAACAGGGAGGCTGGTGGGATGAGGACAAGGGAACCCTATCAAGGTTTTGGGAAGGAGGGAAAGGGGTAAGAGAAGAAGTTGGGGAAGTGGGATGGACATGGTCAAGGGCCCAGTCAACCACAGTGGGTGGGGAATCCTCAGTTGAGGAAAAACAAAGACATACCAAAAGCACTGGAAGGGAAGGTTGCATCATCTGAAAGGAAGTGATGAAGACAGGGAAACTGGGAGAATGGAATGGAGTCGCCGCAGGAAACGGGGTGAGAAGAACTGTAGTCGAGGCAGCTGTGGGAGTCAGTGAATATTCCTTGATAGCCTATCCCCAGAAATGGAGACAGAGAAGTTGAGAAAAGTTGGAGGTGGACCATGTGAATGTGAGAGAAGGGTGGAAATTGAAAGCAACGTTGATTAAATTTTCCAGTTCAGGGCGAGAGCAGGAAGTGACACCAATACAGTCATCAATGTACTGGAGAAAGAGGTGAGGGAGGGGGCTCAAGTAGGATAGAACAGGAAATGTTCCACATATCCCACAAAAAGGCAGGTTTGGCTAGGGCCCATGTGGGTACCCATGGCAACACATTTTATTTGGAGAAAGTGAGTGGAGTTGAAGGAGAAGTTGTTCAACATGACATTCGGTCTGCAAGCATGGCCCTGAGCTTCCTGTCACTTGTCATTTTAATTCTCCACCTCGCTCCACTCTGACCTTTCTATCCTTGGCCTGCTTCAGTGTTCCAACACAAGCTCATAAAACAGCACCTCATCTTTTTACTGGGCACTTCACAGCCTTCCAGACTCAACAATGAGTTCAATCATTTTAGATTATAACATCTTCCCCAATGATTTTCTTTTTTTGTGTTTTTTTTTTGCTGGTTCATTTTTTTTTGACTTCCCCCCTCTTGTTTCTTTCTTAATCCCTTACTTTGTGTTTGGATGGCTGCTACCCTGCCATTTACACCTCATCCACACACATTTTTAGTTTCTTCACTTGTCCCATTACCACTCCCTTTGGCTTTTTTCCATAAAACCTTTTGTCTTTAAATCTCTCCTGCCCGCCACCCTATCACAGACCTTCCCTTTTGCTCGTCTTCCCCCTCTCCCCTTTCACTTGCCCAAAATCTATCAGATTTCTAACTTTTGACAATTCTGATGAAAGGTCAAGGACCGGAAAGGTTAACTCTATTTTTCTCTCCACAGATGCTCCCAGACCTGCTGAGTATTTCCAGCATTTTCTGTTTTTGTTTCAGATTTCCAGCATCCACAGTATTTTAGTTTTGGTATGGAGAAGTTGTTCACTATGAAAACAAGTTCAGCCAGACGGAAGAGGGTTGTGATGGATGGAGACTGGGCCTCTGTTCAAGGAAGAAGCGGAGAGCCCACAGACCATCCTGTTGGGGCACGAAGGTGTAGAGAGATTGGACACTCATGGGCCAGGAAACTGGAAACTGTTAAAGTGACAGAGGACATTGGAAGAGTCACAAATGTAAGTGGGAAGAGACTGGACAAGGGGCGAAAAAATAGAATCGAGATTGAAAGAAATCACTTCAGTGGGGCAGGAACAGGCTAAAACAATGGGTCTACCAGGGCAGTCTTGTTTGTGGATTCTGGGAAAGAGGTAGGAGTGGGCTATCCAGGGTTGGGAGACTGTGAGGTCGGAGCCTATGGAGGGAAGATCTCTAGAGGAGATGAGGTCAGTGACAGACCTGGAGACAATGGTTTGATTTTTGATGGTGGGGTCCATGGTCCAGGGAGGTCAGAGGTTGTGTTGGAGTGTTGGTTTTTGGCCTCTTCAAGGTAGCAGTTGGTTCACCAGGCAACAACAGCATCAGCCTTGTCAACAGGTTTCTTGACAAGGTTGGGGTTAGACCTGAGAGAACAGAATGCAACAAGCTCAGAGGGAAACAGGTTGAGGTAAATGAGGGGAGCAGAAAAATTGAGATGGCCAATGTCATGGCAGCAGTTCTTAAAGAAAAGATCAAAAAAAGGATAAGAGGCCAGAAGGAGGATCCAGGTAGAGGGAGAATACTGGAGATGGGTAAAAGAGTCTACTGTCCCGTGGAGGATTCCTACTGAAATAAGTGGTCACAGAGGTGAAGGTGATTAAAAAAAAATTCAGCATCGTACCATGCTTAAAATTCATTGAGGTGGGGGGTTAGGGGATGAAGCTGAGGTTTGCTGAGGGTAGATTGTTTTGGGTCAGAGAGGGGAAGGTTGGAGGATATTGTGAATACATGGCAAGGGGTAAGATTAGAAGAAAGGATGGGGTCAGGGGGAAGTGAAGGGGAAGAAAAGTCAGAGTGGCGTTGCTACCCATGAGGTGTTGAAGCTTGCGATCCTTTGCACCTGAAAGGAAGAAAACAAGTTTTTTGTTAAAGCGTCAAATGAGACAAAGGATGAAATGAAACTGCAGACAGGGACAGCTTTGAGATAGAGTGAGTCAGTGCTACTGAAGAGAGAGGTCGAGAGTGTGCATGTGGCAGCACAGGACATTGATTGTGTATGAATCTCAGGATGCAGTGAGAACAGCAGTTCAAGGATCACGGAATGTTTAGTAGATATCTGTAGCTGTCAGTGGATCTGAAACACGAAGGGTACAATTTTAGTTGGAATCCATATAGAATAGGTCAGAGCTAAAGACAGTTGCTGAGGAAGGAGATGTGGCTGTAAAAGCGAGCTTTCATAGTTTGATAGAGTCTTCATGTGCAGGCTGCGTTCTGTGCAGCTGGCCTGTTGGGTGCTGTGGCGTGGGATTAAAAGCAAGTTTTTTTGAGACAGACCCTGGTTTGAAAATTAAACTAAAGGCTTCAAGGTTCTGGGAGGTCAGAACCAGGTTAAACAAACAGACTTTTTTTTAAAACCAGAGACATGATTGGAGCTTAGATTTCAGTTTTACTAAAAGACTCTGGGTGTTGAAGCCAGCTGCAAAGCTGGGGAGTTGTTGTTTAAAGAGGTAAGCTGAGAACTGCAGATGTTGGTGCTTCCAGATAAACTACTAAGGAAAAAAGCAAGAGGCTGGAATAGTTGTTTTGACTGCAGGCAGAGGAGCCTGGACTGAGAGCTGACCTTTGGAAAATGCAAATTTCTACCATTGTTTTCAATGCCTTAAAAAGTTATGTAAGGCAATTTCGGTGAAGCTACACCACCAGGACTGTTGTGAGCAAAACCACAGAAGTTCTGAATAGGTGGAGATGGTATCGGTGGGGTTCAGATTGTAGAGAAACTGCCATCGAGTGGAAATCGGCATTTGCATCTTGGGAGAAAGGATCTTGAGAACTACTTGAAAAGTTCAAAGTCCTGAAGGTTTGTGAAGGTTTGTCGCCATCCCGTTGATAGCATTGCCAAAGGACTTGTGAGATACATCCTTGTTGCATCGGATAGTTAACATGTAATCTTTAAGATGTATATTGACCATGATTTAACTGTTAGTTCATATTTACTTAATGTTGGTTTTGGTTTGAGTGTTAAAGCAAAATTTATAAAAGTGAAATCTTGTCCATTTGTTTTATGTTCGTTAAATTGGGGTCAGTCGGTGAATTTGGTTCTTTTGGTTTGTTGGTGGTCTCCAAGGGAATCATGACAGTAGATACCTGTCCAAACACGAGAAGGGAAATAGAAAGCAATGAAGGCGGACAAGGTAAAAGAGGCAAACGGAAACCTCATCGGAGAGAAGTGAATTTTTTCAAGGTGGGCATTTCTGGAAGAGAAGTGGCAGTGAATTAAACATAAATACAAAAGTAAAATGCTGTGGATGCTGGAAATCTGAAATGAAAACAGAACATTCTGGAAGTATTCAACAGTTTGGGCAGCATCTGTGGAGAGAGAAACAGAGCTGATGTTTCAGGTTGATGACCTTTTGTCAGAACTGTAAAAGTTAGAAATGCAATATGTTTTTAGTAAGTGAAAGGGGAGGCAGGAAAAAGAACAAAAAGGAAGGTCTGTGATAGGGTGGAAAACTGAAGAGATTAAATGGCAAAAGAATTGATGGTGCAGAGCAAAGGGAGTGGTAATGGGACAAGTAAAGAAACAAAAGATGTGGCGAGAGGAGGTGTGAACAGCAGAATGATGAACATCTGCCATCCAAAAGCAAAAACAAAGTAACTCCTGACAATGCAGCCCAGCACTGATGTCATCAGAGCACTCCCAACTTCGCACATGTGCAGAACGGACTGTTGCTGTCAGTATGGCTTGCCAGGACTAACTTGTGTACTGCAACGTCTGCTCGCTGCTCACTCCCTGTCCTGCCTTTCCCCACCTCTGCGTCACCCTTCCCCGCACCGCCCACCTGTTGGCCACTCGCTCCCTGCCTCACCTCTTCTTCCCTCTCGGCTGCTCGCTGCCCACTTCACCCCTCCCCACCATTTGTCCGCCACTTGCTCCTCACTTCACTCCTCCTCCCCCACGTGTCGGCCACTCACTCCCCGCTTCACCCCTCCCTTACCCCAACCTGTCAGTCACTCGCTCCCTGCCTCGCCTCTTCTTCCCTCTCGGCCGCTCGCTCCCCACTTCACCGTCACCCCACCTCCAGCTGTCGGCCACTCACTCCAGGCCTCGCCACCTCCTCCCCTCTGCTCTACCTCTGTTTCCCGCTCCCTCCCACTTCTTCTCCCCAGTCCCTCCCACGATTGCAGCCTCTCTTTCCCCCACGGGGAAAGCTGGGAGGGAGAGAGAGTGACATGATAGGCAGGGGAGGGGAGAGAGACCACCAGCAGGAGTGAGCAGGGAGCAGAAGTGGGAGGGAGCGGGGAGCAGTGGCAGAGCAGAGGGGAGGAAGCAGCGAAGCCCAGAGCGAGTTACCGACAGGTGGGGGTGGTGGTGAAGTGTGGAGTGAGTGGCCGAGGAGGGAGAAGTGGTGAGGTGGGGAGCGAGCGGCGAGAAAATGGATGCAGGAGGCAGCAGTGAAGAGAAGCGCGATGGCAGGAGGGAGCGGGGTACTGTTGGGGGTGGGATGAAGGTGACGATCGCAGCCACTGTGGGGACTTGGGTTTCATTTGTTTTTGTGATAAATTGAGCAGCGCCATCTTTACTACTGGCAAATGCCAAGAACGTCGCAGACTGTGACATTTCAGTGCATGAGGCTGCATTTGCACATATGCAAGTACTGTGCCACCTAGTGGTTGCATTGTCAGCAAACGCAGCCAAGCAAAAATAAGAGAAAAACGAGAGTAAAACTGAAACCTGCAAAGAAAAAGGAAACAAAATGGGGGCAGAGTTTACGCTCTGAAATTGTTGAACTCAATGTTGAGTCTGCAAGAATATAAAGTGTCTAATCAAAAGATGTGGTGCTGCTCCTCGAGATTACATTGAGTTTCACTGGAACACTACAGGAGGCTGAGGACAGAGAAGTCAGCATGAAAGCAAGGTGGAGAATTGAAATGACGAGAGCCCAGAGTCTCAGGGTCATGCTTACGAACTTAACGGAGGTGTTCTGCAAAGTAGTCACCAATCCGTGTTTGGTCTCCCAAAGTTTTATGGGAAACAAATAAGGCAATTTCTGTAGCTTAATAACTTCAACAGTGATAGCATATAAAATTAAAATATTTCATAGTTTATGATCATTCGCCATAAAAGGTTACATTAGCTTCTGAAAAATAGCTTTGTTTCACCATAACAGTTCAGAGCAGGCTGTGTTGAGAGCAGTAAATACAGTACAGTAAATTGACAGAAGGACACGTAAATTGCTCTTTCACCTGGAAGGAGTGTTTGGGGCCTTGGATGGTGAGGAGAGCGAAGGTAAAAAGGGCTGGTGTTGCATCTCCTGCACTTGCATGGGAACGTGCTGTGGAAATGGGAGGGGATGTTGAGTGAATGAGGAATGGAACAGGATATTGCAGAGGGAATTATGTGTTTGGTGGTGGCATCGTGCTGGAGGTGGCAGAAATGGCAGAGGATGATCAGTTGAATATAGAGGTTGGTGGGGTGGAAAGTGGGGACAAGGGCAACCCTATCGTGGTTCTGGGAAGGAGGAGGAAGGGTGAGAGCAGAAGACTGGGAAATTAGATCCTCACAGTGAAGGGCCCTGTCACCCACGGTGGGGGGCAGGGAGTGGGGGGGGGTGGGTAGTCCTCAGTTGAGGAAAGGTAAGACATATCAGAAGTGCTTGTTTGGAAGGTTGCATCATCATAACAGATGTGATGGAGATGGAGAAACTAGGAGAATGGAATGGAGTCCTTATAGGAAGTGGGGTGTAAGGAAGTGTAGTCAAGGTAGGTATGGGAGTCAGTGGGCTTATGGTGAATATTCATTGATAGCCTATCACCAGAAAAGGAGACAGAGAAGTCAATGAAGCGAAGGGACGAGTCAGACATGGACTGAAGGTAGAGAAGGGTGAAAACTGGAAGCAAAGTTGATGAAATTTTCCCGTTTCGGGAAAGGCCAGGAACCGGCACCAATATGGTCATCATTGTATCAGAGAAAGAGGTGTGGGGGGAATACAGATTCAGTTCTGCAGTGATTGCTATTTTCCTCAATTATACCAGCAGTAATATTATTGAGCAAATTTAGAATTCACACAGTCTTGGAGCAATTTGATTTATTGTTCCCTCATGTCAGTCATGATCCATTTTCCCTTCATGTTCTATTTCTGGATTTTATAGCTTAGCTGTTATGGTGAAACAAATCTATTTTCCAGAAGCTAATGTAACCTTTTATGGCGAATGATCATAAACTATGATATATTTTAATTTTATATGCTATCACTGTTATTAAGGAATTAAGTTATTAAGCTACAGAAAATGCCTTATTTGTTTCCTGTAAAACATGAGATATAAATTCAGAGGTTTAAGTATTTCCATCTGCTTTTATAACATACTTATCTGCCAAATGGAATCTGTGATCTGTTGTCTCACTGTGATACAGCCAGCTTCTCAGGTTGCTTAGGCACAAAGAAAAGACAAACAAGGCATTTATGTTTTCATTGGAAAGTAATGTGACTATGTAACCTCAACCAACATGTTCCTGATGAATTCCTCTTTCTTTGAAAAATGCTCTACTTTAAAAAAAAATATATATAATTACAGCCTTCTAGCTACTGCTTCTGCAGAGCTTGGAAGTGGTAATCGTGTATTTAGCTGTTATAACTGAATGAGTAAAATTGCATTCTTTGCTGTGTCAACATGGCTCAGTCATTAGCACTCTCAATTCTGAGTTAGAAGGTTAAAGGTTTATGTTCCACTCTCGGACTTAAAAACATTGTGGTAGAAATTTGTCAGTGCCTTGTTGTGGGCACAGATTGGTGATGTGGCAGCAATATCAGGAGGCTGGAGGATGGCCCATATTTGGGCCTTTGGCCTCAACTAAATGATCAAGGCTAGCTGGCAGAGCATATCACACCTCCCAATGCAGTTAACCCTGATACAGGAAGAATCTTTAGGCTGCTACCTTGCCAGAGTTGCCATTAGGCCAGTGCCAGGAAGAATGAAGTCCAGCAGAAGGAGGGTCAATGCAGTGACATGCTGTGTGGAGCCAGGAAAATCACTTGTGCTCCTCCTGGCTCCAGATGAATTTTTCAAAAATGATTTCCAGACAACTTTCATACCAGAGAATTCTGAACGGAGTAGTCCCAGTGACTCAGGGCTGTTCAATTTCTCAGGAATTGTAAAACAGAAGTTATGCCGCTTCTTAGCATATGCAAGAGCCCTAATGGCTGCCATGGACTAATTATTGATTAAATGCATTTAAAAAATAGCATTAGCAAAATGAAATCACGTATAAATAGCTTATATTTAAAATTCTGCACTTGTGTGAAATACCTTTAATATTAGAAATTTACTTTGAGTTCGAAGAGCTTAAGGGGAGGCGGTGGTGTAGTTGTATTGTCACTGGCCTAGTAACCCAAACCTAGGGTATTGCTCTGGGGACATGGGTTCAAATCCCACCACAGCAGAAAGTGGAATTTGAATTTGATTAGAAAATCTGGAATTAAAAAGTTAGTCTAATGATGGCCATGAAACCATTGTTGATTGTTGTCAAAACCCATCTGGTTCACTAATGTCCTTTAGGGAAGGAAATCTGCTATCCTTACCTGGTCTAGCCTACATGTGACTCCAGACCCACAGCAATGTGGTTGACTCTTACATGGCCTAGCAAGCCACTCAGTTGTATCGAGCCGCTATAAAGTCAATAAAAAGGAATGAAACTGGCCGGACCACTGGAAACGGCAATGGCAAACCTGGCCCTAAAAAGTCCTCCTTACGAACATCTGGGGGCTTTTCCCAAAATTGGGAGAGCTGTCCCACAGACTAATCAAACAACAGCCTGACATAGTCATACTCACACTCACGGAATCATGCCTGACAGACAATGTCCCAGAGACTACCATCACCGGGTGTGTCCTGTCCCACCGGCAGGACAGACCCAGCAGAGGTGGTGATACAGTGGGATACAGTCGGGAGGGAATTGCCCTGGGAGTCCTCAACATTGACTCTGGACCCCATGAAGTCTCATGGCATCAGGTCAAACATGGGCAAGGAAACCTCCTGCTGATTACCCTTCCTCAGCTGATGAGTCAGTACTCCTCCAGGTTGAACAGCACTTGGAGGAAGCACTGAGGGTGGCAAGGGGACAGAATGTACTCTGGGTGGGGGACTTCAATGTCCATCAGCAAGAGTGGCTTGGTAGCACCACTACTGGCCGAATCCTAAAGGACATATCTGCTAGACTGGGTATGCAGCAGGTGGTGAGGGGAAAACATACTTGACCTTACCCTCACCAATCTGCCTGCCGTAGATGCATCTGTCCATGACAGTAGGGGTAGGAGTAACCACCGCATAGTTATTGTGGAGGCGAAGTCCCGCCTTCACGTTAAGGATACCGTCCATCGTGTTGTGTGGCACTACCACCGTGCTAAATGGGACAGATTTCGAACAGATCTAGCAATGCAAAACTGGGCATTCATGAGGCGCTGTGGACCATCAGCAGCAGCAGAACTGTACTCAACCACAATCTGTAACCTCATGGCCCAGCATATCCCCCACTCTACCATTACCATTAAGCCAGGAGACCAATCTTGGTTCAATGAAGAGCGCAGGAAGGCATGCCAGGAGCAACACCAGGCATTCATCAAAATGAGGTGTCAACCTGGTGAAGCTACAACACAGGACTATCTGCATGCAAAACTGCGTAAGCAGCATGTGATAGACAGAGCTAAGCGATCCCATAACCAACGGATCAGATCTAAGCTCTGCAGACCTGCCACATCCAGCCGTGAATGGTGGTGGACAATTAAACAACTAACTGGAGGAGGTGGCTCCACAAATATCCCCATCCTCAATGATGGTGGAGCCCAGCACATCTTTTTTTTTAAGGTGGCCTTTATACCCCAGGCCCCTTTTATATTTTTCACATCGAGGAGGGAGCCCAGCACATCAGTGCGAAAGATAAGGCTGAAGCATTTGCAACTATCTTCAGCCAGAAGTGCCACGTTGATGATCCATCTTGGCCTCCTCTTGAATTCCCCAGCATCACAGATGCCAGACTTCAGCCAGTTTGATTCACTCCGCGTGATATCAAGAAATGACTGAAGGCACTGGATACTACAAAGGCTATGGGCCCTGACAATATTCCGGCAATAGTACTGAAGACCTGTGCTCCAGAACATGCCGCGCCCCTAGCCAAGCTGTTCCAGTACAGCTACAACACTGGCATCTACCCGGCAATGTGGAAAATTGCCCAGGTATGTCCTGTACACAAAAAGCAGGACAAGTTCAAACTAGCCAATTACTGCCCCATCAGCCTACTCTCAATCGTCGGTAAAGTGATGGAAGGTGTCATCAACAGTGCCATCAAGCAGCACTTGCTTAGCAGTAACCTGCTCAGTGACGCTCAGTTTGGGTTCCGCCAGGGCCACTTAGCTCCTGACCTCATCACAGCCTTCGTTCAAACATGGACAAAAGAGCTGAACTCAAGAGGTGAGGTGAGAGTGACTGCCCTTGACCTCAAGGCAGCATTTGACCGAGTATGGCATCAAGGAGCCCTAGCAAATCTGAGGTCAATGGGAATCAGGGGGAAAGCCCTCCGCTGGCTTGAGTCATCTGAGCTCCAGGACATCACTGCAGGAGTTCCTCAGGGTAGAGTCCTAGGCCCAACCATCTTCAGCTGCTTCATCAATGACCTTCCTTCAATCATACGGTCAAAAGTGGGGATGTTCGCTGATGATTGCACAATGTTCAGCACCATTCGTGACTCCTCAGATACTGAAGCAGTCCGTGTAGAAATGCAGCAAGACTTGGACAATATCCAGGCTTGGGCTGATAAGTGGCAAGTAACATTTGCGCCACACAAGTGCCAGGCAATGACCATCATCAACAAGAGAGAGAATCTAAGCATCGCCCGTTGACATTCAATGGCATTACCATCGCTGAATCCCCCACTATCAACATCCTAGGGGCTACCATTGACCAGAAACTGAACTGGAGTAGCCACATAAATACTGTGGCTACAAGAGCAGGCCAGAGGCTAGGAATCCTGAGGCGAGTAACTCACCTCCTGACTCCCCAAAGCCTGTCCACCATCTACAAGGCACAAGTCAGGAGTGTGATGAAATGCTCTCCACTTGCCTGGATGGGTGCAGCTCCAACAACACTCAAGAAGCTGGACACCATCCAGGACAAAGCATCCCGCTTGATTGGCACCCCATCTACAAATATTCACCCCCTCCACCACCGACGCACAGTGACAGCAGTGTGTACCATCTACAAGATGCACTGCAGCAATGCACCAAGGCTCCTTAGACAGCCCCTTACAAACCCGCGACCTCTACCAACTAGAAGGACAAGGGCAGCAAATGCATGGGAACACCACCACCTGCAAGTTTCCCTCCAAGCCACACACCATCCTGACTTGGAACTATATCGCCGTTCCTTCACTGTCGCTGGGTCAAAATCCTGGAACTCACTTCCAACAGCACTGTGGGTGTACCTACCCCACATGGACTGCAGCGGTTCAAGAAGGCAGCTCACCACCACCTTCTCAAGGGCAATTCGGGATGGGCAATAAATGCTGGCCTGACCAGCGACGCCCACATCCCAGGAATGAATAAAAGAAAAGCTGCCATCCTTTTGTTCTTAAATTAAACATTTTGGGGTTTTTAACCCTTCTCCCACAGCTTTCTTTTTACAAATAATCATAGTATGGAAACAAGTGAAGGCCAGATGAATGGTAAATGTACGTGTCCTTGACATCAAGTCAGCATTTGATGGAATGCGACCCCTCGCAAAACTGAGATCACTTGGGATAAAAGAGAAAGATCTCTAGTCCAGTGGCTAGAATCATACCTGATACAAAGGAAAATGATTGGCTCTGTTTATCAGAGGTTAGTCATCATAATTCTCAGACATCACTTTAGGAGTTCCTCAGGGAGAGTTTCTCAGCATAATCATTTTCAGCTGCTTCATCAATGACTTTGTTTCCATCGTATCAGCAGCGCAGCTGCTTCACACAATGGTGGTAGGTCTTGATCGCCATGATATCGTGCTGCAGCGCAAATACCTGTGGCTTCCTTAAGTGGTACATTGGTGAATGGACACGGCATTGCTATCGATATGCAAGTCCTGTATGGTCTTCGCAAATGTGGAGAACATGCTCAAAACTGGTTGTAACAATTCGCCCAACCATTTGGCCAATTTATGTTGTGCAGAACTGGGGTCCTAGATAAGATAGGGCATAAAGGGACATCACTTTTGTGTGTCTTGGGCAGCCCTTACATACGTGGACGCAGAAAGCTGTGAGGATGAACCCTGTGATATATATCACCTGGCAGCTCATTGCTCTTACATAAGTCCAGCAAGCATTTTTTTAGTTTCCTTTCAAGCAAGGTAGTCCGGTCATGTTGAACGGTAGGTCCAATGGTATGCATTTTGTTGATATAATCACACTTGTTAAGGATTCCCATTTTATGCCAGGTTTACTGATGTGTATGTCCGGGTTGGTCTAAAGGCCTCGCAACGCTGTCAGACATACACGTTGCATCTGGAAATCAGACATGTCGTTCGGAATCCACCAATATGCGTGCGCTAGATTAATGAGGCACGCCCTCAAGGATTCAGCATCTTCAGTGGACACTGGTTTGTGGCGGGAAATTTGGGAGTAGAGGCGTTAGAACTCAACAAATACCTCTTCCCGTTTAATTTGGGATGAAGGCACACCAAAATTGAAACCATGCGCAAGAACAAACTCCTCACTTTCTTAGAGTACATGGTCAGAGCGTGTGGTTCATTCCGCAGGGCAATGCCTTGACCAATCAGAGTCAAGCTGCCTGGATTAAATTTCAAACAAAGCTCGGCAGTTAACTGTCAGTCACTGTAAACTGCATTCTCCATGGCAATGCCTCTACCAATCAGAGTTCACTTGCCAACCAATCATCAGTCTCTTCTCATGCAGTATAAGTTGTTGTTTTCCCTTACATTGGTTATTCTTGCAGATTGTTCTGATGAGTGTAAGACGAAAAGCTTTGACAACATTTCTGTATTTTTCAGTAATGCTTTCTAAAGCATTAACTTTTTTTGTGACCCTCATAAGCTTTCTTTTTCTGCTTTATCTTCTGTATGCTTCTAGATAACCAGGGAGCTCTAGATTTGGCACTACCACCCTTTTTCTTTGTGGGGACATGTCTATACTATGCCCGTAGAATCTCGATTTTGAATGCCTCCCACTGGGATGCCATTTCTTACATTACAACAATGACTACACTTCAAAAGTACTTAATTGGCTTTAAAGCACTTTGAGACATCTGGTTGTTCTGAAAGGTGCTATATAAATGCAAGTCTGTCTTTCTATCTTACTTTCTTATCCTTATCACCATGGTGGTAGAGGGACCAACTAAACCACAGGCATATACCTGGGATTAGATCTCTGAGCAATATTTAAGCAATTTCTTCACTCAGAGGGTTGTAAATATTTGGAATTCGCTAGCCAAGAGGGTGATGGCTGCTCAGTTGTTAAGTATATTCAATGATGAGATCAATAGATTTACAGACTCTAAGGGAATCGGGGATATGGAGAAAAAGGGAGGGAAAAGTGAGTTGAGGTTGAATTTCAGCTCTAATCATATTCAGCCATAAACATTATTTGCTACCGCACAGAGTGTGGAGCACAGAGTTGTCATGAAAGAGTGCTTTGTTAACAGAGTGCTAAATTCGGGAATATGGTGCACTTCGGAAGTCGATGCAGAAGGAGAAGGAGATGCTACTTTTATTTTACTTTTTACCTCCAGTAACTGCTAAGCATTTTTCTTTTGTCTATAAGAATGCAGTAGAGAAAGCTAAGTGATCCCACAACCAATGGATCAGATCAGAGCTTTGCAATCCCACCACATCCAGTTGTGAATGGTGGTGGGCAACTAAACAACTAACAGGAGGAGGAGGCTTCACAAACATGTCCATCCTCAATGATGGGAGAACCCAGAATATCAGTGCAAAACGAAAGGCTGAAGCATTTGCGACAATCTACAACCAGAGGTGCTGACTGGATGATCCATCTTGGCCTCCTCCTGAGGTCCCCAGCATCACAGATGCCAGTCTTCAGCCAATTCAATTCACTCCACGTGATATCAAAAAATGGCTGAAGGGATTGGATACTGCAAAGGCTATGGGTCCTGAAAACATCCTGACTGAGTACTGAAGACTTGGGCTGCAGAAACAGCTATGCCCCTAACCAAGCTGTTCCAGTTCAGCTGCAACATTGGCATCTACCCAACAATGTGGAAAATTGCCCAGGTATGTCCCATCCACAAAAAGCACAAAAAGCAGGACAAATCCAAGCTGGTCAATTACCACCCCATCAGTCTACTCTCGATCATCAGCAAAATAATGGAAGGTGTCATCGACAGTGCAACCAAGTAGCACTTATACAGCAATAACCTGCTCACTGATGCTCAGTTTGGGTTCTGTCAGGGCCACTTGTCTCCTGACCTCATTACAGCCTTGATCCAACATGGACGAAAGAGCAGAAGTCAAGAGGTGAGGTGGGAGTGATTGTCCTTGATATCAAGGCAGAATTTGACTGAGTGCAGCATCAAGGAGACGTAGCCAAACTGAAGTCAATGGGAAACAGGAAGAAACGCTTCACTGGTTGGAGACATACAAAGGAAGATGGTGTGGTTGTTGAAGGCCAATCATCACAGCCACAGGACATTGCTGCAGGAGTTCCTCGGGGATGTGTCCTAGGCCCAAACATTTCAGCTGCTTCACCAATGACCTTCACTCCCTCATAAGGTGAGAAGTGTGGATGTGCGCTGATGATTGTACAGTGTTCAGTACCATTTCCAACACCTCAGATACTGAAGCAATCCGTGTCCATATGCAGCAAGATCTGGATAACATTCAGGCTTGGGCGATAAGTAGCAAGTAACATTCAAGAGACACAAGTGCCAGGCAAGGACTATCTCCAACGACAGAAAATCTGACCATCTGAACAAAGAACAGTACAGCACAGGAACAGTCCATTCGGCCCTCCAAGCCTGCGCCAATCTTGATGCCTGCCTAAACTAAAACCTTCTGCACTTCCGGGGCCCGTATCCCTCTATTCCCATCATATTCATGTATTTGTCAAGATGCCTCTTAAACGTCGCTATCGTACCTGCTTCCACCACCTCCCCCAGCAGCAAGTTCCAGGCACTCACCACCCTCTGTGTGAAGAACTTGCCTCGCACATCCCCTCTAAACTTTGCCCCTCACACCTTAAACCTGTGTCCCCTAGTAACTGACTCTTCCACCCTGGGAAAAAGCTTCTGACTATCCACTCTGTCCATGCCGCTCAGAACTTTGTAAACCTCTATCATGTCGTCCCTCCACCTCCGTTGTTCCAGTGAAACAATCCGAGTTTATCCAGCCTCTCCTCATAACTAATGCCCTCCAGACCAGGCAACATCCTGCCATCCCAGGAATCAGTCTGGTGAACCTTCGCTGCACTCCCTCCATAGCAAGAACATCCTTCCTCAGATAAGGAGACCAAAACTACACACAATACTCAGGATGTGGTCTCATCAAGGTCCTGTATAATTGCACCGACATCCTTGCTCCTGTACTCGAATCCTCTCGCTATGAAGGCCAACATACCGTTTGCCTTCTTAACTGCCATCTACACCTGCATGCTTACTTTCAGCGACTGGTGCACAAGGATACCCATGTCTTGCTGCACCTCCCCCTTTCCCAATCTATCGCCATTCAGATAATCTGCCTTTCTGTTTTGCCACAAAAGTGGATAACCTCACACTTATCCACATTATACTGCATCTGCCATGTATTTGCCCACTCACTCAACCTGTCCAGATCACACTGGAGCTTCTCTGCATCCTCCTCACAGCTCACACTCCCACCCAGCTTTGTGTCATCTGCAAACTTAGATATATTACATTTAATTCCTTCATCAAATCATTTATATATATTGTGAATAGCTGGGGTCCTAGCACTGATCCCTGTGGTACCCCACTAGTCACTGCCTGCCACTCAGAAAAAGACCCATTTATTCCTACTCTTCGTTGCCTGTCTGCCAACTAGTGCTCTATCCATATCAGTACCTTACCCCCAATCCCATGTGCCTTAATTTTGCGCGCTAATCTCTTACGTGGGACCTTATCGAAAGCCTTCTGAAAGTCCAAATACACCACATCCACTGGTTCTCCCTTATCTATTATACTAGTTACATCCTCAAAAAATTCCAGTCGATTTGTCAAGCATGATTTCCCTTTCGTAAATCCATGTTGGATTTGTCCAATCATGTCATTGTTTTCCAAGTCTTCTGCTATTACATCTTTTATAATGGACATTTCCCCACTACTGATGTCAGGCTAACCAGTCTATATTCACTGTTTTTTCTCTGCCTCCTTTTTTAAATAGTGGGGTTACATTATCTACCCTCCAATCCGTTGGAACTGTTCCAGAGTCTATAGAATTTTGAAAAATGACCAGCAATGCATCTACTATTTCAAGGGCCACTTCCTTATGTACTCTGGGATGTAGATTATCAGGACCTGGGGATTTATCAGCCTTTAATCCAATCAATTTCCCTAACACCATTTCCCTACTAATACTGATTTCATACAGTTCCTCCTTCTCACTAGACCCTATATTCCCCAACATTTCTGGGAGGTAATTTGTGTCCTCCTTTGTGAAGACAGAACCAAAGTATGTGTTTAATTGGTCTGCCATTTCTTTGTTCCCCTTTATAAATTCCACCGTTTCTGACTGTAAGGGACCCACATTTGTCTTCACTAATCTTTTTCTCTTCACATATCTATAGAAGTTTTTACAGTCAGTTTTTATGTTCTCTGCAAGCTTACGAGCTCTGCAAGCTCTATTTTCCCCTTCTTAATCAATCCCTTTGTCCTCCTTTGCTGAATTCTAAACTGCTCCCAATCTTCAGGTTTGCTGCTTGTTCTGGACATTTTATATTTCTCCTCCTTGGATCTAATACTATCCCTAATTTCTTTTGTAAGCCACATTTGAGCCACCCTTCCTGTTTTATTTTTGCGCCAGACTGGAATGAACAATTGTTGTAATTCATCCGTGCACTCTTTAAATGCTTGCCATTGCCTATCCACTGTCAACCCTTTAAGTAATGTTCCCCAATCTATCATAGCCAACTCGCACCTCATACCTTCATAGTTTCCTTTATTTAGATTCAAGACCCTAGTCTTGGAATCAACTCTCTCAGTCTCCATCTTAATGCAGAATTCTATCATGTTATGTTCGCTCTTCCCCAAGGGACCCCGCACAACAAGATTGTTAACTAATCCTTTCTCATTACACAATACCCAGTCTAGGATGGCCTGTTCTCTAGTCAACACTGAACCATGGGACCAACCAGGATCTTCCTTCTACCATGCTAACAAGTACCTCATTCCTCTGGCCTTCACAATGCTTGCTTCACTGACAAGTCAGCCTTCTCATACTGGCAGGCCTGGACTGCTGCTGGGTCTCCCAGGCAGATTGGGTCCTCAGGGCAGGCTGGGCCTTAAGGAAAGCCTTGGCCTTTAGGGAAATCTTTAGCTGCATTCTGGAAGTGTTGGCAGTGCAGCCGCTGCCTCAATGCCCACCTCTATCCCCAGAATGGTCAGCCCCCGCCACCTCCACCTGCCAGCAGGTAATTAACCAGCCGCACCCACTTCCAGTACTGGCAGCCGCTCCTCAGCTCTCCACATAAAATCCCAGCCATTAATGCAGAGCAGACTGATGAGCATCTAAAAAAGAAAAAGATTATTTCACATTTTTGTTGACCTTCTCAAAATCTTCAACCAAGGTCATGCCTCCAAATCTCTGCCTCCATGGTTCAGCATCCATTATCTTATCTATTCTTTATGCTTTCTCCTCCCTCTGTAAAACACCTTCATATTTTCTATGCAAAAGGTGTTATATAGTGTAAATTATTGACAGAAAGTACTAATGGTCTTTTTTTTAAAGAGAGAGATACAGCACTGAAACAGACCCTTCGGCCCACCGAGTCTGTGCTGACCAACAACCACCCATTTATACTAATCCTACATTTAATCCCATATTCCCTACCGCATCCCCTACCACCTACCTACACTAGGGGCAATTTACAATGGCCAATTTACCTATCAACCTGCAAATCTTTGGCTGTGGGAGGAAACCAGAGCACCCGGCAAAAACCCACGCAGTCACAGGGGGAACTTGCAAACTCCACACAGACGGTGCCCAGAACTGAACCCAGGTTGCTGGAGCTGTGAGGCTGCGGTGCTAACCACTGCACCACTGTGTACAGTCTTATTGACAATAGTAACATTTTCCAATGATACTAAACTTGGAGGTGTGGTAAACAGTGAGGATGATACCAATCAACTGCAACAGGACATAGGTAGGCAATCAGAATGGGCAGATAAGTAGCAGATGGAATTTAATGTGGAGAAGTGTGAGGTGATGCTTTTTGGCAGAAGGGGCAGAGAGGCAATATAGGCAAAATGGTACATTTCTAAAGAGAGTACAGGGACTGAGGGACTTGTGGGTTTATGTGCATAGATCTTTGTGGGTGGTAGGAGATATTGAGAGAGTAGTGAGCAAAGCATATGGGATCTAGGGCTTCATAAATAGAGGTACTGAGTACAAAAGCAGGGAGGTTATGCTGAATCTTTATAAACCTCTGGTTAGGCCACAACTAGAGTATTGCACCCAGTTCTGGTCACCACACTTTAGAAAGGATGTGAAGGTCCTTGAGAGACAGTAGGGGAGATTTACCAGAATGGGTCCAGGGATGAGGGAAATTAGCTACAAGGTTAGGTTATAGAAGCTGGGGTTGTTCTCCTTGGAGCAAACGAGGTTGAGAGGAGACTTGATAGAGGTGTACAAGATTCTGTTATGTTTGGATAAGGTAGACAAGGAAAAGTTGTTCCCATCAGCTGATGGCACAAGGACTAGGAGAAACAAATTTAAGGCTTTGAGCAAGAGATGTGGGGGGATGAGAGGAAGAATTTTTTTATGCAGCAAGTGGTAATGATGTGGAACTTGCTGCCCATGAGGGTGGTGGAAGTGGAGGTGATGAATGATTTCAAAAGGAAATGGGATAGGCACTTGAGGGAAATGAACTTACAGGGCTATGGGGATAGAGCTGGGGAATGGGACTGATTCAATTGCGCGACAGAGAGCCAGCATGAACTCGATGGGCTGAATGGCCTCCTTCTGTGCCGTTATGACTCTATGACTAAGTTGCTCAATGCTGCCTTATTAAATAGTTACTAACAACAATCTGATGAACGAGTGAGTAATAACTAATGATTGCATCTCCCCATAACCATATTTATGATTTATATTCCTTTGGGGAAAATAAACATTGTTGTAAAAATATTGTTGTTAAAAGCAATGGATGTGGTTACTTGGTGGATTCAGGGAGTCATATAACACACAAGGAAGCCATTCAGTCCATCATGCCTGTACTAGCTCTCTGAAAGCAGTACCAGTTAGTCCTAATCCTCTGTTCTTTCCACATAGCCCTGCAGTTTTGTTCCACTTTAAGTATACTTCCAACTCCCTTTTGAAAGTTACTTTTTGTCATTGTTGTAATGTTGGAAATGCACTATCCAATTTACTCCAACAAGATCCCACAAGCAGCAATGACTAGATAATCTCTTTCTTAGTGATGGTGGGGAGCAATGCTTCCTTTAATTTCCCTTTGCTGTGCATGGCCCATTTGTTGCGCTGCAAAGTCCTTTTAAGATGCCATGTGGCCCTCTCCAAGACATTGACATCCTCCTAAAATGTAGTGCCCAGAATTGGATGTAATACTTTAACTGAGGTCGCACTCACAATTTATTTGCAGGGGCGCTCATTAGGAGCCCTTTAACTGGTTTTATCATTGAAAGGTGTCAAAGATTTACCGGTTGCATCCATGGAGTCATAGAATCTGACAGCACAGAAGGAGGCAATTGGGCCTGTCGGCTTTGAAAAGGCTGTCCAATTTAGTCCCACAGCCCAGATTTTTCCTCATAACCCTGCAAATTAGTTTTCTTCAAATTCATGCCCAAATGTCTTTTGAAAGGTCCTATGAAATCTGATTCTACCATCCTTTCAGGTAATGCATTCCAGGTCTTAAGAACCCTCTGTGTGAAAAAATATCTCCTTATTTCCCCTCTAATTTTTTTTGGCAAATATTTTAAATCTATGGCCTCTGTTTATCCACCTACTTCTCAATGAAATCATTTCTCCTTATTTGCTGTATCAGAACACCTTATAAATTTGGAATTATAACACTCCCTTTAACTTTCTCTGCTCGAGGAGAACAATCACAGCTTTTTCAGCCTCTCCAGTTAATTGAAGTACCTCATTCCTGCTTACATTAACCGTTCCATATTAAAAAAATGTTCTTCTCTCACATTCCCGTTGATTTTATAGCAGTGCAGGCTATTTGGAAGCTTATATGGACCAATAATCCATAGTGTTGATATTTGATTGGCTTTGTGTTTTTCAAATGAACATTAATTAGTTTAGTTAATGTCATTTTGGCAGATGATGTACATTTGTACCAGTCAGCATGTTAAGGAAAATGTTCTGAAAAATATTCCCTGTAATTGTCTTTCCTTAGCTGCGGATTGGGCTCCATTCTGGCACTGTTCTTGCTGGTGTAGTTGGAGTTAAAATGCCACGATACTGTTTATTTGGAAACAATGTTACTCTTGCAAACAAGCTTGAGTCAACCAGCTTCCCAAGAAAAATAAATGTCAGTCCAACAACGTACATGTAAGTTGATTGTTGTACTTGCAATCTTATTATTTTTGCTTGTTAAATATTAGTTTACTTATAACTATAACCATTTGTAACTTTGATTGTATAAACATGTTCATATGGAATGCTAGGCAATATATTTCGGTAAGAAAAATAAGGAGGTCACATATTACTGGGAAAATAAGAATCTAAATGCCATGGAGGAGCAAAAGGGATCTGGGTGTACAAATACACAAATCACTAAACGTAGCAACACAGGTGAATAAGGCCATCAAAAAAAAACCAAGCACTAGGGTTTTTTTAGAGGGATAGAATTAAAAAGAAGTTATATTAAACCTGTATAGAACCTTTGTTACACCACATTTGGGATTCCTGAGTAAAGTTCTGGTTGCCATATTATAAAAAACATTTTAGAGGCACTGGCGAGAGCGCAAAAAAAATTTACAGAGATGATACCTGAAATGCAATATTCTACCTATCAGGAAAGGATGAACAGGCTGGATCTCTTTTCTCTTGAACAGGGAAGACTGACCGGTGATCTAATAGAGTACTTCAAAATTATGATATGCTTTAATAGAACAGACACAGAGACAGTTCCCACTTCTGCAGAAGAGCAGCAAATCTAGAGACCATCAATATAAGTTAATCACAAGAAATCAAATAAGAAATTCAGAAGAATATAAGGAATTCAGAAGAAACTTCTTTACCAGAGATTAGTGAGAATGTGGAACTCACTATCAAAGGGAGTGATCGAGGTGACTAGTATAGATGCATTTAAGGGAGAATACAACATGGGTTATGCTGATGGAGTTCGATAAGGAAGGATGGAAAGAGGCTCGAGTAGAGCACAAAAGCCAACATGGACTGGTCCAGCCAATGGCCTGTTTCAATGCTGTATATTCTACGTAATGAATTTAATTTAAGTGAGTGGGTAAAAATTTGGTAGACGGAGTATAATGGGCTGGATTTTACCAACCCATTGTCTTCAGGATCCGTAGTTTGCGGCGGGGGGGTGCCTGAAGATTGGTCTGGATGAGGCCTGTCATGACTTCGACACCGGGAGGGCCTGACCCGATCCTCCCGGCGGCAGCAAGGCTCTGTGGCAGCCTCAAGCTGCTGGGCAACGGGGCCTCAATGAAAATATTCAAATGAATAAAATGAGTAAATTAACATAGACTCACCTCCAATCTTGAGGGCCCTCCTTGATCTTCGGCGTGGCAGCCGGCACTCCTGCACCTTCAATTTCCCGTCCGGGGAACAGTGGCGTGACACTGGTGGGAGGGGGGAGGAGGTAGGATTTTCAGTGTGGGAAGGAGGGAAGGGGTCAAATGCACATAATGGGCATAGGAGAAGGTGGGAAGGATTGAACTTCAAACTTTGTGCAGTTTGTGGGGGGGGGAGGAAGGTCAGATGTAAATGGTAAGTGTTTTGGGAGGGAAGGGAAAATAGTTAATGTAATCGTTATTGGGAGGTGTGGGAAAGGGGGCATAAGAAATTTATTTATTTAATTTTGGGGGGTATGCGTTTAAAAATTTAAATTAAGCGGTAAGGCTGGCTGCCCTTTAAAAATGGCGCCAGTGCCTGCACACAGGCAGCTGATGCCATTGCCGGGGACGAAAAGTCCGCCCCCTCCACGAGATTGGGGTGGGGGGTTTGTGGGCCACCCCAGCTATTTAAAAGAGCTGCTCTGCTTAAGATTGCGGTGGCTCTTTGGCGTGCGGCCCACTATTTTTTGAGCACTTAAAATCCAGCCCAATGTGGGAAAATAAGAGATTGTCCACTTTGGCAGGAAGAATAGAAAGGCAGAATATTGTTTAAATGGCAAGAGACTGCAGAATGCTGTGGTACTAAGGGATCTGAGTGTCCTTGTACTTGAATCACAAAAAGTTAGCATGCAGGTATAGCAAGTAATTAGGAAGGCAAATGAAATGTTGGCTTTTATTGCAAGGGGGATAGAGTGTAAAAGTAGGGAAGTCTTGCTACAGCTGTACAGGGCACTGGTGAGACTGCATCTAGAGTACTGAGTACAGTTTTGGTTTCCTTACTTAAGGAAGGATATTCTTGTATTGACAGCAGTTCAGAGAAGGTATACTTGGTTGATTCCTGGGACAAAGGGGTAGTCTTATGAGGAAAGATTGAGCAAGTTGGGCCCATACTCATTGGGAGAATGAGAAGTGATCTAATTGAAACATATAAGCTTCTGAAGGTGCTCGACAAGGTAGATGCTGAGAGGATGTTTCCCCTCGTGGGGGAATCTAGTAGAATTTCAAAATAAGGGGTGTCCCATTTAAGACGGAGATGAGGAGGAATTTCTTCTCTTAGAGTGTCGTTAATCTCTGGAGTTCTCCTCCCCAGTGAGCAACAGAAGCTGGGTCACTGTATATATTCAAGGTTGAGTTGGCAGATTTTTGATCCAGAAGGGAGTCAAGGGTTATGGGGGCAGGCAGGAAAGTGGAGTGAAGGCCGCAATCAGATCAGCCATGATCGTATTGGATGGTGGAGCAGGCTCAAGAGGCTGAATGGCCTACTCCTGCTCCTATTTCTTAGTTCTTATGCTCTTATACCCATCACTGCACCAACCTCTCATGCTGCTCAATGCATCACAGCCCTTTCACTTACCCAGCATCAGTCTCTGGCTCTTGGGACTCAGAATAACATGCAGATACTCCACCTCAGCTTTACATGCTGAGCAATGCTGCCAGCCTCACACCCACCTCTTGCTGCTGCACATACTCTGGCTTTTCAGCTTTGGCACACACATCACTCAAACACAGTGCTGCACAATCATTGACAACGGTCCCCCTCTCTTGCAAGGCAAGGTGACACACGATAGAAGGAGCAGAGCAGAGTCAGCAGGAGACTGGGATGCCTGCATCACCTGAGCCCCACAGAGGAGATGGCTCTCAGCATCATGGGGCCAGCTGCAGAAGAGCCTGAGACATCTGGTATTGCTGAGAATATTCAGGATAATGGTCTGTTCCTGCTTTGTGCCCCATCTCAACTGCTAGCTCACCCTCAACCTGCTATCTTGGATGATTAGCAAGCTGCAGATGGTGTCACCATGGACCTCTTACTTTTTACTCCACCCCACTCTTCCTCTACTGATTGTCTGATTTCAGATGATCAGTTGGCAGATATCCATTCACCGAAATCAGGAAGCAGGAGACAGTCTCCGATCCACAACAGCTTTACTCTCAATCCACAGTTCAGTACAAATACCAGTTTCCACTCTTCCCTTCTGGACTGACTCCCTGTCCAGAAGTAACTCCCTGACTGGGGAAAAACCCAGCTCTTAAATACAAACTGCCAAGAGCATCACCTGCTCTCTATTAATTCTGAAGTAAGTCCTGGTTAATTAAAGGGAGCAGCATTTTCAACATTGTCATCAGACACCTGAAAACTGTTGCCTGTCCAGCCGCAGCAGCCACAGAAGGAGGAGGGCAAGTAACATCACAGCACTGATCACAATGCCCTGTCGTTTGCCCTGACATTTGCAACCTCCAGCTCAGATATTGGTACTGAATGTACCTTGGAAGGTAATATAGAGTTGGGATCACCATGTGGTGAGACACTGGGCACAAATAGGCTGCAGCGAGGCCTATGTTGCTGTGTACAGGATAGTTTGTTTGACAACTCACCAGAGGGCAAGGTCGCAAATGAGTTCTACTACAGGAGACTCAGATGAGGATCTCATTGGGGCAGCATACAGGAGAATACCGATGGACATACACTCTGAGATTCTGGTTCCATTTGCTGGCCTGCTAGACAGTCTCCTGTCACTGCCAAGTAGCATGGAGGGGTTTGGCTCCAATTTGGCAGAAGGCATCTATCAGAGTTTCCCTGCTCCGCAGTCTCTGCTCCATCTCCCTGTCATGCTGCACCCAGAGGCACTCAACCTGCAGCCCTAATACTTGTTGCAGACTTTGTATGGACAGGTAACCAATTTTTTTTAATTCATTCATGGGCTGTGGGCATCATTGGCTGGGCCAGCATTTATTACCCATCCCTAATTGCCCTTGAGAAGGTGGTGGTGAGCTGCCTTCTTGAACCGCTGCAGTCCATGTGATGCAGGTACACCCACAGGGCTGTTAGGAAGGGAGTTCCAGGATTTTGACCCAGTGACAGTGAAGGAAAGGTGATATAGTTCCAAGTCAGGATGGTGTGTGGCTTGGAGAGGAACTTGCAGGTGGTGGTGTTCTCATGCATCTGCTGCCCTTGTCCTTCTAGGTGGAAGAGGTTGTGGGTTTGGAAGGTGCTGTCGAAGGAATCTTGGTGAGTCACTGCAGTGCATCTTGTAGATGATACACACTGCTTCCACTATGTAATTGTGGTGGAGGGAGTGAATGTTGAAGGTGGTGGACGGGGTGCCAATCAAGTGGGCTGCTTTGTCCTGGATTGTGTCAAGCATCTTGAGTGATGTTGGAGCAGCACTCATCTAAGCAAGTGGGTGTATTGCATCACTCCTGATTTGTGCCTTGTAGATGGTGGACAAGCTTTTGGGAGTCAGGAGATGAATTACTTGCTGCAGGACACCCAGCCTCTGACCTGCTCTTGTAGCCACGGTATTTATATGGCTACTACAGTTCAGCTTCTGGTCAATGGTAACTCCAGGATGATGTTAGTAGGGGATTCAGCAATTGTAATTCTATTGAATGTCAAGGGGAGATGATTGGATTCTCTCTTGATGGAGATGGTCATTGCCTGGTACTTGTGTGGTGCGAATGTAACTTGCCACTTATCAGCCCAAGCCTGTATCTTGTCCAGGTCTTGTTGCATATGGACATGGACTGCTTTAGTATCCTCTGCCTTCCCTGTGAGGATGCCGTCCTTCCAAATCTAGGAAATCACAACAATGTTTCCAAAAAAAAATGCAGAGTACTTCCAGAGACTTGCAATAACAGAAGTTATTCAAAATTACCTTACCTGCAAGTTGGGTACCTGTGCCTTTAAATATCGCCTGTGCTGGGCCTATCTTACAGCTTAATGCTTGATCTTTGATGAGTGAATTTGTCCAATGGACCTGGGTGGTCCAAATTTGGAAATTAGGCGTCACATCAGCCAGAAGGATAGCACCGCTTCAGCTGGTTCTGCTGCATGCAGGAGATGCCCACGCAAGTGTCCTTCTCAACATGATATGCCATGTGAGCTACTCCCAGGGGTTATCAAAACATAAGAAGTAGGAGCAGGAGCAAGCCATATGGCCCCTCGCGCCTGCTCCGCCATTCAAAATGATCATGGCTGATCTGATCTTGACCTCAACTCCACTTTCCTGCCTGTTTCCCAAAACCTTTTATTCCCCAATATTTCAAAAATCTGTATCTCAGCCTTGAATATATTCAATGACCCAGCCTCCACTGCTCTCTGGGGTAGGGAATTCCAAAGACTCACGATACTCTGACAGAAGAAATTCCTCCTCATCTCCCTCTTAAATGGGAGACTGCTGATGCTGAAACTATGCCCTAAGTTCTAGATTCCCCCACGAGGGGAAATATCCTCTCAGCATCTACCCTGTCAAGCATCCTCAGAATCTTTTCTGTTTCAGTAAGATCACGTCTCATTCTTCTAAACTCCAATGAGTGTAGGCTCAAATTCAAGTGCCGTAGTGACATCCCAAGGAGAGTTATGGATTTGAATTTTGCTTCCAGAATGTTAGAAAAGAATGACTTGCATAGAAATTATAGTATGGAAACAGGCCATTTGGCTAAACCAGTCCATATAAGAAGTAGTCCTAATTCTATACATTTCTTGTTCTCAAATTCCTTTATCTCCCTTTTCCTGTCACTGCTTATATAACCTACTCTAAAATGTTGACTTGGGCTGGAATTTTACGCCCCCCAAAAGATTGGGCTGATGGTAGGGCAGTGGTGGGGTCCTTCCTGACCCGCTCCCGCCTCCACTGCTAATTTACCCGCGGCAGCACTGGCGAGAAACGACCCACCCATTCCAGGGCAATCAAGGCCCTTAAGTGGCCAATTAACAGCCACTTAAGGGCCTCCGTCCGCCACCACGGGGATTTTATGGTTAGCTGGCGGGTGGCTGAGGCCTCAGAGAAGTCTAGGCGGTCCTCTGGTAGCCGGGGTGGACCCTCCTGATCGGGCACCTTGTGCCCCATGGAGGGCCGCTCCCGAAGCGCCACCGCCCCCAACACCCAACACACCACCCGCAACCCCCCCCCTCAACCAACCCTTTGCGTCGCCAGGGCCTGACCGATTGCCACTTACTATTTTTCTGGTGCTCTCCATCTTCTTCATCCTTGAGCTGGGTTGCAGTCCCAGGAGTGGGCACCTCTCGGTGATGCTGCTGGGACCATGAACTGCCGGCCACTGTTTGTCTGGCAGCTGCATTAGGCAGGACTTGCTGCCTCAATGAGGTGGAAGTCCCGCCCAAGACCAATTAAGGGCTTGGGGACTGGAAAATCCAGTCGGCATCCCCTGGCCCGTTGGAGGCGGGATCACCACCACCATTTGTGTCGGTGGATAGCTCCACCCTGTCCACCATAAATTCCAGCCCATGTTCTCAGTTTCAATCCCTAACCCCATTAGTGCATTCTACAGTCTCACTACGCTATGTAGAAAAAATAATCTCTTCTATTTAGGCCACAAAACTCAGTTGCATAATGCCATTTTCATGAAGGCATTAGCACAGGCACAGGGAGTGCACTCCAGAAGCATGCAGAATAGGCAGATCATGACAGTTCATCCGATACAGTACCAATGAACTCAACCCGAACTCCCCATTCAACAACAGTAACTCACCTTAACTTCCCTCTCTCATGGAGCATCAAGGCATCCTCTTGGCCACAATGCTGAAATAAAAGCCTACACAAAACAATCATTCCAAACCAACTTTATCGAACAAACCATTTAATATTTCATACAAAAGTCAACTAGTCACCTTTATGCATTCCCTGTGTGCCTGTCTTCTGGGTACCTTTGCCTGGCCTAGTGCTCCTACACAGTGCTGCCTCAGTGGCTACAGCATAGCTGGTGGAAGGCTACTGACCTTTAGGGTGAAGACTACAGATGGCCTTGCTGGGCACTCTTGAGTAATATTGGGCCTAGAAGGCCTGACTTTGGACTGCACCACCTCAACATGGGAGGCAGCAGTCTGGGCTGGCTGGTTGACAGGCAACAGCAAAGGCACTGGTGGAGTGGCAATGGTGGGAACATGAATGATGTCACACTGTTGGAGGACAGATTACTGTACTGTTGTGAGACTCTGCAGCCCCTTTGAGCACTAGTATCTGCAGCCATGGTGACAGCAAATATACAGACAGCAACAGGTTTTCTTGTTGGTTTTAAAAACAGAAATTCAGTTGTTTATTGATCAATATGCCTTATCCCGCCATTGACACAACCATATCCACTCACGTATTCATTCGCGCACGCGCGCACACACACACACACACACACACACACACACACACACAAGAAGAAACAGATAAAGAAGGGAAAATGGAAGGTGGCTATTAGTGGGGGGAAAGGTTACAATAAACCTGTTGAATTCTCTTGGAAATCAAGTTCTAGATGGTTGCAAGTCTCAGATAGAATGTTTCTTCCCCATGGTGATCACACAATGGCCCAGGCCATGGCTACTTCGCACCACCTTTGGTTCGGAAAAAGACATTCAATTATAGAATGTTTTAGTATTGGTTTAAGATGGGCTCCATTAACACCTTTTAGCTTTGAAGACGTGTCCTTTGTCTTTGTCAGACATTTTGAATACACAAAAGGACAATTCTCTTTTTCTTCAGTGGCCATTTTGGACCATTGTTCACTTCTTAAAGCTTAATTTTTTAAAGACAAAGTCCATTTTTTCATAACTCTTCAGAGTTAGTCCATGATTGTTGTATCATCACATTTCCGGTGTGCATGATACGCCCATTACACTGCTTCACTCCGCTCCCGGCATCACCCTTTTCACTGCTTCACTCCACTCCCGGCGTCACCCTTTTCACTGCTTTACTCTGCTTCCGGTGTTGCCCTTTTCACTGCTTCACCCCATTCCCAGCCTCGCCCTTTTCACTGCTCTGATCCCGGCCTCCCACTTTTTACTGCTTCACTCCCGGCCTCATCCTTTTCACTGCTTTGCTCCCGGCCTCGCCCTTTTCACTGCTCCACTTTTATCCTGGCCTCACTCATTTCACTGGCCCACTCCTAGCCTTGCCCTTTTCACTGGTCTTTTTCCGGCTTTGCTCTTTTCATTGGTCTGACCCGCTTCTGGCCCTATCCTTTTCACTATTACTGACTGTTCACTGACAGTTACTCTACTCTCTTCTGTTTTTAGAATTAGAACATTACAGCGCAGTACAGGCCCTTCGGCCCTCGATGTTGCGCCGACCTGTGAAACCATCTGACCTACACTATTCCATTTTCATCCATATGTCTATCCAATGACCCACTTAAATGCCCTTAAAGTTGGCGAGTCCACTACTGTTGCAGGCAGGGCGTTCCACGCCCCTACTACTCTCTGAGTAAAGAAACTACCTCTGACATCTGTCCTATATCTATCACCCCTCAACTTAAAGCTATGTCCCCTCGTGTTTGCCATCACCATCCGAGGAAAAAGACTCTCACTATCCACCCTATCTAACCCTCTGATTATCTTATATGTCTCTATTAAGTCACCTCTCCTCCTCCTTCTCTCCAACGAAAACAACCTCAAGTCCCTCAGCCTTTCCTCGTAAGACCTTCCCTCCATACCAGGCAACATCCTAGTAAATCTCCTCTGCACCCTTTCCATAGCTTCCACATCCTTCCTATAATGCGGTGACCAGAACTGCACGCAATACTCCAGGTGCGGTCTCACCAGAGTTTTGTACAGCTGCAGCATGACCTCGTGGCTCCGAAACTCGATCCCCCTACTAATAAAAGCTAACACACCATATGCCTTCTTAACAGCCCTATTAACCTGGGTAGCAACCTTCAGGGATTTATGCACCTGGACACCAAGATCTCTCTGTTCATCTACACTACCAAGAATCTTCCCATTAGCCCAGTACTCTGCATTCCTGTTACTCCTTCCAAAGTGAATCACGTCGCACTTTTCCGCATTAAACTCCATTTGCCATCTCTCAGCCCAGCTCTGCAGCCTATCTATGTCCCTCTGTACCCTACAACATCCTTCGGCACTATCCACAACTCCACCGACCTTAGTGTCATCCGCAAATTTACTAACCCACCCTTCTACACCCTCTTCCAGGTCATTTATAAAAATGACAAACAGCAGTGGCCCCAAAACAGATCCTTGCGGTACACCACTAGTAACTAAACTCCAGGATGAACATTTGCCGTCAACCACCACCCTCTGTCTTCTTTCAGCTAGCCAATTTCTGATCCAAAGCTCTAAATCACCTTCAACCCCATACTTCCGTATTTTCTGCAATAGTCTACCATGGGGAACCTTATCAAACGCCTTACTGAAATCCATATACACCACATCCACTGCTTTACCCTCATCCACCTGTTTGGTCACCTTCTCGAAAAACTCAATAAGGTTTGTGAGGCACGAGCTACCCGTCACAAAACCGTGCTGACTATCGCTAATGAACTTATTCTTTTCAAGATGATTATAAATCCTGTCTCTTATAACCTTTTCCAACATTTTACCCACAACCGAAGTAAGGCTCACAGGTCTATAATTACCAGGGCTGTCTCTACTCCCCTTCTTGAACAAGGGAACAACATTTGCTATCCTCCAGTCTTCCGGCACTATTCCTGTCGACAATGACGACATAAAGATCAAGGACAAAGGCTCTGCAATCTCCTCCCTAGCTTCCCAGAGAATCCTACGATAAATCCCATCTGGCCCAGGGGACTTATCTATTTTCACACTTTCCAAAATTGATAACACCTCCTCCTTGTGAACCTCGATCCCATCTAGCCTAGTAGCCTGAATCTCAGTATTCTCCTCGACAACATTTTCTTTCTCTACTGTAAATACTGACGCAAAATATTCATTTAACACTTCCCCTACCTCCTCTGATTCCACACACAACTTCCCACTACTGTCCTTGATTGGCCCTAATCTAACTCTAGTCATTCTTTTATTCCTGATATACCTATAGAAAGCCTTAGGGTTTTCCCTGATCCTATCCGCCAATGATTTCTCGTGTCCTCTCCTTGCTCTTCTTAGCTCTCCCTTTAGATCCTTCCTGGCTAGCTTGTAACTCTCAAGCGCCCTAACTGAGCCTTCACGTCTCATCCTAACATAAGCCTTCTTCTGCCTCTTGACAAGCGCTTCAACTTCTTTAGTAAACCACGGCTCGCTCGACAACTTCCTCCCTGCCTGACAGGTACATACTTATCAAGGACATGCAGTAGCTGCTCCTTGAATAAGCTCCACATTTCGATTGTTCCCATCCCCTGCAGTTTCCTTCCCCATCCTACGCATCCTAAATCTTGCCTAATCGCATCATAATTTCCTTTCCCCCAGCTATAATTTTTGCCCTGCGGTATATACCTGTCCCTGCCCATCGCTAAGGTAAACCTAACCGAATTGTGATCACTATCACCAAAGCGCTCACCTACATCTAAATCTAACACATGGCCAGGTTCATTACCCAGTACCAAATCCAATGTGGCATCGCCCCTGGTTGGCCTGTCTCCATACTGTGTCAGAAAACCCTCCTGCACACACTGGACAAAAACTGACCCATCTAAAGTACTCGAACTATAGTATTTCCAGTCGATATTTGGAAAGTTAAAGTCCCCCATAACAACTACCCTGTTACTCTCGCCCCTGTCGAGAATCATCTTTGCTATCCTTTCCTCTACATCTCTGGAACTATTTGGAGGTCTATAAAAGACTCCCAACAGGGTGACCTCACCTCTCCTGTTTCTAACATCGGCCCATACTACCTCAGTAGACGAGTCCTCAAACGTCCTTTCTGTCGCTGTAATACTCTCCTTGATTAACAATGCCACACCCCCCCCTCTTTTACCATCTTCGCTGTTCTTACTGAAACATCTACATCCCGGAATCTGCAACATCCATTCCTGCCCCTGCTCTACCCATGTCTCCGAAATGGCCACTACATCGAGATCCCAGGTACCAACCCATGCTGCAAGCTCACCCACCTTATTCCGGATGCTCCTGGCGTTGAAGTAGACACACTTTAAACCAGGTTCTTGCTTGCCAGTGCCCTCTTGCGTCCTTGTAACCTTATCCCTGACCTCACTACTCTCAACATCCTGTACACTGGCACTACATTTTAGGTTCCCATTTGTTATTTGTTTATTTGTTATTGAACTAATATTAATACTTCCTTTTCCACTTGGACCCCATCCCACATTTTCTAGTTAAATGTCCTTTTGAGCATCCTATTTATCTTTTCCGCTTGGGCTCTGGTCCCAGCCCAGTTCACATGGAGCCCATCCCAATGGTACAGTTCCTTTCTGTTCCATTACTGGTGCCAGTGTCCCCTAAAATGGAACTTCCCTTTCCCACACACGCTTTCAGCTATGTGGCCACTTCCCTAATCTGCTTATTCCTACAATAATTTGCACATGGCTCGGGTAATAATCCATTGATTATAACTCCTGTGATCCTGGTGTCTAATTTAGCTCCTAGTTCATAGTACTCCAACAGGATCTCTTGCCGACTTTTCCCTATGTTGTTTGTCCCAACATAGATCATCATGACCGGATCCTCCCCTCCCTCTCCAATATCCTTTCAAGCTGGTTTGTAATGTCCTTCACCCTGGCACCAGGCAGGCAACACACCATGTGAGGCTCTCAATCATGCTTACAATGGATACTATCTGTCCTTCTAAATTGAATCTTCTACAACTTACACATTTTTTCTCCTCCTCTTCCTTCCCATTTTGGACAGCCTCCTGCTCCAAGGTGCCAAGGTCCAAATTCTGGCTATTCTACTGACAGTCTTTATCCTTCTCCTTACTGGTAGTAAGTACTTTGTACCTGTTGAATAGGATCAGTTTCTGTGAATCCTTGTTCTCAATCTTATCTTTCCATTATCACTCACACCAACCCCATTCTGAACCTGCACCTCTCTACACTGAATGACCAATGTCTAGAGTAAGCTGTCCAGATACCGCTTCCCCTCCCTTACATGTCAGAGTGTCTCCAACTTGCACTCCAGCTCAATGACTCTGAGCCAGAGAGATTCGAGCCAGAGCCATCTTACTGCAGATGTGTTCGCTCTGCATGGCCTCGCTGTCCACAAACTCCCACATACTGCAGTCGAGACACACAACCTGCTCTGCTATCTCTTAGTCTATATCACTACTACTCTGTGCTTTCTGTACCTTAAAGAGTTTTGTATCCACACTGTCCCATGGGCTTTAGTTTTTCTAATAAGTCTATTATGTGGGACTTAATCAGTTGCCTTTTGAAAGTTCATGTACACAACAGGAACCTTCATCAACCCTCTTTGTTACTTCATCAAAGAACTCAATCAAGTTAATCAAACACTATTTGTCTTTAACAGACCTCTGCTGGCTGTCATTGATTCACCCATGTTTTTTGAAGTGAAAATTTATTTTGTCTTGCATTATTATTTCTGCAAGTTTCCCCACCACTTGTGTTAGGCTGACTGGCCCGCAGCTGCTGGATTTATCTCTCTGAACATTTGCAATTTTCCATTCCTCTGTCACCACTCCTGTATCTAAGGAGGATTGAAACATTGCGGCTAGAGCTTCTGATAAACCAACTCTTATTTTTGTCAGCAAATTAAGATGCATTCCTTTCTAGAACTTTGCAGTTTAAAAATCATTTTGACTTTACTTCCAGGTTTAACTCATGCCCATTTCAAACAAATAAGCTTCAAAATATGAATTAATGTAATCACCACACTTTAGGAAATATGTGAGGGTCCTTAAGAGAGTGCAGACAAGATTTACCAGAATGGTTTCAGGGAAGAGGGATTTTAGCGACAAGGTTCGGTTGGAGAAACTAGTTTTGCTGTCCTTGGAGCAAAGGTGATTGAGGAAAAATTTGATAGAGGTGTACAAGATTGTGACAGGTTTTGCGAAGGTGGACAAAGAAAAACCGTTCCCATTGGCTTATTGTACAAGGATTAGGGACACAGAATTAAGACTTTGGGCAAGAGATGCAGGGGAAATGTGAGGAAGAACTTTTTGGTGCAGCGAGTGGTAATGACCTGGAACTCGCTGCCAACAAGGGTGGTGCAATTCAAGATGATGAATGATTTCAAAACGAAATTGGATGGTCATTTCATGAAAATAAACTCGCAGGGCTATAAAAAGAACCAAGAACAAAGAACAGTACAGCACAGGAACAGGCCATTCGGCCCTCCAAGCCTGCGCCGATCTTGATGCCTGCCGAAACTAACACCTTCTGCACTTCCGGGGCCCATATCCCTCTATTCCCTTCCTATTCATATATTTGTCAAGATGTCTCTTAAACGTCGCTATCGTATCTGCTTCCACCACCTCCCCTGGCAGCAAGTTACAGGCTATGGGGGGAGATTGGGAGAATGGGACTGACTGGATTGCTGTACAGAGAGTCAATGGGCTGAATGGCCTCCTCTGTGCCATAATGCCTCTATAAATGTGTGATTCTATGACTCTAATTGCTAGCAATATATTGCGATAAATGAATGCAATGCCATGTTTGGTAGTGATTCATACCTGGGAGTGCCTGTACTTCATGCTTGTGCATTGCATCTTCCTACTTAGAGTCATAGAGTCGTACAGCATAGAAACAGGCCCTTCGGCCCACCACATCCGTGCCGACCATAATGCCTATCTATACTAATCCCATCTGCCTGCATTAATTCCATATCCCTCTATGCCTTGCTCATTCAAGTCCCTGTCCGGATGCCTCTTAAATGTTGCTACTGTTCCTGCCTCCACCACCTCCTCAGGCAGATCATTCCAGATACCCACTATTCTTTGTGTGAAAAATTTACCCCTTTGATCCCCTTTAAACCTCCTCCCTCTCACCTTAAATCTATGCCCTCTAGTTTTATTCACCCCTACCATGGGAAACAGACTCTGGCTATCTACTCTATCTATGCCTCTCATAATTTTATATACCTCAATCATGTCCCCTCTCAGCCTCCTTCGTTCCAGGGAAAACAGACCCAACCTATCCAATCTCTCTTTATAACTCAAGCCCTCCAAACCAACCAACATTCTTGTGAATCTTTTCTGCACCCTCTCTAGCTTAATCACATCTTTCCTGTAGTGCGGCGACCAGAACTGCACAGAGTACTCCAAATGCGGCCTAACCAACGTCATGTACAACTGTAACATGACGTCCCAACTCTTGTACTCAATGCCTCAGCCAATGAAGGCAAGCATGCCATACGCCTTCTTCACCACCCTGTCTACCTGTGTTGCCACTTTCAGGGAACTATGTACTTGCACCCCAAGGTCTCTCTGCTCAACAACACTCCTCAGGGCCCTGCCATTAACTGTATATGTCCTGCCCTGGTTTAACTTCCCAAAATGCATCACTTCACACTTGTCTGTGTTAAATTCCATTTGCCAATCCGTTGACCATTTTCCCAGTTGATCTATATCCTGTTGTAACCTTAGACAACCTTCTTCACTGTCCACTATACCACCAATTTTGGTGTCAGGTGTCATCTGCAAACTTACTAATCATGCCCCTTACATTCACATCCAAGTCATTAATATATATGACAAACAACAGAGGGCCCAGCACTGATCCCTGCGGCACACCACTGGTAACCAGCCTCCAATCTGAAAAACAACCCTCCACTACCACCCTCTGCCTCCTATCACCAAGCCAATTTTGTATCCAATTTGCTAGCTCTCACTGGATCCCATGTGTTCAAACCCTCTGGACCAGCCTACCATGTGGGACCTTGTCAAAGGCCTTGCTAAAGTCCATGTAGACAACGTCCATCACCCTGCCCTCATCAATCCTCTTGGTCACCTCCTCAAAAAACTCAATCAAATTCGTGAGACATGATTTCCCATGCACAAAGCCATGCTGACTATCCCTAATCAGACCTTGCCTTTCCAGATGCATATAAATCCTGTCTCTCAGAATCCCTTCCAATAAGTTTCCCACCACTGATGTAAGGCTCACCGGCCTGTAGTTCCCTGGCTTATCCCTGCTGCCCTTCTTAAATAAAGGCACAACATTACTTCTCCAAGCTTTTTTTGTTTCAGGCTGTTGAAGGTCAACCCTGGGTTCAAGTTCACACCACGTTCTAGAGAAGACCTGCCTCCAAACTTCCCTGATGATATTTCTGGAACTTGTTACTTTCTGGATGCTTACCACCCTTCAAAGGAATAACTTTTTTCATTGGATTACAGGACATTGGCAACAAAACAACACTGTTTTCATGAAAAATCACAAAGTAGTAGGTCGGCTATTAAACAATGTTTGATGAAGCTTTCAAAAGAATTTGTGAAGCCTTTTGCTGATTGCCGATTTGGTTTTGTATTTGATCAATTGAAAAGCAATCTGTTAAAGCGAGGAATGTTATTTTGGTGACAGGTACAATTTTGTTCACCTATTTTCACTGGTATTTTATATAGACAGGCTATGTATCAAACTTGAATTTAAGAATTGTAAATAAATCTATAATTTATCCCTGAATTAGCATTTTTGAACAGTTATCAATGGCATAAAGTACTTGTTGTTCTACGTTAAAGGCATGCCTTACTTTTAATCATGTGTTTGGAGTATATGATGCAAACTAATTGAGACAAATAAGTTAAAAAATAGAAACTTGCACTCACATTAAGAGTAAAGAACGAAGTGCCAAAATTGTGGATTTTAGTTTGGGGAGAATTTTAACCTGGAGGAATACCCATGTGTTTGGGTTCGAATGGGGAGCTAAAATTGGCAAAAATGTCAGTGCATCGGCAAGCCGGCTCCACCTGCCAACTTTCACATTATACTGGAGTTAGGTTATGGATGTGCAAACCCCTCAGGAGCAGCTGATTGCCAATCCACATATGTAAATTGCTCAGTAAGAGTAATATTGACCTGGCATTTTGTGCTTAATATCAGGTCAATGGGTTTCCCAGGCTTCTTGGAACTCGCCAGTGTAAGTAGGGCAACTATATAGTGGTACCTGAGGGGGCTAAAACAATCTCAGGGAAAGATATCAATAAGTACACAGTACTCATAGTTGCTTTCTTACATGCTAGTAGGAAAGGATTTGCTCACAGTATTTTTGCTGAGATTTTACATTGTATACTTTGCAGGTTTCTTCAATATTTTGGAGGTTTCATTGGTACTTTGGAGGTCTGATCTCTCAGATCAGGATGGGTGCTGCTTATGCTGACTTAGGTTGGACCTCAGATAAGAACCAAGATTACTAGCAACAGTGCCAGCAGTACAACCAGCAACAGCCTGCTGGTTACAGACCTACAGCTTCACAGGAGAAGGGAGCAGCAGAGAATGGAGAAGCAGAAAGGTGCAGCTCACTGAAAGCCATACCTGGCACACAGGGTCTACAGGCAGTGGACAAACTTCCTTGACATGTCGAAACAGCAGTGTGTCAAGAAGATCAGGGTATCGCGACAGTGGTGGCAGATATTTGCAGCCTGCTGGAAGAGGTCCTGCTGCCAGCTGAAACAGTGGTTGTCACAATCACCAACGCCCTCAACTTTTTTGCTTCTGGCTCTTTCCAGGGCTCCACTGGAGACATTTGTAGACATTTGCAGAAAAATGCATCAGACTTGTTTATTGGGGCTGCCAATTATGTCAACTTTACATGAAATGATGCTAGTCAGAATGAGTTGGTGCTCAGGGTTGCATTCCTGGTTGGCTTTGTACAGGTGCAGGGTGTTATCTGCTACTCTGCACATGGCAATCAAGGCGCCCAGAGATTACCTAGGAGTAATGTCAGCCATAAGGGCTTCTACTACATCAATGCTCAGCAGACGTGCAACCACAAAATGAATCCCGGGCAGCTGACCTGATACTTTCATCCTACGACACTCCAGGCTTCCTAACATCTTGAAAGCAATTCATAAAATATGGAATTAAATGCTAGTCAAATGATCACCATGAAACCATTGTCGATTGTTGTAAAACCACATCTGGATCACAAATGGCCTGTAGGGAAGGAAATCTGTTGTCCTTACTTGGTCTGGCCTACATGTGACTCCAGACACAACAATGTGGTTGACTCTTAAATGCCTTCTGAAATGGCATAGCAAGCCAATCAGTTGTGGCTAACTGCCACGAAGTCAGTAAAAAAGAATGAAACTGTTCGGACCACCCAGCAAGGACCTAGGCACCGGAAAGGACAACGGCAAACCCAGCCCTGTCGACCCTGCAGAGTCCTCCTTAATAACATCTGGGGCTTGTGCCAAAGTTGGGAGAGCTGTCCCACAGACTAGTCAAGCAATAGCCTGACATAGTCATACTCACGGAATCATACCATACAGATAATGTCCCAGTCACTGCCATCACCATCCCCAGGTATGTCCTGTCCCACTGGCAGGACAGACCCAGCAGAGGTGGCGGCACAGTGGTATACAGTCGGGACGGTGTTGCCCTGCATGTACTCAATATCGACTCCGGACCACATGAAGTCTCATGGCATCATGTCAAACGTGGGCAAGGAAACCTCCTACTGATCACCACCTACCATCCTCCCTCAGCTGATGAGTCAGTAAACCTCCATGTTGAACACTACTTAGAGGAAGCATTGAGGTTGGCAAGGGCACAAAATGTACTCTGGGTGGGGCACTTTAATGTCCATCACCAAGAGTTGCTCGGTAGCACCACTACTGACCAAGCTGGCCGAGTCCTAAAGGACATAGCTGCCAGACTGGTTCTGTGGCAGGTGGTGAGGGAACCAACAAGAGGAAAAAATATACTTGACCTCGTCCTCACCAATCTGCCTGCTGCAGATAAATCTGTCCATGACAGTATTGGTAGGAGTGACCACCTCACAGTCTTTGTGGAGACGAAGTCCTGGCTTCACTTTGAGAATACCGTCCATCGTGCTGTGTGGCACTACCATCGTGCGAAATGGGATAGATTTCGAACAGATCTAGCAATGCAAAACTAGGCATCCATGAGGCTCTGTGGGCCATCAGCAGCAGCAGAATTGTACTCAACCACAATCTGTAGCCTCATGGCCTGGCATATCCCCCACTCTACCATTACCATCAAGCCAAGAGTCCAACCCTGGTTCAATGAAGACTGCAGGAGGGCATGCCAGGAGCAGCACCAGGCATACCTCAAAATGAGGTGTCAACCAGGTGAAGCTACAACACAGGAATATCTGCGTGCCAAACTGCGTTAGCAGCATGCGATAGAGCTAAGCGATCCCATAACCAACGGATCAGATCTAAGCTCTGCAGTCCTGCCACATGCAGCCGTGAATGGTGGCGGACAATTAAACAACTAACTGGAGGAGGTGGCTCCACAAATATCCCCATCCTCAATGATGGGGGAGCCCAGCACATCAGTGCGAAAGATAAGGCTGAAGCATTTGCAACAATCTTCAGCCAGAAGTGCCGAGTTGATGATCCATCTCGGCCTCCTCCTGAAGTCCCCAGCATCACAGATGCCAGACTTCAGCCAATTCGATTCACTCCGCGTGATATCAAGAAACAACTGAAGGCACTGGATACTGCAAAAAGCTATGGGCCCTGACAATATTCCGGCAATAGTACTGAAGTCCTGTGCTCCAGAACTTGCCGTGCCCCTAGCCAAGCTGTTCCAGTACAGCTACAACACTGGCATCTACCCGGCAATGTGGAAAATTGCCCAGGTATGTCCTGTACACAAAAAGCAGGACAAGTCCAACCCGGCCAATTACCATCCCATCAGCCTACTCTCAATCATCAGTAAAGTGATGGAAGGTGTCATCAATAGTGCCATCAAGCGGCACTTGCTTAGCAATAAGCTGCTCAGTGACGCTCAGTTTGGGTTTTGCCAGGGCCACTCAGCTCCTGACCTCATTACAGTCTTGGTTCAAACATGGACAAAAGAGCTGAACTCAAGAGGTGAGGTGAGAGTGACTGCCCTTGACATCAAGGCAGCATTTAACCAAGTATGGCATCAAAGAGCCCTAGCAAAACTGAGGTGAATGGGAATCAGGGGGAAAACCCTCCACTGGCTGGAGTCAAACCTAGCGCAAAGGAAGATGATTGTGGTTTTAGATTAGATTAGATTAGAGATACAGCACTGAAACAGGCCCTTCGGCCCACCGAGTCTGTGCCGACCATCAACCACCCATTTATACTAATCCTACACTAATCCCATATTCCTACCAAACATCCCCACCTGTCCCTGTATTTCCCTACCACCTACCTATACTAGTGACAATTTATAATGGCCAATTTACCTACCAACCTGCAAGTCTTTTGGCTTGTGGGAGGAAACCGGAGCACCCGGAGAAAACCCACGCAGACACAGGGAGAACTTGCAAACTCTGCACAGGCAGTACCCAGAATCGAACCCGGGTCCCTGGAGCTGTGAGGCTGCGGTGCTAACCACTGCGCCACTGTGCCGCGTTGTTGGAGGTCAATCACATGAGCTCCAGGACATCGCTGCAGGAGTTCCTCAGGGTAGTGTCCTCGGCCCATCTTCAGCTGCTTCATCAATGACCTACCTTCAATCATAAGGTCAGAAGTGGGGATGTTCACTGATGATTGCACAATGTTCAGCACCATTCGTGACTCCTCAGATACTGAAGCAGTCCGTGTAGAAATGCAGCAATACCTGGACAATATCCAGGCTTGGGCTGATATGTGGCAAGTAACATTCGTGCCAGGCAATGACCATCTCCAACAAGAGAGAATCTAACAATCTTCCCTTGACATTCAATGGAATTACCATCGCTGAATCCCCCACTATCAACACCCAAGGGGCTACCATTGACCAGAAACTGAACTGGAGTAGCCATATAAATACCGTGGCTACAAGAAAAGGTCAGAGGTTTAGGAATCCTGAGGCGAGTAACTCATCTCCTGACTCCACAAAGCTTGTCCACCATCTACAAGGCACAAGTCAGGAGTGTGATGGAATACTCTCCACTTGCCTGGATGGGTGCAGCTCCAACAACACTCAAGAAGCTCGACACCATCCAGGACAAAGCAGCCCGCTTGATTGGCACCCCATCTACAAACATTCACTTCCTCCACCACCGATGCACAGTGGCAGCAGTGTGTACCATCAACAAGATGCACTGCAGCAATGCACCAAGGCTCCTTAGACAGCACCTTCCAAACCGGCGACCTCTACCAACTGAAAGGACAAGGGCAGCAAATGCATGGGAACACCACCACCTGCAAGTTCCCCTCCAAGTCACACACCATCCTGACTTGGAACTATATCGCCGTTCCTTCACTGTCGCTGGGTCAAAATCCTGGAACTCCCTTCCTAACAGCGCTGTGGGTATACCTACCCCAAATGGACTGCAGCGGTTCAAGAAGGCAGCTCACTACCACCTTCTCAAGGGCAATTAGGGATGGGCAATAAATGCTGGCCTGGCCAGCGACGCCCACATCCCTGAATGAATTTTTAAAAAAAATTTCTTTCCAGGTTTACCATTGTTTATCTACCATGTTGTTAGATGCAGCTAAGACGTTTCCCCTGGTTGGGGAGTCTAGAACCAGGGGACACAATTTCAAAATAAGGAGGAAGCCACTTACGACATAGATGAGGAGAAATTTCTTTACTCCGAGCGTTGTGAATCTTTGGAATTCTCTACCCCAGAGGGCTGTGGAGGCTCAGTCGTTGAGTATGTTTAAAGTAGAGATTGACAGATTTCCAAATACCAATGGCATAAGGGGATATGGGGGTAGTGTGGGAAAAAGACATTGAAGTGGATGATCTTCCATGATCATATTGACTGGCAGGGCAGACTCAATGGGCTGAATGGCCTACTCCTGCTCCTATGTTCCTATCTTACTTTTTAACTTAATTTACCAATTTATTTCAGCCAACTTCCCTTTCATACCTAAGTAATTGGTTTTATTTAAGTTTAATACTCTAGTTTTAGACTGATATATGTGACTGTTTAACTCTGAAATTCTATCATATTATGATCAGTCCTCCTCTGGGGAAGAGAATTACAAAGATTCACCACCCTCTGAGTGAAGAAATTCCTCCTTATCTCAGTCCTAAATGGCCTATTCTGACTTTATTCTGAGACTATGTCCCTTGTTTCAAGACTCCCTCACCGGGAGAAACATCCTTCCTGCATCTACCTTGTTGAGCCCTGTAAGAATTTTGCGTTTCAATGAGATTATCTCTCATTCTTCTAAACTCTAGAGAATAAAGGCCCAGTCTGTTTAATCCCTCCATCCCAGGAATTAGTTTGGTGAACCTTCATTGCACTCCCTCTATGGCAAGTATATCTTTCCTTAGGTAAGGAGACCAAAACTGACACAATACTCCAGGTGTGGTCTCACCAAGGCTCTTTGTAATCCCTCTATGGCAAGTATGTCTTTCCTTAGGTAAGGAGACCAAAACTGACACAATACTCCAGGTGTGGTCTCACCAAGGCTCTTTATAATTGCAGCAAGACATCTTTACTCGTATACTCAAATCCCCTTGTAATAAAGGCATTTCCTACTTAATTGCTTGCTGTACCTGCATGTTAGCTTTCAGTGACTCAAGAACAAGGACACCCAGGTCCCTTTGAAGTTCAATACATCCCAACCATTTAAGAAATACTCTGTATTTCTGTTTTCCTACCAAAGTGGATAACCTCCACATTGTATTCCATCTGCCAAACTTTTGCCCACTTGTTTAGCCTCTGCAAATCCCCTTGAAGCGTCTTTGCATCCTCCTCACAACTCACACTTCAACCTAGTTTTGTGCCTTCTTCAAACTTGGAAATATTGCATTTAAGCCCCCACGTTCAAATCATTGATATAGATTATGAATAGCTGGGGCCCAAGCACTGATCCTTGTGGTGCCCCACTAGTCACAGCCTGCCAACCTGAAAATAACCCATTTATTCCGACTCTCTCTTTTCTGTCCGTTAGCCAGTTCTCAATCCATGCCAGTATATTCCCCCCAATCCCATGTGCTCCAATTTTGTTTACTAACCTCTTGTGTGGGACCTTATCAAAAGCTTTCTGACAATCTAATTATACCACAACACTGGTTCCCCCTTATCTATTCTGCTAGTTACAGCCTCCAAAAACTCCAACAAGTTTGTGAAACATGATTTCCCTTTCATAAATCCATGTGGACTTTGCCCAATCCTACCATTATTTTCCAAGTGTCCTGTTATCACATCCTTTATTATAGATTCTAGCATTTTCCCTTAGACTGATGTTGAACTAACAGGTCTGTAGTTCCCCATTTTCTCTCTCCTATCTTTCTCAAATAGTGGGGTTACATTTGCTACCTTCCAATCTGCAGGAACCATTCCAAGATGACCACCAATGAATCTACTATCTCTACAGTCACCACTGGGATGTAGATCATCGGGTTCAGGGGATTTATCCACTCAAAGCCCCATTAATTTCTCTAGTACTTTTTTTTTAAACCAACTTTAATATCTTGCAGTTCATCGTTTACATCAGTCCCTTGATTCTCCATTATTTCTGGGAGGTTTTTGGTATTTTCCTCTATGAAGACAGACATAAAGTATTTGTTTAGTTTCTCTGCCATTTCCTTATTCCCCATTACAATTTCTCCTGACTCCACTTGTAATGGACCTACATTTATTTTTTGCTAATCTTTTCCTTTTTATTTACAAGCTTTTACACTCCATTTTTATGTTTCTAGCTAGATTACTCGAATTTATTTTCCCTTCCTTAATCTTTTTTTGGTCCTCCTTTGCAGCATTCTAAAATGATCCCAATCCTCAGGCTTACCTTTTTTTTTGGCAACTTTATGTACCTCTTCCTTTGCTCTAATACAATCCGTGATTTCTTTCCTTAGCCACGAATGGAACACTTTCCTTGCTGTGTTTTTGTGCATTAAAGGAATGTATTTTTGTTGTAAACTATGTAGTTCTCTAAATGTTAGCCATTGACTGTCTACTGTCATACCTTTTAATGTAGTTTCCCAATCCACCATAGCCAATTTACCCCTCATACCGTCATACTTTCCTTGCTTAGATTTAAGACTCTAGTTTCTGATTGCACTGCGTCACTTTCAAGCTTTTTGTAAAATTCTACATATTATGGTCACTCTTTCCTAAAGGATGGCCCTTTTTCATTGCACAATACTTCTTCTTCTTTCTTCTCTGGCCTCTTTGTCTCGAGAGACAATGGGTAAGTGCCTGGAGGTGGTCAGTGGTTTGTGCAGCAGCGCCTGGAGTGGCTATAAAGGCCAGTTCTAGAGTGACAGACTCTTCCACAGGTGCTCTTGATAAAATTGGTTGTCGGGGCTGTTACACAATTGGCTCTCTCCTTGTGCTTCTGTCTTTTTTCCTGTCAACTGCAAAGTCTCTTCGACTCGCCATGCTTTAGCCCCACCTTTATGGTTGCCCGCCAGCTCTGGCGATTGCTGGCAACTGACTCCCACGACTTGTGATCAATGTCACAGGACTTCATGTCACGTTTGCAGACGTCTTTAAAGCGAAGCCATGGACGGCCGGTGGGTCTGGTACCAGTGAACAGCTCGCTGTACAGTGTGTCCTTGGGGATCCTGCCATCTTCCATGTGGCTCACATGGCCAAGCCATCTCAGGCGCCGCTGGCTTAGTAGGGTGTATATGCTGGGGATGTTGGCCGCCTCAAGGACTTCTGTGTTGGAGATATGGTCCTGCCACCTGATGCCAAGGATTCTCCGGAGGCAGCGAAGATGGAATGAATTGAGACGTCGCTCTTGGCTGACGTACGTTGTCCAGGCCTCGCTGCCGTAGAACAAGGTACTGAGGACACAGGCTTGATACACTTGGAATTTTGTGTTCTGTGTCAGTGCGTAATTTTCCCACACTCTCTTGGCCAGTCTGGACATAGCAGAGGAAGCCTTTCCCATGTGCTTGTTTAATTCTGCATCGAGAGACAGGTTACTGGTGATAATTGAGCCTAGGTAGGTGAACTCTTGAACCACTTCCAGAGTGTGGTCGCCGATATTGATGGATGGAGCATTTCTGACGTCCTGTCCCATGATGTTCGTTTTCTTGAGGCTGATGGTTAGGCCAAATTCATTGCAGGCAGCCACAAACTTGTCGATGAGTCTCTGCAGACACTCTTCAGTGTGAGATGTTAATGCAGCATTGTCAGCAAAGAGGAGTTCCCTGATGAGGACTTTCCGTACTTTGGTCTTCGTTTTTGGACGGGCAAGGTTGAACAACCCGCCACTTGATCTTGTGTGGAGGAAAATTCCTTCTTCTGAGGACTTGAATGCATGTAAGAGCAGCAGGGAGAAGATCCCAAATAGTGTAGGTGTGAGAACACAGCCCTGTTTCACGCCACTCAGGATTGGAAAGGGGTCTGATGAGGTGCCGCTATGCTGAATTGTGCCTTTCACATTGTCATGGAATGAGGTGATGATACTTAGAAGCTTTGGTGGGCATCCTATCTTTTCTAGTAGTCTGAAGAGACCACATCTGCTGACAAGGTCAAAGGCTTTGGTGAGACCAATGAAAGCAACGTAGAGGGGCATCTGTTGTTCACGGCATTTCTCCTGTAGCTGGCGAAGGGAGAACAGCATGTCAATGGTGGATCTCTCTGCTCGAAAGCCACACTGTGTCTCAGGGTAGAAACACTCAGCCAGCTTCTGGAGCCTGTTTAAAGCGACACGAGCGAAGACTTTCCCCACTATGCTGAGCAGGGAGATTCCACGGTAGTTGTTGCAGTCACCGCGGTCACCCTTGTTCTTATAGAGGGTGATGATATTGGCATCACGCATGTCCTGTGGTACTGCTCCCTCATCCCAGCACAGGCAAAGCAGTTCGTGCAGAGCTGAAAGTATAGCCGGCTTGGCACTCTTGATGATTTCAGGGGTAATGCCGTCCTTCCCAGGGGCTTTTCCACTGGCTAGAGAATCAATGGCATCACTGAGTTCCGATTTTGTTGGCTGTACGTCCAGCCCATCTATGACTGGCAGAGACAGGGCTGCATTGAGGTCGGTCTCAGTGACAACATTTTCCCTGGAGTACAGTTCTAGGTAATGTTCCACCCAGCAGTCCATTTGCTTGCGTTGGTCAGTGATTGTGTCCCCTGATTTAGATTTGAGGGGGGCAATCTTCTTGACGGTTGGCCCAAAAGCTCTCTTAATGCCATCATACATCCCTCTGATATTTCCTGTGTCAGAGGCCAGCTGAATATGACTGCATAGGTGTTGCCAGTAATCATTTGCGCAGCGCCTGGCTGTTCTTTGTGCAGCGTTTCTGGCAGCTTTAAGTGCTACGAATGTTAACTCGCTGGGGGCTTTCTTGTAGTTCAGCAGTGCAATGCGCTCAGCGGCTATGACAGGTTCCAGCTCTTCAATGTGAGATTGAAACCAGTCTGCATTCCGCTTCACACAATTGCCATAGGTGGTCATTGCTGAGTCATAGATGGCGTCTCTGATGTGAGCCCACTTGGTCCCTGCATCCCCTGTGGGAGTGTTTTGGAGGGCTTTTTCAAGTGAATTTAGAAACTTGCGTAACAGCTGTGGATGAGAAATTCTGCTCGTGTTGATGCGTGGGCGGCCCTTCTGCTTGGAGTGATGCAGCTTCTTTGGTTTGAGGCTAACCTTGCTGCACACCAGGGAGTGGTTGGTGTTGCAGTCCGCACTGTGGAAGCTGCATGTGATTTGAACACTGTTTAAAGAGGCTCGCTTTGTGACGATGAGGTCCAGCTGGTGCCAACGACGTGATCTTGGGTGCCTCCATGAAATCTGGTGACAGGGTTTAGTGTGAAAGAATGAGTTGGTGATGCAGAGGTTATGATAGGTACACAACTCAAACAGTCTCTGTCCATTCACATTCATCCTTCTAATGCCATAGCGCCCAAGGCAGGCAGGCCATGAGTCATGGTCGGCTCCAACCCTGGCATTAAAGTCCCCCAGCAGGAATAGGTGTTCGGTGTTTGGGATGGTACTAATTGATGTTATGGAGTTCCTCATAGAACTGGTCTTTAGCTTCAGGTTGGGAGCAGAGTGTTGGAGCATAGATGCTGAGTAGGTGTACTAGACCAGAGGTGGTGAACAGTCGGATGGACAGTATGCGTTCCGAGCCATTTGAGGGTGGCTCTATCATGCTAAGCAAAGAGTTTCTGATGGCGAAGCCCACTCCATGCTGTCTTGGTTCTTCAGGATCCCTACCCTGCCAGAAGAAGGTGTAGTCTTGCTTTCTTAGAGATCCGCTCGCAGGGAGGCGTGTCTCCTGAAGTGCTGCAATGTCCACATTGAGTCTACTGAGCTTGTTGTTGATGATGGCGGTCTTCCGAGAATCGTTGATTTGTGTAAAGTCTTCCAAACATAATCCATTCACTAGTTGGTTTCTCAATGAACTGCTCTAGAAAACCATCTCACATACATTCCACAAATTTGTCGTCCACATTAGTACAAATAACATTTATATGTAGATTGAAATCCCCCAGGATTTCTGTGTTCCCTTGTTACATGCACCTCTAATTTCCTGATTTATACTGTGATTTACATGACCACTGCTCTTTGATTACAACAAAGAACAAAGAACAGTACAGCACAGGAACAGGCCATTCGGCCCTCCAAGCCTGCGCCGATCTTGATGCCTGTCTAAACTAAAACCTTCTGCACTTCCATATCCCTCTATTCTCATCCTATTCATTTATTTGTCAAGATGCCTCTTAATCGTCGCTATCGTACCTGCTTCCACCACCTCCCCAGGCAGCAAGTTCCAGGCACTCACTACCTTCTGTGTGAAGAACTTGCCTCGCACATCCCCTCTAAACTTTGCCCCTCTCACCTTAAACCTATGTCCCCTAGTAACTGACTCTTCCACCCGGGGAAAAAGCTTCTGACTATCCACTCTGTCCATGCCACTCATAACTTTGTAAACCTCTATCATGTCGTCCCTCCACCTCCGTCGTTCCAGTGAAAACAATTCGAGTTTATCCAACCTCTCCTCATAGCTAATACCCTCCAGACCAGGCAACATCCTGGTAAACCTCTTCTGTACCCTCTCCAAAGCCTCCACATCCTTCTGGTAGTGTGGCGACCAGAATTGCACGCAATATTCCAAGTGTGGCCTAACTAAGGTTCTGTACAGCTGCAGCATGACTTGCCAATTTTTATACTCTGTGCTCCGACCGATGAAGGCAAGCATGCCGTATGCCTTCTTGACTACCTTATCCACCTGCGTTGTGTACGCCCAGATCTCTCTGCCTGTCAATACTCCTAAGGGTTCTGCCATTTACTGTATACTTCCCACCTGAATTCGATCTTCCAAAATGCATTACCTCACATTTGTCCGGATTAAACTCCATCTGCCAAGTCTCCAACCGATCTATATCATGCTGTATCCTCTGACAATCCTCATCACTATCCACAACTCCACCAACCTTTGTGTCATCCGCAAACTTACTAATCAGACCAGCTACATTTTTCGCCAAATCATTTATATATACTACAAACAGCAAAGGACCCAGCACTGATCCCTGCGGAACACCACTAGTCACAGCCCTCCATTCAGAAAAGCACCCTTCCACTGCTACCCTCTGTCTTCTATGACCGAGCCAGTTCTGTATCCATCTTGCCAGCTCACCTCTGATCCCGTGTGACTTTACCTTTTGTACCAGTCTGCCATGAGGGACCTTGTCAAAGGCTTTACTGAAGTCCATGTAGACAACATCCACTGCCCTCCCTTCATCAATCATCTTTGTCACTTCCTCAAAAAACTCGATCAATTTCATGAGTCACGACCTCCCCTTCACAAAACCATGCTGCCTCTCGCTAATAAATTCATTTGTTTCCAAATGGGAGTAAATCCTGTCCCGAAGAATCCTCTCCAATAATTTCCCTACCACTGACGTAAGTCTCTCCAGCCTAAAATTTCCTGGATTATCCTTGCTACCCTTCGTAAACAAAGGAACAACATTGGCTATTCTCCAGTCCTCTGGGACCTCACCTGTAGCCAATGAGGATACAAAGATTTCTGTCCAGGCCCCAGCAATTTCCTCCCTTGCCTCCCTCAGTATTCTGGGGTAGATCCCATCAGGCCCTGGGGACATATCTACCTTAATGCTTTGCAAGACGCCCAACACCTCCTCCTTTTTGATAACGACATGACCCAGACTATCTACACTCCCTTCCCTAGACTCATCATCCGCCAAGTCCTTCTCTTTAGTGAATACTGATGCAAAGTACTCATTTAGTACCTCGCCCATTTCCTCTGGCTCCACGCTTAGATTCCCTCCTCTGTCCTTGAGTGGGCTAACCCTTTCCCTGGCTACCATCTTGCTCTTTGTATACGTATAAAAAGCCTTGGGATTCTCCTTAATCCTGTTTGCCAATGACTTTTCATGACCCCTTTTAGCCCTTCTGACTCCTTCCTTCCTTCTTTCTTTATATTCCTCAAGGGCTTCGTCTGTTCCCAGCCTTCTAGGCCTTACGAATGCTTCCTTTTTCTTTTTGACTAGACTCACAATATCCCTCGTTATCCAAGGTTCCCGAAACTTGCCAAACATATCCTTCTTCCTCTCAACAACTTGCACCAATGTTTTCTGCCCCTTGTTGTTTCTTAGTTCGACCCAAACTGATGCTACATCTTGATCTTTAGAACTAAGGTCATCTGTCACTACAGTACTAATGCCCTTTTTAATTGACAGAGCTACCCCACCACCTTTTCCCAGCTTCCTGTCCTTCCTGAATGTCACATACCCTTGGATATTCAGGTTCCAGCTTTGGTATCCTTGTAACCACGTCTCTGTAATGGCTGTTAGGTCATACATATGAATTTCTCTTTGAGCTGACACTTTATCTGTCTTATTACGACTGCTGCAGGCAGTTTTTTTTTTACTGTTTTTGTAAATTCTGGCCCTATCTGCTGGCACACTCTTAAATTTGCAATCACTGTCCTTTCCTGCAATACTCTGATCATCATTCCCTTTGTTGCTTCCTCGATCTATTGCCTTGTCATTTCCCTTTAATTTTTAGTCAATCTTCCCCTACCTGATCCCTTCCCCCCTTTATTTAGTTTAAAGCCCTCTCTACTTCCCTTGCTATATGACACACTCAAACACTAGTCCCAGCACAGTTCAGGTGAAGTCCATCCCCCAACAGTAACCACGTTTCCTAATACTGGTGCCAGTGCCCCACAAACTGGAACACACTCCTCCCACACCAGTCTTTGAGCCATGCATTCATCTTTCTGTTCTTATTTACCCTGTTCCAATTTGCACGTGGCTCGGGTAATAATCCAGAGATTATTAGCTTTGAGGTTCTCCTTTTCAATTTAGTGCCTAGTTCCGCATATTCCCGATGCAGAACCTCTTTCATAGTCCTATCCATGTCATTTGTACCCACATGGACCATGACCACTGGATCTTTCCCCTCCCACTGCAAGTTCCTCGCCAGCCCTGAGCAGATGTTCTGAACCCTGGCACCGAGCAAGCAACACAGCCTTCTGGACCCTCGCTCTTGGCTGCAGAGAACTGTGTCTATCTCCTGACTATACTCTCCCCTACTACCATGACATTCCTTTTAACTCCCCACACTTGAATAGCTTCCACTAGCATGGTGCCATGGTCAGCAGCCTGCTCATCCACACTACAGCTCTCAGTCTTGTCCATACAAGCAGAAATAACCTCAAACTTGCTGCTCAATTGCAAGGTTGAGGCTCCTCCACTCCTACCTTCTCGATCTTCTTAACTGCCTGACTCGCAGTCACACCTCCTGTCCCTGAACACTGACCAAATCAGATGACCATATCTTATGGGGTGTGACTGCCTTCTGGAACAAAGCGCTTATCCCCTCCCTGATGCATCACAATGTCTGCAGCTTTGCCTACAGCTCATTAACTACGAGCCGAAGCTCCTCAAGCCACAGACACTTACTACAGATGTGGTTACCATGGATTGCTGTGGCATCCAGGAGCTCCCACATGCTGCAGCTGTGACACACCATCTGTCCTTCCATCTTTATTATGTTAATTACATTAAATTTATTGTTTTTAATTAATTTATAGTTCACCTCTTCACTGAACTCCCTCACTCATCAAATTCCCGACTTCACACTCTGTGCATTCAAGCAACACTCATTACCATCCCCCCACATTTTAGTTTAAAGACCTATATATATAGCCCTAGTTATTCGATTCACCTAGACACTAATCCCAGCCCAGGTTAAGTGGAGCCGGTTCCAATGGAACAGCTCACTCTTGCCCCAGTGCTGGTGCATTGCCCCATGAATCAAAACCCCTGTCTCCCACACCACTCTTTGAGCTGTGCATTCACCTTTCTGATCTGTTTGACCTTATGTCAATTTGCTTGTAGCTCAGGTAGCAGTCCAAAGATTATTACCTGTGAGGTTCTTCTTATTAATTTTGACCCTCCTTCTCAAACTCCCTCATACTTCATTCAACTTAATTCTTAAAAGGACAACAAAAATTTGCTCCTCCCCTTCTCACTCCACATTATTCTCCAGCTGTGAGGTGGTGTCAATCCTGGCACTGGGCAGACAACACAATCCTTGGAACTCCCGGTCATGGCCACAGAGAATAACTCTATCCCTCTGACTACACCGTCCCTACCACTACCACATTCCTTTTCATTCCTCCCACTTGAATGGCCTCCTACCCCATGGTCAATTTGCTCATTCACCCTGCAGACTTTGCCCTCATCCACACAGGTAGCGAGGAACTTGCACCTGCTAAATAAGGGCAAATGCATGGCAGATGCAGTATAATGTGGATAAATGTGAGGTTATCCACTTTGGTAGCAAAAACAGGAAGGCAGATTATTATCTGAACGGCTATAAACTGAGAGAGGGGAATATGCAACAAGACCCAGGTGTTCTCGTACACCAGTCGCTGAAGGTACGCATGCAGGTCCAACAAGTGGTAAAAAAGGCAAATGGTATGTTGGCCTTCACAGCAAGAGGATTCGAGCACAGGAGCAGGGATGTCTTGCTGCATTTATACAAGGCCTTGGTGAGGCCACACCTGGAATATTGTGTGCAGTTTTGGTCTCCTTATCTGAGGAAGGATGTTCTTGCTATAGAGGGAGTGCAGCGAAGGTTTACCAGACTGCTTCCTGGGATGGCAGGACTAACGTATGAGGAGAGATTGAGTCGGTTAGGATTATATTCACTGGAGTTGAGAAGAGTGAGGGGGGAATCTCATAGAAACCTACAAAATTCTAACAGGACTTGACAAGGTAGATGCAGGAAGGATGTTCCCGATGGTGAGGGAGTCCAGAACCAGGGGTCATAATTTAGATACGGGGTAAACCATTCAAGACTGAGATGAGGAGAAATTTCTTCACCCAGAGAGTGGTGAACCTGTGGAATTCGCTACCACAGAAAGCAGTTGAGGCCAAAACATTGTATGTTTTCAAGAAGGAGTTAGATATAGCTCTTGGGTTTAAAGGGATCAAAGGGTATGGGGCGAAAGCGGGAACAGGTTACTGAGTTGGATGATCAGCCATGATCATAATGAATGGCGGAGCAGGCTCGAAGGGCCGAATGGCTTACTCCTGCTCCCATTTTCGATGTTTCTATGTTTCTATGTTAAGGGCAAAGGCCGAGGCTCCACCAGCATTGCACCAGAGATCTTCTTATCTGCCTGACTCGCAGTCATAAAACATGTTGTTATCATATTCAAATGAAGCTCTGCACGAGAAATACAACAAATGAAAATTGACTCTAAGATGCAATCTACCCGAAGCATTAGACAGTTTCAGCATGGCATCCTTTAATTTACTGGTGTAAATTTTTAAAGATGAATTGAACTAAATAATTAGTGCAGGAGGGTTCAAGTGAGCGGAAATTTCGAAAGTTAAAGAGAAAGGACAAGGAAATAGTATAGAATAGCCAGATTGTGGCAGGAATGGACAGAGCATATGAATATAAGAGTGCACCAGCAAATGGGATCAGAGTAGGGAAAAGTCATAAAAGGACAAAATTATAGGCTCTTTAACGGAATGTATGCAGTATTCATAACAAGATAGATAAATTGATGGCACAAATAGAAATAAACAGGTATGATTTGATAGCCATTACAGAAATGTGGTTTCATGGTGACCAAGGCTGGGAACTGAATATTCAGGAGTACCTGACATTTCAGAAGGATAGGCAAAAAGGAGGTGGGGCAGCTCTGTTGATAAAGGATGAGATCAGTCTGATAGTGAGAAATGATCTTGGCTCAGAAGATGAAGATGTAGAATCAAATTGGGTGGGGATAAGAAATAGCAAGGGAAAAAAGTCACTGGTGGGAGTGTATGTGCCCTAACAGCAGCCACGTTGTAGGACAGAGCATAAGTCAAGAAATAACAGAGTATATTCTTAGAACAATACATTATTGAAACAACCAGGGAACAGGCTATTTTAGATAATAGAAACATAGAAAAATAGGAGCAGAAGTAGACCATTCGGCCCTTCGGGACTGCACCACCATTCAATACGATCATGGCTGATCATCCAAACTCAGTACCCTGTTCCCACTTTCTCCCTGCATACCTTGATCCCTTTAGCCCTAAGAACTATATCTAACTCTTCCTTGAATATATTTAATGATTTGGCCTCAACTGCTTTCCGTGGCAGAGAATTCCACAGGTTCACCACTCTCTGGGTGAAGAAATCCCTCCTCATCTCAGTCCTAAATGGCTTACCCCTTATCCTTAGACTGCGACCCCTGGTCCAGGACTCCCCTGCCATCAGGAACATCCTTCCGGCATCTAGTCTGTCCAGTCCTGTTAGGATTTTGCAGGTGTCTATGAGATCCCCTTTCATTCTTCTAAACTCCAGCGAATACAAGCCTAATCGACCCAATCTCTCTTCACACGTCAGTCCTGCCATTCCAGGATTCAGTCTGGTGAACCTTCGCTGCACTCCCTCCATAGCAAGAACATCCTTCCTCAGATAAGGGGACCAAAAATGTTCACAATACTCCAGATGTGGTCTCACGAAGGACTTGTATAATTGCAGCGAGACATCCTTGCTCCTGTACTCGAATCCTCTCGCTATGAAGGCCAACATACCATTTGCCTTCTTAACTGCCCGCTGCACCTGCATGCTTACTTTCAGCGACTGGTGCACAAGGACACCCAGGTCTCGCTGCACCTCCCCCTTTCCCAATCTATCGCCATTCAGATAATAATCTGCCTTTCTGTTTTTGCCACAAAAGTGGATAACCTCACATTTATCCACATTATACTGCATCTGCCATGTATTTGCCCACTCACTCAATCTGTCCAAATCACACTAGAGCTTCTCTGCATCCTCCTCACAGCTCACACTCCCACACAGCTTTGTGTCATCTGCAAACTTGCAGATATTGCATTTAATCCCTCATCTATATCATTAATATATATTGTGAATAGCTGGGGTTCTAGCACTGATCCCTGTGGCACCCCACTAGTCACTGCCTGCCACTCAGAAAAAGACCCGTTTATTCCTACTCTTTCTTTCCTGTCTGCCAACCAGTGCTCTATCCATGTCAGTACCTTACTCCCAATTCTATGTCCTTTAATTTTGCACGCTAATCTCTTACATGAGACCTTTTCAAAAGCATTCTGAAAGTCCAAATACACCACATCCACTGGTTCTCCCTTATCTATTCTGCGAGTTGCATCCTCAAAGAATTCCAGTAGATTTGTCAAGCATCATTTCCCTTTAGTAAATCCATGTTGACTTTGTCTGATCCAGTCATTGCTTTCCAAGTGCTCTGTTATTACATCTTCTACCATGGACTCTAGCATTTTGTCCACTACTGATGTAAGCCTAACTGGTCTATAATTCTCTGTTTTCTCTCTGCCTCCTTTTTTAAATAGTGGGGTTACGTTAGCTACCCTCCAATCCGTTGGAACTGTTCCAGAGTCTATAGAATTTTGAAAAATGACCAGCAATGCATTTACTATTTTGAGGGCCACTTCCTTAAGTACTCTGGGATATAGATTATCGGGCCCTGGGGATTTATCGGCCTTCAATCCCATCAATTTCCCGAACACCATTTCCCTACTAAAACTGATTTCATACAGTTCCTCCTTCTCACTAGACCCTATGTTCCCCAACATTTCTGGGAGGTAATTTGTGTCCTCATTTCTGAAGACAGAACCAAAGTATGTGTTTACTTGGTCTGCCATTTCTTTGTTCCCCTTTATAAATTCCACCGTTTCTGACTGTAAGGGACCCACATTTGTCTTCACTAATCTTTTTCTCTTCACATATCTATAGAAGTTTTTACAGTCAGTTTTTATGTTCTCTGCAAGCTTACTCTCATACTCTATTTTCCCCTTCTTAATCAATCCCTTTTTCCATCTTTGCTGAATTCTATATTGATTGTAATCCTCAGGTTTGCTGCTTGTTCTGGCCATTTTCTATTTCTCCTCCTTGGATCTAATACTATCCCCAATTTCTTTTACAAGCCACAGTTGAGCCACCCTTCCTGTTTTATTTTTGTGCTGGACAGGAATGAACAATTGTTGTAATTCATCCGTGCGCTCTTTAAATGCTAACCATTGCCTATCCACTGTCAATCCTTTAAGTAACGTTCCCCAATCTATCATAGCCAACTCGCGCCTCATACCTTCATAGTTTCCTTTATTTAGATTCAGGACCCTAGTCTCAGAATCAATTCTCTCACTCTCCATCTTAATGAAGAATTCTATCATGTAATGTTCCCTGTTCCCCAAGGGACTCTGCACAACAAGTTTGTTAACTAATCCTTTCTCATTACACAATACCCAGTCTTGGATGGCCTGTTCTCTAGTTGGTTCCTCAACGTATTGGTCCAAAAAAACTATCATGTACACACTCCAGGAATTCCTCCACTATGGTATTATTGCTAATTTGGTTTTCTCAATCTATATGTAGATTAAAGACAGCCATAATTACAGTTGCACCCTTATTGCATGCGTCTCTAATTTCCTGTTTAATGCCATCCTCTACATCACCGCTGCTGTTTGGGGGTCTATATACAACCCTCACCAATGTTTTCTGCCCCTTGGTGTTTCTTAGCTCCACCCACATAGATTCCACATTCGGATTCTCTGAGCAAATATCCTTCCTCACTCTTGAATTGATTTCCTCTTTTACTAACAATGCTACTCCACCTCCTTTCCCTTTTTGCCTGTCCTTCCCAAATATTGAATACCCCTGGATGTTCAGTTCCCATCCTTGGTCACCCTGCAGCCATGTCTCCGTAATCGTAACTATATCGTATCCATTTACATCTGTTTGCATGGTTAATTTGCCTACCTCATTGCGAGTACTCTGCGCATTGAGACACAATGCCTTTCGGCTTGTATTTTTAACATTGTTAGTCATCTTAGCATTATTTCACACTATGGCCCTATTTGTTTCTTGTCCTTGATTTCTATTCCTTCCACTTTTGCCTTTTTGTTTCCTGTCTTTCATTTCTATCCTTGTTTCCTCCTCCTCAGTCTCCCCGCTCAGGTTCCCATCCCCCTGCCATTCTAGTTTAAATCCTCCCCACAACAGCACTAGCAAACGCCCCTGCAAGGACATCGGTTCCGGTCCTGCCTGGGTGTAACTCGTCCCGCTTGTATGGGTCCCACCTTCCCCAAAACCAGTCCCAATGTCCCAGGAATCTAAATTCCTCCCTCCTGCACCATTTCTCCAGCCACGCATTCATTTAGTCTATTCTCCTGTTCCTATACTCACTAACACGTGGCACAAGAACAAAGAACAGTACAGCACAGGAACAGTCCATTTGGCCCTCCAAGCCTGCGCCGATCTTGATGCCTGCCTAAACTAAAACCTTCTGCACTTCCGGGGTCCGTATCCCTCTATTCCCATCCTATTCATGTATTTGTCAAGATGCCTCTTAAACGTCTCTATGGTACCTGCTTCCACCACCTCCCCCGGCAACAAGTTCCAGGCACTCACCACCCTCTGTGTAAAGAACTTGCCTCGCACATCCCCTCTAAACCTTGCCCCTCTCACCTTAAACCTATGTCCCCTAGTAACTGACTCTTCCACCCTGGGAAAAAGCTTCTGACTATCCATTCTGTCCATGCCGCTCATAACTTTGAGAACCCCTATCATGTGGCCCCTCCACCTCCGTCGTTCCAGTGAAAACAATCCGAGTTTATCCAACCTTTCCTCATAGCTAATGCCCTCCAGACCAGGCAACATTCTGGTAAACCTCTTCTGTACCCTCTCCAAAGCCTCCATGTCCTTCTGGTAGTGTGGCGACCAGAATTGCACGCAATATTCTAAGTGTGGCCTAACTAAAGTTCTGTACAGCTGCAGCATGACTTGCCTGTTTTTATATTCACTAGTAATCCCGAGATTACTACATTTGAGGGCCTGCTTTTTAATTTAGCTCCTAATTCCTTAAGTTCATCTTGCAGGACCTCATCCCTTATAACCTCATACCAACATGTACCACGACCACTGGCTGTTCACCCTCCCCCTTCAGAATGTCCTGCAGCCGCTCTGAGACATCCTTGACCCTAGCACCAGGGAGGCAACATACCATCCTGGAGTATCGTTTGCGGCCACAGAAATGCCTGTCTGTTCCCCTTACAATTGAATCTCCTATCACTGTGGCTCTCCCAGTCTTCCCCCACCCCCAGCCCCCACTGCTGTGCAGCAGAGCCATCCGTGGTGCCACGAACTTGGCTGTTGCTGCTTTCCCCTGGGAGGTCATCCCCTGCAACAGTATTCAAAGTGATATATCTGTTTGAGAGGGGGATGGCCACTTGGAACTCCTGCACTACATGCCTGTGCCCACTACTCCACATGGTGGTCACCTATCCCTTTTCTGCCCGTGCAGCCATTACCTATGGTGTGACCACCTCACTAAACATGCTATCCACGACGTCCTCAGCATCGCGGGTGCTCCACAGTGTATCCACCCACAGCTCCAGCTCTGTAATGCGGGTATCCAGTAGCTGCAGATGGATACACTTCCTGCACACATGGTCATCAGGGACACTCAAGCGTCCCCGATTTCCCACATAGAGCAAGAGGAGCATATTAATGTGTAATATGACAGTGTTAATAAATTATCTCATAGTAAAGGACCCTCTAGGGAAGATAGAGGAAGATTGAGGGCTGCCTTCCGACATGGAAGTGCCGCCACCAAGCCCCAGCGATATTATGCGCGGAGTGCATTTAAATAGAGGAGGCGAAGCCACCTCCTCCGATGACATAGAGGGGGCGGACACCGCATCCCCAGCAATGGCGTCTGCACCACCGCGCAGGACCTGGCGCCATTTTTAACGGGCTTCAAGCCCTTCAGTAACATAAATCAAAATAAAATTTTATTTTCAACTCTAAATCACGTCTCCCACCCCACAATGGGTAATTATTATATAAATTGCCCTCTCCTCCATAATAAACCTTTATTGATATCCTGAACTTCCCTCCCCCCCGAAATTTGTTCCCTTTGACCCTCAACCCCTTCCCGCCATCCCCACAGCCAATAAAAATTGTTTTCCCCGCTCCCCCACCCCTGCCGTCCTGAAAACGTTATTCCTCCCCTCTCACCACCAGGTTCTCGCCTTGGAACCCAGAACTCCCGTGCGGTGCGATTGGCGGCCGTAAAATCGACTTGGGATGGCCGCCGCCAGCAGGTAAGTAAATTGACATCTAATTTATGTTCATTTAAATATTTAGGCGAAGGCCGTACTGAGGTCTACCCGCTGCCATGTAATATGCAGCGGACCCTTCTCGAACTTGGGGGTCGAGATGGGCCTCTCCCCGCAGAATTTTACGGGCCCCCCCCCCCCACCCGCCGCGACCCACGGCATTGAGGGGCTTGTAAAATTCAGCCCAGAATTTCACATTCAGTTTGAGGGCAAGAAACTTGGGTCTGAAACCAGTGTCTTAAAATTTAAATTAAGGCAATTACAAAGGTATGAAGACAGAGTTGGCTAAAGTGGACTGGGACAATAGATTAAAAGGTAAGATGGTCAATTAGCAATGGCAGACTTTTAAGGAGATATTTCATAACTCTCAACAAAAATATATTCCATTGAGACTGAAAGACTACAAAAAGGATGAACCATCAGTGGCTAACTAAGGAAGGTAAGGATGGTATCAAATTGAAAGAAAAGGCATATAATGTTGTGAAGATCAGTGGTAGGCCAGAAGACTGGGAAAATTTTAGAAATCAGCAAAGGATGACTGAAAAAAAGAGGGAGCAAAGAGATTATGAGAGTAAACCAGCAAGAAATATCAAAACAAACAGTAAGAGCTTCTACAAATATATAAAATGAAGAGAATAGCTAAAGTAAACTTTGGTCACTTAGAGGATGAGGCTGGGGAATTAATAATGGAAAACACGGAAATGGCAAAGAACTCAAACAAATATTTTGTATCTGTCTTCATGGTAGATGACACTGAAAGAATCCCAAATAGAGTAGAAAACCGGGGGGCAAAATGAAAGGAGGAACTTAAAATAAACATTTTCACTAGAGAAAAAGTACTACGCAAACTAATGGGACTAAAGGCTAACAACTCTTCTGGACCTGATGGCATGCATCCTCGGGTCTTAAAAGAAGTGGCTGCAGTGATCATGGATGCATTGGTTGTAATCTTCCAAAATTCACCAGATTCATGAAAGGTCTCAGCAGATTGGAAAACTGCAAATGTGATGCCCTTATTCAAGAAAGCAGGGAGACGGAAAGCAAGAAACTACATGCCAGTTAACCTAACATCCTCTCATTAAGAAAATGCTGGTATCCATTATTAAGGAATTAGTAGCAGTACAATTGGTAAATCACAATACAATCAAGTAGAGTCAATGTGGTTTTATGAAAGGGAAATTGTGTTTGACAAATTTATTAGAGTTCTTTGAGGATATAACAGGCAGGGTGATTAAAGGGAATGAGCACATGAAGTGTATTTAGATTTCCAAAAGGCATTCAAAAGGTGACTGCACCTAAAAGGTTACTGCATAAGAGCTCTTAGTGTTGGTAGTAATATATTAGCGTAGAGTCAGGATAAATGGATAATTTTCAGGCAAACCATAAAGAGTGGGGTGCCACATGGATCAGTGTTGGGGCCTCAACCACTTACAATCTATATTAGTGACTTGGATGAAGGGACTGAGTGTATTGTAGCCAAATTTGCTGACGGTACAAAGATAGGTGGGAAAGCAAGTAGTGAGGAGGAGACAAAGAGTCCGGAAAGAAATATACATAGGTTAAATGAGTGGGCAAAAATTTGGTGGATGGAGTACAGAATCGTAGAATCATAAAGTGCTTACAATACAGAAGGAGGTCAAACAGCCCAACGTGTCCATGCCATCTCTCTGCAAGAGCAATTCACCTAGTCCCACTCCCCCAGCCTTTTCCCTGTAGCCCTGCAAATTTTTTCTCTTCAGATAATTATCCAATTCCCTTTTGAAAGCCATGAATGAATCTGCCTACATCACACTCTCAGGCAGTGCATTCCAGATCCTCACCACTCACTGCAGAAAAAAAAAATTCCTCGTGTCATAGTTGCTCCTTTTGCCAATCACCTTAAATCAGTGTTCTCTAGTTCTCAGTCCTTCAGCCAACAGGAACAGTTTCTCCTTTTTTTTATTTGTCATGGGATGTGGGCATTGCTGCCTAGGGCAGCATTTATTGTCCATCCCTAATTGCCATTGAGAAGGTAGTGGTGAGCTGCCTTCTTGATTCCAGGGTTTTGACCCAACCACAGTGAAGGAGCTCTTGATCTACTCTGTCCAGCCTTCTCATGATTTTGAGCACCTTAACAAATTTCCTCTTCATCTTCTCTTCTCGGAGGAGAACAGCCCCAGCTTCTCCAATCTAACTGTACAACTGAAATTCCTTATCCTTGGAACCATTCTCGTGAATCTTTTCTGCATGCGTTCTAATGCCTTAACATCTTTCCAAAAGTGTGGTGCCCAGAACTGCACATAATACTCCAGTTGAGACCGAACCAGTGTTTTATACAGGTTTATCATAACTTCCCAGCTTTTGTACTCTATGTCTCTATTTATAAAACTCAGGATCCCGTATACTTTATTAACTGCTTTCTCAACCTGCCCTGCCACCTTCAATAATTTGTGTACATATACCCGTAGCTCCGTCTGCTCCTGAATTCCTTTTAGAATTGCACCCTTTATTTTATATTGCCTCTCCTCACTTCCCCGACCAAAATGAATCACTTCAGACTTGAAATTTTATCTGCCACTTGTCTGTCCATTCTACCAGTCCGTCTATGTTCCTCTTGAAGTTTATCACTATCCTCTTCACAATTTACAATAGCTCCAAGTTTTGTGTCATCTGCAAATTTTGAAACTGTGCCCTGTACACCCAAGTCTAGGTCATTAATATATATCAAGAAAAGCAGGGATCCCAACACCAACTCCTGTGGAGCCCCACTATACACCTTCCTCCAGTCTAAAAAACAACCATTCACTACTACTCTCTGTTTCACCACTACTCTCTTACCTTCCCGGAGCAAAGTGGAGAGGAGCGGATAGGACCTGTGGGGAGAATGCCAAGAGCAAAGCCTATAAATCGAACCTGAGGATCGAGGCCCAGTCTCTGCCCAGGAGCAGAGAGTAGTTGGACCTCTTCCAGCGCGCCGGAGTTTTGAAAAAAAAAAGCCAACAGTGACATCACAGGAGAGCTGCTCTAAATAGCTGGGTAAGTATCTCAGGTAAGAAAAGTTTAAAGTTTCTTTCAAACATAGTAAGTAGTGTTTTTTTTTAAGGAAGTTCTGCAGTAACGAGGGCCAAGGATGAAGGGCCCTGGAGTAACTGATATTATTTGACATTAAGATCTTCCAGAAGGTTTAATTTAATTTAAAGGGTTAAGTCATGGCAGGAGAGCTCAAAGCCGTGGTATGCTCCTCCTGCACCATGTTGGAAGCCGGGAACAATTCCAGTGTCCGGGACCAGCATGTGTGCAGGAACTGTCTCCAGCTGCAGCTCCTGGAAGCCCGGTTTTTGAGCTGGAGTGGCAGCTGGGGAAACTGTGGAGCATCCACGAGGCGGAGAGTATCGTGGATAGCACATATAGAGAGGTGGTCACACCGCAGGTTCAGACCCCACAGGCAGGAGGGGAATGGGTGACCACCAGGCAGAGCAAGAGGACTAGGCAGGCAGTGCAGGAATCTCCTGTGGCTATTCCCTGCAAAATAGGTATACTGCTTTGGATACGGTTGGGGGGAATGGCCTCTCAGGGGAAAGCAGCAACAGCCCAATTCATTGCACCACGGTTGGCTCTGCTGCACAGGGGAGAAGTAAAAAGTGTGGAAATGCAATAGTTATAGGGGATTCAATTGTAAGGGGACTAGATAGGCATTTCTGTGGCCGCAAAAGAGACTCCAGGATGGTATGTTGCCGCCCTGGTGCTACGGTCAAGGATGTCTCAGAGCGGTTACAGGACATTCTGAAGGGGGAGGGTGAACAGTCAGTGGTCGTGGTACACATTGGTCCAAATGACATAGGTAAAAAAAAGGATGAGGTCCTAAAAGCAGAATATAGGGAGCGAGGAAGTAAGTTGAAAAGATGGACCTCAAAGCTGGTGATCTCAGGATTACTACCAGTGCCATATGATAGTCAGAGTAGAAATAGCAGGATATATTGGATGAACACGTGGCCTAAGAGATGGTGTGAGGGGGAGGGTTTTAGATTCCTGGGGCATTGGGACTGGTTCTGGGGGAAGTGGGACCAGTACAAACTGGACGGGTTACACCTGGGCAGGACCGGGACTAATGTCCTCGGGGAAGTATTTGATAGAGTTGTTGGGGAGTGTTTAAACTAAAATGGCAGGGGGAATGGGGACCTTTGCAAGAAGTGAGAGGAGAGGGGATCAAAGACAAGAACAAAAGACAGTAAGGGGAATAAGAAAAGTGATAGGCAGAGAAATCAAGGGCCAGAATCAAACAGGGACACAGTGAAAAATATTGGGAAGAAGACAAGTAATGTTAAAAAGAAAAGCCTTAAGGCTTTGTGCCTTAACGCGTGGAGCATTCGCAATAAAGTGGATGAAGTAATTGCGCAAATAGATGTAAACGGGTATGAGAGTCGAGATTACGGAGACATGGCTGCAAGGTGACCAGGGATGGGAAAGGAACATCCAGGGATATTCAGTATTTAGAAAGGACAGACAAAAAGCAAAAGGCGGTGGAGTTGCATTGCTGGTTAAAGAGGAAATTAACGCAATAGTGAGGAAAGATATAAGCTCTGATGATGTGGAATCTCTTTGGGTAGAGCTGAGAAACACTAAGGGCAAAAAGCATTAGTGGGGGTTGTATATCGACCCCCAACCTGTCGTGGTGATGTTGGGAATGGCATTAAACAGGAAATTAGAGATGCATGCAATAAAGGAACATTTGTAATTATGGGTGAATTTGATCTGCATATAGATTGGGCAAATCAAATTAGTCACAATACCATAGAGGAGGAATTCTTGGAGTGTATACGGGATGGTTTTCTGGACCAATACGTTGAGGAAACAACTAGAGAACAGGCTATCCCAAACTGGGTATTGTGTAATGAGAGAAGAAGAATTGACAATCTAGTGGTGCGAGACCCCTTGGGGACGAGCGACCATAATATGATAGAATTCTTCATCAAGGTGGAGAGTGACGTAGTTGGTTCTGAGACAAGGGTCCTCAATCTTAGTAAAGGAAACTACGAAGGGATGAGGCACGAGTTGGCCACAACGGATTGGGAAACGTTACTTAAAGGAATGACGGTGGATAGGTAATGGCAAACATTAAAGAGCGCGTGGATGAACTGCAATAATTGTTTATCCCTGTTTGGCGCAAAAGTAAAACGGGAAGGTAGCTAAACCATGGCTTACAGGGGAAATTAGAGATAGCATTAGATCCAAGGAAGAGGCAGATGAATTTGCCAGGAAAAACAACAGACCTGAGGATTGGGAGCAGTTTAGAATTTAGCAAAGGAGGATCAAGGGATTGATTAAGAAGGGAAAAACAGAGCACGAGAGCAAGCTTGCAGGGAACACAAAAACTGACTGTAAAAGTTTCTATAGGTATGTGAAGAGAAAAAGATTGGTGAAGGCAAAGGTAGGTCCCTTACAGTCGGAAACAGGGGAATTTATTATGGGGAACGAAGAAATGGCTCACCAACTAAATGCATACTTTGGTTCTGTCTTCACAAAGGAGGACACAAATATCATACTAGAAATGTTGGGGAACACAGGGCTTAGTGACAGAGAGGAACTAAAGGAAATCAGTATCATTAGAGAAATGGTGTTGGGGAAATTGATGGAATTGAAGGCCGATAAATCCCCAGGGCCTGATGGTATGCATCCCAGAGTACTTAAGGAAGTGGCTCCAGAAATAGTGGATGCATTGGTGGTCATGTTCCAAGATTTTATAGACTCTGGAATAGTTCCTACAGATTGGAGAGTAGCTAATGTAACCCCACTATTTAAAAAGGGAGGTAGAGAGAAAGCAAGGAATTATAGACCAGTCAGCCTGACTTCGGCAGTGGGGAAAATTCTAGAGTCCATTTTCAAATATTTTATAGCAAAGCACTTAGAGAACAGTGGTAGAATCGGACAGAGTCAGCATGGATTTACGTAAGGGAAATCATGCTTGACAAATCTACGAGAATTTTTTGAGGATGTAACTGGTAGTGTTGATGAGGGGGAGCCAATGGATGTGATTTATTTGGACTTTCAGAAGGCTTTCGACAAAGTCCTACATAAGAGGTTAGCGTGCAAAATTAAAGCGCATGGAATTGGGGATAGTGTATTGCGATGGATAGAAAATTGGTTGGCGGACAGGAAACAAAGAGTAGGGATAAATGGGTCGTTTTCCAAATGGCAGGCCATGACTAATGGAGTACCGCAGGGATCAGTGCTAGGACCCCAGCTATTCACAATATACATTAATGATTTAGATGAGGGAACTAAATGTAATATCTCCAAATTTGCAGATGACACAAAACTGAGTGGGAGGGTGAGTTGTGAGGAGGATGCAGAGAGGCTTCAGGGTGATTTGGACAAGTTGAGTGAGTGGGCTAATGCATGGCAGATGCAGTATAATGTGGATAAATGTGAGGTTATCCACTTTGGTAGCAAAAACAGGAAAGCAGATTATTATCTGAACAGCTATAAACTAAGGGAGGGGAATATGCAGCGAGACCTGGGTGTTCTCATACACCAGTCACTGAAGGTAAGCATGCAGGTGCAACAGGCGGTAAAAAAGACAGATGGTATGTTGGCCTTCATTGTGAGAGGATTCGAGTACAGAAGCAGGGATGTCTTGCTGCAATTATACAGGGCCTTGGTGAGGCCACACCTGGAATATTGTGTGCAGTTTTGGTCTCCTTATCTGAGGAAGGATGTTCTTGCTATAGAGGGAGTGCAGCGAAGGTTTACCAGACTGATTCCTGAGATGGCAGGACTGACGTATGAGGAGAGATTGAGTTGGTTAGGAATATATTCGCTGGAGTTCAGAAGAGTGAGGGGGGATTTCATTGAAACCTATAAAATTCTAACAGGACTTGACAGGGTAGATGCAGGAAGGATGTTCCCGATGGTGGGGGAATCCAGAACCAGGGGTCATAGTCTAAGGATACAGGGTAAACCTGTCAGGACTGAGATGAGGAGAAATTTCTTCACCCAGAGAGTGGTGAACCTGTGGAATTCGCTACCACAGAAAGCAGTTGAGGCCAAAACATTGTATGTTTTCAAGAAGGAGTTAGATATAGATCTTGTGTTTAAAGGGATCAAAGGGTATGGGGCGAAAGCTGGAACAGGCTACTGAGTTGGATGATCAGCCATGGTCATAATGAATGGCGGAGCAGGCTCGAAGGGCCAAATGGCCTTCTCCTGCTCCTATTTTCTATGTTTCTATGTTTCCTGTCACTCAGCCAATTTTGTATCCATGCTCCTATTCCATTGGCATTAACTTTGCTGACAATTCTGTTATGTGGCACTTGATCTAATGCCTTTTGGAAGTCCATGTACACCACACCAACTGCATTACCCTCATCAACACTGTCTATTACCTCATCAAAAAACACAATCAAGTTAGTTAAACATGCTATACCCTGAACAAATTCATGCTGGCTTTCCTTAATTCACCACCCTTTTTCCTATTTATATGCCAAGAAGGCTTTTGAATTCCCTTTTATGTTTGCTGCCACTCTCTTCTCATACTTTTTCTTTGCTTCTCTTATTTGTTTCTTTCACTTCCGAGTTCTCAATTGTATTTTCCACCTAACATCTGTCACATGCACTCTTTTTTCAGCTTCATCTGTGCAGCAGGTGCTGGGGCACTATTTTAAGTGACCCAGCACCTGTTTCCTGACAGCTGTCAAAGAAATACTTCCCTGACTGCTGAAGAGTGGGGCAACGGTCAATCTGGCAGCAAAGCAGAAAGTGCTAGAGAAACTCAGCAGGTTGGGCAGCATCTGTGAAGAGAGAAGCGGAGTTAATTTGACCAAGTTCACAGACCTCTCCACAGATGTTGCCAGACCTGCTGAGTTTCCCCAGCTCTTTCTGCTTTGAACAAAGAACAAAGAACAGTACAGCACAGGAACAGGCCATTCGGCCCTCCAAGCCTGTGCCGATCTTGATACCTGCCTAAACTAAAACCTTCTGCACTTCCGGGGTCCGTATCCCTCTATTCCCATCCTATTCATGTATTTGTCAAGATGCCTCTTAAACGTTGCTATCGTACCTGCTTCCACCACCTCCCCCGGCAGCATGTTCCAGGCACTCACCACCTTCTGTGTAAAGAACTTGCCTCGCACATCCCATCTAAACCTTGCCCCTCTCACCTTAAACCTATGTCCCCAAGTAACTGACTCTTCCACCCTGGGAAAAAGCTTCTGACTATCCACTCTGTCCATGCCACTCATAACTTTGTAAACCTCTATCATGTCGCCCCTCCACCTCTGTCGTTCCAGTGAAAACAATCCGAGTTTATCCAACCTCTCCTCATAGCTAATGCCCTCCAGACCAGGCAACATCCTGGTAAACCTCTTCTGTACCCTCTCCAAAGCCTCCAAGCCCTTCTGGTAGTGTGGCGACCAGAATTGCATGCAATATTCTGAGTGTGGCCTAACTAAGGTTCTGTACAGCTGCAGCATGACTTGCCAATTTTTATACTCTATGCCCCGACCGATGAAGGCAAGCATGCCATATGCCTTCTTGACTACCTTATCCACCTGCGTTGCCACTTTCAGTGACCTGTGGACCTGTACGCCCAGATCTCTCCGCCTATCAATACTCCTAAGGGTTCTGCCATTTACTGTATACTTCCCACCTGTATTAGATCTTCCAAAATGCATTACCACACATTTGTCCGGATTAAACTCCATCTGCCAATTCTCCGCCCAAGTCTCCAACCGATCTATATCCTGTTGTATCCTCTGACAATCCTCATCACTATCCGCAACTCCACCAACCTTTGTGTCATCCGCAAACTTACTAATCAGACCAGCTACATTTTCCTCCAAATCATTTATATGTACTACAAACAGCAAAGGACCCAGCACTGATCCCTGCGCAACACCACTAGGCACAGCCCTCCATTCAGAAAAGCACCCTTCCACTGCTACCCTCTGTCTTCTATGACTGAGCCAGTTCTGTATCCATCATGCCAGCTCACCTCTGATCCCGTGTGACTTTACCTTTTGTACCACTCCGCAAAAGGCTTTACTGAAGTCCATATAGACAACATCTATAGGGCGGCACAGTAGCGCAGTGGTTAGCACCACAACTTCACAGCTCCAGTGACCCGGGTTCAATTCTGGGTACTGCCTGTGCGGAGTTTGCAAGTTCTCCCTGTGACCGCGTGGGTTTCCGCCGAGTGCTCCAGTTTCCTCCCACTGCCAAAGACTTGCAGGTGATCAGTAAATTGGCCATTGTAAATTGCCCCTAGTGTAGGTAGATGATAAGAAATATGCGATAACTGTAGGGTTAGTATAAATGGGTGGTTCTTGGTCGGCACAGACTCGGTGGGCCGAAGGGCATGTTTCAGTGCTGTATCTCCAAATAAATAAAATAAATAAACATCCACTGCCCTTCCTTCATCAATCATCTTCATCACTTCCTAAACATCCTGCTGTTCCCCAGTGTCTTGTGAAATTGCAATCCTCTTCTTCCACTTAAGTGGTACATTGCTTCTTGTAGGCGTACTGCACCTGGGTGGATAATCTTAATTTTGCACATTCTGGGATGTGAGACTTAAATGTACCATAAAAGGCAAATACACAACAGAAATAAAACCAGAACTGAAGAATATTTACATACCATGGGCTTCTAATCATAGAGCACTGAAACAGGCCTTTGGCCCACCAAGTCTATGCCGACCATCAACCACCCCTTTATACTAATCCTACATTAATCCCATATTCCCTACCCTATCCCCTCCTATATTAATCCCATATTCCCTACCACCTACCTATACTCAGGGCAATTTACAATGGCCAATTTACCTATCAACCTGCAAGTCTTTGGCAGTGGGAGGAAACCGGAGCACCTGGCAGAAACCCGCACGGTCACATGGAGAACTTGCAAACTCCACACAAGCAGTACCCAGAACTGAACCCGGGTCGCTGGAGCTGTGAGGCTGCGGTGCTAACCATTGCGCCGCCCCTTTTTTAAAAAATCCTACATTAATCCCATATCACATCCCCACCTTCCCTCAATTCTCCTACCACCTACCTACACTAGGGGCAATTTACAATGGCCAATTTACCTATCAACCTGCAAGTCTTTGGAAGTGGGAGGAAACTGGAGCACCTGGCAGAAACCCACGCGGTCACAGGGAGAACTTGCAAACTCAACACAGGCAGTATCCAGAACTGAACCTGGGTCACTGGAGCTGTGAGGCTATAGTGCTAACCACTGCGCCACTGACTGTGAAAAGCCACAGATTAATATGCATTTGGAATCTGTATTCATTTCTCTGACAACTGTTATGTGAAAATACATGTAACTGCAGTTAAATGATCTTTGTTAAAAAAAGGAAAATATGTTCATATTCTAGCTGCATTGCCAACTAGAAATATTACACCAATAAATATGATAACTGCTGCAGAAGCAAATTGTTCATGAACATGCATCGATGTGTAAGAGTTGAAAAACCATGACAACAGCATAGATTTCCTCACTAGTCCTGCATTGGTTTTCAAACATCTGCAAGACAAACCATGCAGTCTGATGTTCTAGCACTTACATGGTGGAGCCACCTTTGATTTAAAGGACCACACCAAAAGCCGAGGATGGCAGAGGGGTGCTCTAGTTTGGCCTCACAGTGTGGCAAAGCCTCCCTTCTCACTCTCCTCCAGGCTGTGCGGGCAAGGCGGGAGGTCCTTTTCACCAGCAATGGTAAGACGAGGCCCTCCTGCCTGACCAAGGCAGTCTGGCTGGAGATGGCAGAGAAGGTGAGTAGCTGTGGGCCCATCCAGTGTCAAAGGGTTCAATACTGGAAGGGGATGAACGAGCTCTCCCCCAGCCAGCCAGGGCCCTCTAGGCTTCGTGTGCACAGGATTTGAGCACCAAAGTCATCCACAGTCAAAGGGCAATCAGATCAGCAGCCTTCCTCCAGTTAGGCTGCCAGCGCAGAGGTTGCACCGAGAAGAGGCACTCGCAAGCGTTTGCAGAGAACACACTAACACAAATGGGAATGCACGGGTGTCACAGCAATGTAAATAATCGTTGCACTAAATCTTATTCACCAACATGTGTGTCCTGTTTTCCTGTGTGCATGATGTGTGCCAATATGTCGCACAATTGTCGCATCCCTTACTCCGTTGGCCCTCCAGGAACGGCAATGTATACAATCGACTCATTGCCATGCCATCATAACTCATGAGCCCCTCAACGGATGCAGTGACATGGAAATTGGCTCAGTCAGCTGCTGGCTCAAATGGTTTACACAGGGATGCTGCAGATGTGGATTGTTGCACAGCAGGTGAGCGAGGCTGATGTGTGGCTTCCAGAGCTCATGTCGGCTCATATGGAGCAGAGAGCCTTTGTCTGCTCAGGCACTGCCATTCATCCCTAGATCCCTGCTAGCTATGCATGCGGAGCCTGGGTTGCATCTGCCCCCCCACACACCTTCCTCTTATTGCCCTCAAAGACTGAGGAGGAATGCAGTTGACGTCTCTCCTCATAATTCCAGACATATCCCCGATTGGGTGTGAGCAGGAAAGAAAGGTCATGCCCTTTTTGGCTCATTGTACAGGACACCACCCTATCTATCCAGGCATCGGGAGCACATTTAGAACATGCAAATCGCCTGCTCAATGGCAGATCTTTCAGCTCAGTGGATGGTGTTTTTTCTCTCCTCTGCAGCAGTGGTGGGGTCTCTGACTGATGTCAGGAGCCATGTCTGGAAGGGATAGCCCTTGTCTCTAAGAAGCCACCCCTCCATCTGAGCCAGTTCAGTGAACAGCAGTGGCAGCTGGGACTGGCACAGGACCCCAGGTGTCATGGCAGCTGCCTGAGAAGCGGTCACAAAGTTGCATGAAGCATCTCCAGTGATGAAATACCAGCTGCACCTAGATTGACAGGATTCCTTTAATTGCAACGTCTGCAGGTGGTAGCCTGGCGGGAGGCCTGATGGCCACATGGGTGCAGTCTATGGACCCTGAGAACTATGGTTCTCCGGCAATGGTGTCGAGACTGATGGCCTTCTGGGCCTGGCTGTGAGGGTCCGTCCTGAAGCGGACATACTCACTGGCCCTCCAGTGCAGGGCAACGGGGTCCTCCCTCATGCAACAGTGCACTGCTGTGTGACCCCACAAAGGTCTCCGGTGGGCCCTTGAAACGCTGCATCGGCATCAAGCTTCGGAGCCGCTGCCACTATGAGGACCGCAGCCCATGAGCTGCAGGTCATTGTCAGCAGGGCAGTAAGATGTGTCACTATCCTCTCTACATGCACAATCGCCTCTGAAACTGGTACTCTGACATCCAATGGCATGTCATATGGGGCCTGCGGATGTATGGCGACCGTAATGGCAAGTTCCCCTTGGGGGCTGCAGCTCACGACTGGGGGCCTCTACGTGGACTGCACCTGCCTGTTGATCTTGCCTCCAGCGCATACGGATCCTCAGGAGAAGCGGATTGTACACAGTTGGATGAGCCATACCCATTTCCATGTGATAAATGAAGTTGTATCCTTCATTAATTCAATGGTTCCTAACAGGGCAGGATTGGTGTTGACAGGTACATCAGGTGCTAACATAGATTAACTATATGGCGTGGCATGGCACTGCCCATCTTGGCGAACACTGAGAGAGGCACAGCATGACCACATCAAGATCCTCCCAGCTGCATCAATTGCCCCCACCATCCTTATAACCTTAATGCTCCTATCCTTTCCAACACCATCCCCAAACACTAGTGTGCCATTTCTCCTGCACAAATGCAGAGGGTACAGCATTTACAGAGGGAGGGTACACAGTACCTCCCTTCCAGTATGCAGAGTGAGACCCCTGAGTAACCCCCTCCCTCCTTCCTCCTCCCTTACAGTATGCAGAGTGAGACCCCTGAGTATCCTCCTCCCTCCTCCCTTCCAGTATGCAGAGTGAGACCCCTGAGTATCTCCCCTCCCTCCTCCCTTCCAGTATGCAGAGTGAGACCCTTGAGTATCTCCCCTCCCTCCTCCCTTACAGTATGCAGTGACCCCTGAGTATCCCCCTCCCTCTTCCCTTACAGTATGCAGAGTGAGACCCCTGAGTATCCCCCTCCCTCCTCCCTTACAGTATGCAGAGTGAGACCCCTGAGTATGCCCCTCCCTCTTCCCTTACAGTATGCAGAGTGAGACCCCTGAGTATCCCCCTCCCTCCTCCCTTACAGTATGCAGAGTGAGACCCCTGAGTATCCCCCTCCCTCCTCCCTTACGGTATGCAGAGTGACCCCCTGAGTATCCCCCTCCCTCTTCCCTTACAGTATGCAGAGTGAGACCCCTGAGTATCCCCTCCCTCCTCCCTTACAGTATGCAGAGTGACCCCTGAGTATCCCCCTCCCTCTTCCCTTACAGTATGCAGAGTGAGAACCCTGAGTATCCCCCTCCCTCCTCCCTTACAGTATGCAGAGTGAGACCCCTGAGTATCCTTCCTCCTCCCTCCTCCATTCCAGTCTGCAGAGTGAGACCCCTGAGTATCCCCCTCCCTCTTCCCTTACAGTATGCAGAGTGAGACCCCTGAGTATCCCCCTCCCTCCTCCCTTACATGATGCAGAGTGAGACCCCTGAGTATCCTTCCTCCTCCCTCCTCCCTTCCAGTATGTAGAGTGAGACCCCTGAGTATCTCCCCTCCCTCCTCCCTTACAGTATGCAGAGTGAGACCCCTGAGTATCCCCCTCCCTCCTCCCTTACAGGATGCAGAGTGAGACCCCTGAGTATCCCCCTCCCTCTTCCCTTACAGTATGCAGAGTGAGACCCCTGAGTATCCTCCTCCCTCCTCCATTCCAGTCTGCAGAGTGAGACCCCTGAGTATCCCCCTCCCTCCTCCCTTACAGTATGCAGAGTGAGACCCCTGAGTATCCTTCCTCCTCCCTCCTCCATTCCAGTCTGCAGAGTGAGACCCCTGAGTATCCCCCTCCCTCCTCCCTTACAGTATGCAGAGTGAGACCCCTGAGTATCCCCCTCCCTCCTCCCTTACGGTATGCAGAGTGACCCCCTGAGTATCCTCCTCCCTCTTCCCTTACAGTATGCAGAGTGAGACCCCTGAGTATCCCCTCCCTCCTCCCTTACAGTATGCAGAGTGACCCCTGAGTATCCCCCTCCCTCTTCCCTTACAGTATGCAGAGTGAGAACCCTGAGTATCCCCCTCCCTCCTCCCTTACAGTATGCAGAGTGAGACCCCTGAGTATCCTTCCTCCTCCCTCCTCCATTCCAGTCTGCAGAGTGAGACCCCTGAGTATCCCCCTCCCTCTTCCCTTACAGTATGCAGAGTGAGACCCCTGAGTATCCCCCTCCCTCCTCCCTTACATGATGCAGAGTGAGACCCCTGAGTATCCTTCCTCCTCCCTCCTCCCTTCCAGTATGCAGAGTGAGACCCCTGAGTATCTCCCCTCCCTCCTCCCTTACAGTATGCAGAGTGAGACCCCTGAGTATCCCCCTCCCTCCTCCCTTACAGGATGCAGAGTGAGACCCCTGAGTATTTCCCTCCCTCTTCCCTTACAGTATGCAGAGTGAGACCCCTGAGTATCCTCCTCCCTCCTCCATTCCAGTCTGCAGAGTGAGACCCCTGAGTATCCCCCTCCCTCCTCCCTTACAGTATGCAGAGTGAGACCCCTGAGTATCCTTCCTCCTCCCTCCTCCATTCCAGTCTGCAGAGTGAGACCCCTGAGTATCCCCCTCCCTCTTCCCTTACAGTATGCAGAGTGAGACCCCTGAGTATCCCCCTCCCTCCTCCCTTACAGGATGCAGAGTGAGACCCCTGAGTATCCCCCTCCCTCCTCCCTTCCAGTATGCAGAGTGAGACCCCTGAGTATCCCCCTCCCGCTTCCCTTCCAGTATGCAGAGTGAGACCCCTGAGTATCCCCCTCCCCAGTCCCACCTCCCTGTTCACCCCCACCATATTCAGCCCAACATGTTAAGGTAGATTTTCTGATCAGTTTCTCCAATAACCAGATGTGAAATGAGTGTAATTATCCAGGACGATTGATAGCAATTGTTTATCATGGATTTTTGCTCATCTGGCACCCACTTACTTTTCCAGTCAGGTTTTGAAGTGGTTGTCAGGAGTGCCTACCATTTTCCCAGATGCAACTTTTAAATAAGATTCAATAGCACCATTTCATCTTTCACACAGTATCCGAGTATTTAAATAAAAGCAAAATACTGCAGATGCTGGAAATCTGAAATAAAAACAAGAATTGCTGGAATCACTCAGCAGATCTGGCAGCATCTGTGAAAAGAGAAGCAGAGTTAACGTTTCGGGTCAGTGACCCTTCTTCGGAACTGACAAATATTAAAAATGTCACAGGTTATAAGCAAGTGAGGTGGGGGTGGGGCAAGAGATAACAAAGGAGAAGGTGTAGATTGGACAAGGCCACATAGCTGACCAAAAGGTCATGGAGCAAAGGCAAACAATATGTTAATGGCGTGTTGAAAGACAAAGCACTAATACAGATTAGGTGTCAACGGACTGAATATTGAACAGCAGCAAGTACAAACCTGAAAAAAAACAGTGGGTAAGCAAACTGAACAAACTAAGATGAAATGAAATAAATGCAAAAAAAAGATTGTAAAAAATGTAAAAAAGAAAAAAAGAAAAAAATAACTAAAAAAGAAAGTAAAATGGGGGGCTGTCATGCTCTGAAATTATTGAACTCAATGTTCAGTCCGGCAGGTTGTCGTGTGCCTAATCGATAGATGAGATGCTGATCCTCGAGCTTGCGTTGATGTTCACTGGAACACTGCAGCAATCCCAGGATAGAGATGTGAGTATGAGAGCAGGGGGGAGTGTTGAAATGGCAAGCAACCGGAAGCTCAGGGTCCTGCTTGCGGACTGAGCGGAGATGTTCCGCAAAGCGGTCACCCAGTCCGAGTATTTATATTGGATAAGCACTGTGTCATTAACATATTATTATGGCAGTGAGATTTGGATGGCTCCCACTGTTCAACTCCCCACCTGACCACAGCATGTGTGTTTTGTTATTAGGGTTTAACCCCTTGGTGTTTTATTCGTCAAAGAAACAGACAATGACAGTTTTTTTTGTAAGTTGAAAGTAGAAAATCAATTATTTGTTGATCAATATGCCTTATCCTGAAATTATCACAACCGCATTCACTCATTCATTTGCACAAACACACAAGAAGAGACAGATAGAGAGGAAAAGGGTGAAGTGGGTTTATAAGTGAGGGGTCACTGTAAACCTGTTGAAGTCTCTCGCAAGTCAAGTTCTCGCTGGTTGCAGGTCTGAGGTGTTTGTAGATTTCTCTCTTGGTTGACAATTCAGTTGAAGACAGTAGATTACTTTTCCTTCAATGCTGTATAAAGGGTAGGTGTAGAATTCGACAGCAGGGCTCGTCCCTTCCAGTTTGCAGACAAAAAGCTTCTTGGATGCTGCTTTCTGGGTGCCTCTCTCTAGGCTGTCTTTTAAGGTACGGATCTGTAACATCTTAACTCCTGGTAGGAGATGCTTTGGTGTCTCCTCCATGGTGATCGCACAATAGCCCAGTACCTGGCTACTTCACACCTTCTTTGTTTCAGGAGAAACCATTCAGTTTGAAAGGATCTCTTGATGGGTTCAGGATGAGACTAATCTAATTATGATGTTTCCACTTCACATTTTCTTTGTTTCAGAAGAAAGCATTCAATTAGAGTCATAGATAGAGTCATAGAGTCGTACAGCACAGAAACAGGCCCTTTGGCCCACCGCGTCCATGCCGACCATAATGTCCATCTTAACTAACCCCACATGCCTGCATTAATTCCATATCCCTCTATGCCTTGCTCTTTCAAGTAGCTGTCCAGATGCATCTTATATGTTGCTACTGTTCCTGCCTCCAGCACATCCTCAGGCAGCTCATTCCAGATACCCACTATTGTTTGTGTGAAAAATTTACCCCTTTGATCCCCTTTAAACCTCCTCCCTCTCACCTTAAATCTATGCCCTCTAGTTTTAGTCACCCCTACCATGGGAAACAGACTCTGGCTATCTACCCTATCTATGCCTCTCATAATTTTATATACCTCTCTCATGTCCCCTCTCAGCCTCCTTTGCTCCAGGGAAAACAGACCCAGCCTATCCAATCTCTCTTTATAACTCAAGACCTCCAAACCAACCAACATCCTTGTGAATCTTTTCTGCACCCTGTCTAGCTTAATTACATGTTTCCTGTAGTGCAGCGACCAGAACTGCACACAGTACTCAAAATGCGTCTGAACCAACATTATGTACAACTGTAACATGACGTCCCAACTCTTGTACTCAATGCCTCGGCCGATGAAGGCAAGCATGCCATACGCCTTCTTCACCACCCTGTCTACCTGTGTTGCCACTTTCAGGGAACTATGTACTTGCACCCCAAGGTCTCTCTGCTCAACAACACTCCCCAGGGCCCTGCCATTCACTGTCTTTGTCCTGCCCTGGTTTAACTTCCCAAAATGCATCACTTCACACTTGTCTGCGTTAAATTCCATTTGCCAATCCCTTGACCACTTTCCCAGTTGATCTATATCCTGCTGCAACCTTAGGCAACCTTCTTCACTGTCCACTATACCACCAATTTTGGTGTCATCTGCAAACTTACTAATCATGCCCCTTACATTCACATCCAAGTCATTAATATACATGACAAACAACAGAGGGCCCAGCGCCGATCCCTGCGGCACACCACTGGTCACCGGCTTCCAATCTGAAAAGCAACCCTCCACTATCACCCTCTGCCTCCTATCACCCAGCCAGTTTTGTATCCAATTTGCTAGTTTACCCTGGATCCCATGTGTTTGAACCTTCTGGACCAGCCTACCATGCGGGACCTTGTCAAAGGCCTTGCTAAAGTCCATGTAGACAACGTCCATCACCCTGCCCTCATCAATCCTCGTGGTCACCTCCTCGAAAAACTCAATCAAATTCAAGAGACATGATTTCCCACGCACAATGCCATGCTGACTATCCTTAATCAGACTATGCCTTTTCAAATGCATAGAAATCCCGTCTCTCAGAATCCCTTCCAATAACTTTCCCACCACTGATGTAAGGCTCACCGGCCTGTAGTTCCCTGGCTTATCGCTGCTGCCCTTCTTAAATAAAGGCACAACATTCGCTATCCTCCAGTCTTCTGGTACCTCACCTGTTGCCAACGATGATACAAAAATCTCGCCAGGGCCCCAGCAATCTCCTCCCTTGCTTCCCATAGCATCCTAGGATACACCTGTTCAGGCCCTGGGGATTTATCCACCTTAATGCGCTTCAAAACCTCCAACAACTCCTCCTTTGTAATGTTGATATGCTCCAGGATTTCGCTGTTCCCTCCCTTGAACTCAGGAGCTTCCATGACCTTCTCCACGGTAAATACGGACGAGAAATATTCATTTAAGACCTCGCCCATTTTCCTGTGGCTCCACACATAGATTGCCACACTGATCCTTAAGGGGACCTACTCTCGCCCTAGCTACCCTTTTACTCTTAATATAATTATAGCATCTTTTAGGATTCTCCTTTATCTTATCTGCCAGGGAAATCTCATGGCCCCTTTTCGCCCTCAAAATTTCCTTCTTAAGTGCAGTCCTACATCCCTTATACTCCTCGAGGGACTCGCTTGATCCCAGCTGCCTAAACCTGACATATGCCTCCTTCTTTGTCCTGACCAGAACCTCAATATCCTTCGTCAACCAAAGTTCCCTAAACTTGCCAGCCTTGCCCTTCCATCTAACAGGAACATGCCGGCCCTGAACTCTTCCTATCTCACTTTTAAAAGCCTCCCACTTTCCCTGTAAACAGCCTCTCCCATTCAACTTTTGAGAGTTCCTGTCTGATGCCATCAAAATTAGCCTTCCCCCAATTTAGGACTTCAACCTGAGGACCAGTCCTATCCTTTTCCAAAACTATCTTGAAGCGAATCGAGTTATGGTCACTGGTCCAAAATTGCTCCCCCACTGACACATCAACCACCTGCCCATTCTTATTTCCTAAGAGGAGGTCAAGTGTAGCCCCTTCTCTAGTAGGGCCATCCACATACTGCTTCAGGAAACTATCCTGGACACACTTAACAAATTCTTCCCCATCTGATCCCTTAGCACTAAAACAGTCCCAGTCAATATTAGGGAAGTTAAAATCACCTACTATTACAACCCTATAAATCCTACACCTATCTGTGATTTCCCTACATATATGCTCCTCCACTTCCCTTTGACTATTGGGGGGGCCTATAGTATAATCCCATCAAAGTGATCACCCCTTTCTTATTTCTAAGTTCTATCCATATGGCCTCACTGGACATTCCCCCCGGGATATCCTCTCTAAGTACTGCCGTGATGTCCTCCCTAATCAATAGTACAACTCCCCCTCCTCTCTTATCTCCACCTCTGTCACGCCAGAAGGATCAGTACCCTAGAACATTGAGCTGCCAGTCCTGCCCATCCCTCAACCACGTTTCCGTAATAGCTATAATATCACAATCCCATGTACCGATCCATGCTCTGAGTTCATCTGCCTTACCTGTAAGGCTTCTTGCAGTAAAGTAAATGCAGTTTAGCCTACCAGACCTTCCACGCTCCCTGTCCTGCCCCTGCCCGGCCTGCCTACTGGACTTGCTTGCTTTAACCTCTACATTTGCCTCAACTATCTCATCGGAGAGACTACTACTTTGGGTTCCACCCCCCTGAAAGACTAGTTTGAACCCTCCTGAATAGTACTAGCAAACTTCCCCACAAGGATATTGGTCCCCTTCCAGTTTAGATGCAACCCGTCCTTTTTGTACGGGTCACCTCTGCACCAGAAGAGATCCCAATGATCCAAGTAGCTGAAGCCCTCCCGCCTACACCAGCTCTTCAGCCACGCATTCATTTGCCTGATCCTCCTATTCCTACCCTCACTAGCACGTGGCACAGGGAGTAATCCTGAGATTACAACCCTCGAGGTCCTGCTTTTTAACCTTCTGCCTAACTCCCCATATTCACTTTGCAGGACCTCATCTCTCTTCCTGCCTATGTTGTTAGTACCAATATGGACCACGACCTCTGGCTGCTCACCCTCCCCTTTCAGAATGTCCTGCGGCCGCTCCGAGACATCCTTGACCCGAGCACCAGGGAGGCAACATAGCATCCTGGAGTCTCTTTGCGGCCACAGAAACGCCTATCTGCACTCCTTATGATTGAATCTTCTATCACTGTAGCTCTTCCACCCCTTTTCCTCCTCCCCCGCTATGCAGCAAAGCCCTCTGTGGTGCCACAAACTTAGCTGTTGCTGCTTTCCCCTGGGAGATCATCCCCCCCCAACAGTATCCAAAGCGATATATCTGTTTGAGAGGGGGATGGCCACAGGGGACTCTTGCATTACCTGCCTGCGCCTACTACTCCGTCTGGTGGTCACCCATCTCTTTTCTGCCTGTGCAGCCATTGCCTGCGGTGTGACCACCTCATTAAATGTGCTATCCACGATGTCCTCAGCATCGCGGATGCTCCACAGTGAATCCACCCACAGGTCCAGCTCCGTAATGCGGTTAGCCAGTAGCTGCAGATGCATACACTTCCTGCACACACGGTCACCAGGGACACTGGAAGCGTCCCTGATTTCCCACATAGCGCAGGAGCAGCAAGCATATCACAGGGCTGAGCTCTCCTGCCATGACTTACCCTTAGGTTAATTCGTTACTCCCTTTATTTGAAAAATACTAATTACACTAGGGGCTTTGTTCTACCCACTCCAGTTTAAAGTCCTTAAAAATAAAACACTTTAGTAGTTCTCAACCTATCACCAGAGTTTTTTTTTCCCAACAAAAAAAACTTTCCCTTTTGTTTTAAGATATTCTAACAGCTGCTACTCACCAACCAATCACCTTGCAGCTCTCCTCTGATGTCATTGATAGCTTTTTTTTCAAAACTCCGGCGCGCTGGAAGATCCTCTCTGCTCCTCTCCCGGAAGGTAAGAGGAATTCTGGAATATTTTAGGATGGGTGTAGGATGGATGCAATTGACACCTCTAAAAGTTGACAAATTTTCTTTGTCCCTGTCAGACAGTTTGAATATACAAAGGCCTTTTGTCTTTGGTGGCCATTTTGGAGCACATTGCTCACTTTTTAAAAGAAAGGTCCATTTTTTAAAAGGCAAAGTCAGTTTTTATAACTCTTCAGTTTTTGTCCATAAATTTTCATCATCACACTTCTTGTATGCATAACAATATCAATATAAAATGGGTAGCCACACCATCCTGACCTGGAACTATAATCACTGTTGCTGGGTCAAAAACCTGAAACTGCCTCCCCAGCAGCACTGTGGGTGTACCTACACCAGATGGAGTTCAAGAAGACAGTTCACCACCACCTTCTCAAGGGCAATTGGGATGGGCAATACAAATGCTGGCCTTTCAAACAAAACTCACATCCCATGAAAGAATAATTTAAAAAATTTGGCTAATTTATGGTTGGGAATTCAAAATAACATTTTGAAGTACATTACCCTGTTCTATCCTTTAGCTTCATTCTCTGCTTTCCTGCCTTTTTTGAAGGGGGAGAGTTGCTGTGATTCCTATTTTCCTCTTGTCCTCCCTTTTTTCCAAAGCCATACACCATGCGTGGCTGAGGGTGCAGGTGGATGACCTCCCCAAGCTTCCTGTAATGTTGCTTTAACCTTTGCCATCAGCTGTCCAAAGATATCCTTCCTCTTCTTTGATTTTTTTTCCTTCTTCCTGTTGAGGAGCAGTCAAACGGAGGCAGATAATGACTACTTACCATCCAAATGAAAGCTGTATTTGGTGGTGCTACTATATACTCTGCTCTGTATCTGATGTTGCTTCTATGTACCATACTCTATATTTGATGCTACTCCTATGTGTTATATTTTGTACTGGCATTTTTAACATCAACTGTAACTTTGTAACTGCAAATGGAGAAATAAAATTCTGTTATGAAAGAATTCAAGTAATGCTTCAAAGTAGCTTTATAGGAAGAATGATTTTTTAAACAATATTTATTCCTTCTTTTTATCATTGTGATGGCTTGTGGACTACGTATTTGAAATAGCAGTATAGCATATTCTTATTCATAGATATCATTATAATATGTGGCACTTTACAATCCTTCTAACTTGTAAACAGTTGAGTGTAACAATTTGATTAACTGAGGTGGTTTTTGCTTTTATTAATTGCTGGACACTAGAGTAAGAAATAGTAAGCGATTGGTGGGGCCAGAGTAAGAGGGAATGAAATAAGACCCAAATTGTTTTTATTGTGCATGTATGTGAACACACAAAGGGCTGGATTTTGTTGTCTCGCCGCCGCTCCCGGTGGTGGGTGCAGAAAGTGGCGCCGCCCCAAGTGGGACATGCACCATGTTGCTGCTGTGATTCTTAGCATATTCACAGTGGCCATCCCTCCAATCACATGGCAGGTGCAGCATTGGTGACACTGTTCACTGTGTCATCTGATGCGGGAGTAAGTGCTGGCACCATTTTTAAAAGGCTGCCAGCCCTGCAGACAGTTCAACAAAATTCAGAGTTGACCCCTTACCCTCTTTCCCTATACAAATAGCTCAAAGTTGTCCCCTTCCCCACCCTGGTGGCACCAGCTTTCCCTGGATGGGAAATGAAGGCACGTGAGTGCCACACGCCATGCTGAAGATCAGGAACTGAGGGTAAGATCGCTGTGGGTTATACTTAAATGAATGCAAAGATCTAATTGGCATATGGAAAACAGGCTCCCAGTGCAGAGCCGTGGAGGGGCTGTCATGGAGCTACCCCACTGCTGGGAAGATTGGGCCTGGCAATCCCAACGTTGGGTTCTGTGGCAGCTGCTGAGGCCCTAATTCTCCACACCCGCCCCCCCTTCACAAAACTAGCACCCCACCCCACCACTCCACCACAGGACTCGACGTCGGGCTGGGGAACAAAATCCAACCCAGAGTGTGGTAAATAAGGTTGGTGAGCTGCAGGCACAGGTAGCCATGCGGGATTATGATTTTGTCACAATAACAGAGATCAGGCTCAAAAAAGGCCATCAATCGGTACTAAATATTCCTGGATACAAGGTGTTCATGAAAGATAGGGAAAGAAAGAAAGGAGGAGGGTGGCAGTATTGATTAAGGATAATATTACAGTGCTGGAGAGAGAGGATGTACTAGAGGGGTCAAGGATGGAATCTGTTTGGTTAGAGCTAAGAAACAATGAAAGAAACAATAGCATTAAAGTACTGGGTGTTTTCTATAGGTCATCAACTGGTGGGAAAGATAAAGAGGAATACATTTACAGCAAAATTACAGAGAGGTGCAAAATCTATAGAGCAGTTATAATGGGGGACTTTAAATATCCTAATATAGGCTGCAAAAGTAATAGTGTAAAGGGCAGTTCAGGCGTAGAGGTTCTAAGCTGTGTTCAGGAGCATTTTTTACAGCAGCAAGTTTCCAGTCCAATGAGGAAGGAGAAATTGCTGGACCGCTACTCTCACCGCATCCTGAGATCCACACTCAGTGCTATGCGCCGCCACATGCACACACTGGACCTCTCTCTCCAGCAGCACCGCCTCACCTTATCTCAAAGCTGTTCTAAATCCACCCAGAAATTACTGGATCTGTTCTGGGGAATGAGGTGGGACAAGTGGATCAAGTTTGGGGAAACACTTAGGGGACAGTGATCATAGTTTCATGAGGTTTAGGTTAGCTATGGAGAAGGACAAGGAACAATCCAGAGTAAAAATAATTGGGGTAGCACCAAGTTGAATGGAGAATAAATTTGCCCCAAGTAAATTGGAATCAAAGATTGGCACACATAAAATGTAATTGAACAATGGGCTGCTTTTAAAGAGGAGATGGCTCAGGTATAGTTCAGGTACATTCCCAAGAGGGGGAAAGGTAGGACAAACAACTTCAGAGCTCCTTGGATGACAAAAGAGATAGAGGGTAGGATGAAGCAGAGAAAGTGCATATGATAGATGTCAGGTCGATAATACAAGTGAACACCAGGCTGAATACAGAAAGTTCAGAGGGGAAGTGAAAAAAATAACAGCAGCAAAGAGAGAGTATGGGAAGAGACTGGCAGTCAACAAAAAAGGAAATCCAGAAATCTTCGATAGTAAAAGGAGAAATAGGGTTGATTAGGAACCACAAAGAAGCTTAATGCATGAAGGCAGAGGGCATGGCTGAGGATCCAAATGAGTTCTTTTCATCTGTCTTTACCAAGGAAGAAGATGCTGCCAAAGTCTTGGTCAAAAAGGAGGTAGTTGAGGCATTGGATGGGCTAAACATTGATAAAGAAGAGGTATTAGAAAGGCTGGGTGTACTTAAAGATGTTAAGTCACTAGGGCAAGATCAGATGCATGTGCAGATATTGAGGGAAGTAAGGGTGGAAATTGCAGAAAACTGGTTATAATTTTTCAATCCTCCTTAGGTACAGGGGTGGTGCCAGAGGAGTGGAGAATTGCAAATGTTATACCTTTGTTCAAAAAGGATGTAAGGATAAGCCCAGCAACTAAATAGCAGTAGTTAAATGATGGGAAAGCATTTAGAAACAATAATTCAGGACAAAGTTAACAGTCATTTAGAAAAATATGGATTAACTAAGAAAAGCCAGCATGGATTTGTCTAGGGCAAATAGTGCTTAAATTATTTGACAGAGTTTTTTGATGAGATAACAGAGAGTGTCGATGAAGGTAATGTGATTGATGTGGTGCACATGGACTTCCAAAATATGGTTGATAAAGTGCCACATGTATTTGAAGTTGACTGAGTGACAGGACGCAGAGAGGAGTGGTAAATTATTGTCTTTTGGTCTGGAGGAAGGTATATAGCGGGGTTCCCCAGGGACCACTGCTATTTCTTGATCTATATTAATGACCTAGACATGGGCATGCATGGTACAATTTCAAAATTTGCAGATGACACAAAACTTGGAAGTATTGTTGACTGTGAGCAGGATAGTGATAGACTCAAGGCTGGCAGAATGGGCAGACACATAGCAGATGAAATTTAATGCAGAGAAATGTGAAGTGATACATTTTGGTAGGAAGAACAAGGAGAGGCAATATACAAAATCCAATAAAATATAAAAATAAAGCATATAATTCTAAAAGGGGTGGAGGAGCAGAGCAACCTGGAAGTATATGTGTACAAATCGTTGAAGGTGGCAGGGCAGGTTGAGAAAGCAGTGAATAAGGCTGATGGGATCCTGGACTTTATAAATGGAGGCATAGAGTACAAAAGCAAGGAAGATATGGTGAACCTTTATAAAACCCTGGTTTGGCCTCAACTGGAATATTGTTTCCAGTTCTGGGCATTACACATTAGGAAGGATGTGAAGACATTGGATATGGTGCAGGAACGATTTATGAGAACGATTCTAGGTATGAGAGGTTTCAGTTACACAGATAGATTGGCGAAACTGGGCAGTTCTCCTTGGAGAAGGGAAGGTTGAGAGGAGATTTGATAGAGGTATTAAAACTTATGAGGGGTCTGGACAGAATAGATAGAGAGAAACTGTTCCCATTGGCCGAAGGGTATAGAACCAGAGCAAACTGATATAAGGTGATTGGCAAAAGAAGCAGAGGCAACATGAGGAAAAACATTTTTACACAGGGAGTGGTTAGGATCTGGAATGCACTGCCTGAGAGTTTAGTGGAGGCAGGTTCAATCATGACTTTCGAAAAGAAATTGACAATTAACTGAAGAGAAAAAAATTGCAGGACTACGGGGAAAAAGCGAAGGAGTGGGACTAGGTAAGTTGTTCTCGCAGAAATTGTCATGGACACAATGGATTGAATGGCCTCCTTCTGTGCTGTAACTATTCTATGATTCTACGACTCTATACAAAAAGAAAAACAAAAAGAAACATGAACATTTCTCGAGTGTTAAATAGGGAAGCCATTGTGAAATCCAATAACTTGCCTGCATGAATTGTTCTTTGCACAGTAGATTTAAAATAGCCTAAGAATTGTTCAAATTGTGCATCTCAGTTACTCAAAATATGTTTGCAGATCATAAAACCTCATTAGTGCATTTAGTTTGGCAAAGAATAAATGGCAAACAATGTTTTCTAATTACAGCTAAATATATACGTAATATTTTGGTTTAAATCGGTTTGAAAAAAAAAGAGGACCCCTGCATTTTTCATTTTATTTTAACTCCGACATGTAAAGTATTTTTAAGTTGGTTATTCCTATAGTTATTCCTTTAAGTTTCATATTAAGGGCTGGGTTGATACTGAAGACTGGTGCTTGACAAAAATGAATGAAAATGTTGATGAATAACATGCATATGAACGGCACCTCAGCTATGATTTTGAGTAGTAAAAGAATAGCGCTGCTTCTTCTGTTACTGTAACTTTCTGTGATTTAACTAATTTGGTAGCAATTTTAAGTAAAATGACTCTAGTACAACTGAAAATGGAGACATTCTGTTGCAGCTTTTTGTCTTGCACTCATCAGGACATTTTGCAAGAACATTCGGTGTGATTCCATGATTGGACAACATTTGCTAAACAATCCTCAGTGTGCTAGGAATTATACTGACAACCAATTTAAGATCGTCAGTCGGGCTTGCAATGTGACACATTTGCGTTGCATGTACTGGATGTTACATATATTAAGACACAGGACCTTGTTCTTTGCAAACAGAAAGAACATGTACACACATTGCACCTGTTTCAGTTAAACAAAATAAGTGACAGCCATTCGCTGGTTCATTCCACAGGGCAATGCCTTGACCAATCAGAATCAAGCTGCCAGCTTTAAATTTCAAACAAAGCTTGGAAGTTAACCATCAGTCACCATAAACTGGTGCATTGTCCATGGCAATGCCTCTACCAATCAGAGTCCACTTGCCAACCAATCAACACTCTCTTCTCATACTGTAGAAATATGTTGCTTCCCCTTACATTCATATTCTTGTGAAATATCCTGATGAATAAAAAATGAAAAGCTTCGACAAAATGTCTATTTTCAACAATACTCAAGTTCTGTACTACCAAATGACTATTCACAATAACTCTCTGGCTGTTAAAGACCAAAATTGGATAAAGTGAAATATCAGCTCTACTATACTGTTATTGCATTTGTTCTAGCACTTTGGGGCGGCGCAGTGGTTAGCACTGCAGCCTCACAGCTTTAGCAAACCAGGTTCAATTCTGGGTACTGCTTGTGTGGAGTTTGCAAGTTCTCCTGTGACTGTGTGGGTTTTTGCCAGGTGCTCTGGTTTCCTCCCACAGCCAAAGACTTGCAGGTTGATAGGTAAATTGGCCATTATAAATTGCCCCTAGTATAGGTAGGTCGGTGGGGATGGGGTCGGAATATGGGATTAGTGTAGGATTAGTATAAATGGGTGGTTGATGGTCAGCACAGACTCGGTGGGCTGAAGGGCCTGTTTCAGTAAAAAACTTGTTTTCTGCTTCAGAGACTGATCGTGAAGCTGCTTCACATACTACACTTCAATGCCTGAGCGGTTCTTGGTCCGTACTCTTGGAACTGTATTAAATAGCAGAATGCATACTCAATAAATGTGATACATTTTTAATGAATCTGCACTTCAAAATGTTCAAATCATCCCTTACATCAACAGTAAAAAAGCAAAAAAATGGAACCAGCAGACACTAAAATATTTTCTAAGGCATCATCTATATGTTGATAAGCAACAGAATACCAGGCTGCTGACACTAAGGGCAGGATTTCTTTGCGGGCTTTGGGACCCTGACATCATGGTCAAATGTGGATCACAACCTCACACTGTGCATGGAACAGTCACATGACAGTGATTTTTTCCAAATCGGCCAATTAGTGGTGAGGCCTGCCATCCAATTAAGGAAGCTGGAAGGCCAATAGGAGACCCTCCAGCATGAAGAAACAGCAGGCTGCCTTTTCAGTCAAGAGAAAGAGAGAATGCCTCAAGATGGTTGCACCTCTCCAACTTTTTAAAATTTTAAATAATAGATAGACTCAGTAGCCAGGCCATCATTCCAGTTGGCCTCTATAATAGGACTTAATTGGCTTTTAAATCCTGTTAATTGCCTACCTGCTGCTTGTGGATGGGTATGTAGCCCTGCCGTCCCCACCTGCAACCTCTCCATACCTCCCCCCGCCCCCAACCCCTCCAATCCCACCTCCGGGAAAATAGCACTTCGGATTTCCTACCATTACTTTGACAGAATAGTGGAAATTTCAGAGAACTGATATCAATGATTAATATTTTGGTAGTTTTCACCATGTCTCTGTATCTTCTGTGATCAGGATAATATGTAAAAATGCCCAGATCTTGGCAAATTGAATACAGGAGATAATGAGAGAGCATCATTTATACATACAACAGAAAAGTGAATAAAATGGGAAAAGGTCTATTGTGATGGAATTATTAATAAATCTGCCTTAGGATACCAAATTTTTGCATGTGCCTAATAGCTGAGCTTCATCTCAATTGTAATTCAAAGCTACAGCCAGTGTGAGTGAGAATCAAGTGTTTTATCCCTGTGCTAGTAAGTTTAGATCACATGGACAGAGGTGAGCTGGCAAGATGGATACAGAACTGGCTCAGTCACAGAAGACAGAGGGTAACAGTGGATGGGTGTTTTTCTGAATGGAGGGATGTGGCTAGTGGTGTTCCGCAGGGATCAGTGCTGGGACCTTTGCTGTTTGTAGTATATATAAATGATTTGGAGGAAAATGTAGCTGGTCTGATTAGTAAGTTTGCGGACGACACAAAGGTTGGTGGAGTTGCGGATAATGATGAGGATTGTCAGAGGATACAGCAGGATATAGATCGGTTGGAGACTTGGGCGGAGAAATGGCAGATGGAGTTTAATCCGGACAAATGTGAGGTAATGCATTTTGGAAGGGCTAATGCAGGTGGGAGGTATACAGTAAATGGCAGAACCCTTAGGAGTATTGACAGGCGGAGAGATCTGGGCGTACAGGTCCACAGGTCACTGAAAGTGGCAACGCAGGTGGATAAGGTAGTCAAGAAGGCATACGGCATGCTTGCCTTCATCGGTCGGGGCATAGAGTATAAAAATTGGCAAGTCATGTTGCAGCTGTACAGAACCTTAGTTAGGCCACACTTGGAATATTGCGTGCAATTCTGGTCGCCACGCTACCAGAAGGACGTGGAGGCTTTGGAGAGGGTACAGAGGAGGTTGACCAGGATGTTGCCTGGTCTGGAGGGCATTAGCTATGAGGAGAGGTTGGAAAAACTCGGATTGTTTTCACTGGAACGACGGAGGTGGAGGGGCGACATGATAGAGGTTTACAAAGTTATGAGTGGCATGGACAGAGTGGATAGTCAGAAGCTTTTTCCCAGGGTGGAAGAGTCAGTTACTAGGGGACATAGGTTTAAGGTGCGAGGGGCAAAGTTTAGAGGGGATGTGCGAGGCAAGTTTTTTACACAGAGGGTGGTGAGTGCCTGGAACCTGCTGCCAGGGGAGGTGGTGGAAGCAGATACGATAGCGACGTTTAAGAGACATCTTGACAAATATATGAATAGGAAGGGAATAGAGGGATATGGGCCCCGGAAGTGCAGAAGGTGTTAGTTTAGGCAGGTATCAAGATCGGCGCAGGCTTGGAGGGCCGAATGACCTGTTCCTGTGCTGTACTGTTCTTTGCTCTTTGACAGCAATACTATAATTCCATGCTCATCACAAAATACTGGATTTGTTATGAAAATGACTTCTAGTTGGCACAAATGTGAGAAACAATTGGAGATAGATACAGAAATATTTCAAGATTGTAAATTTGGTCCAGATTTTGTGGTCAGCATCAAATAAATACTGCTCACTGTCCACTTACAGCTGCCCACAGATTGTTACTGGGCTTTTGTATGGCAACTTACAGTTATCAGAAATCTATTTCAGCACGGCAACCTCCAGAGGGGATCTGAGACCTGTGTGAACAAGGCAAGCAACAGCTTGTCTCTTTAATCACTCAGATTGAAGAATTGTCACTAAGGCATGCAGAGTCTAAACCAGAAAGTGGAAGTTAGAATATTCAGTGTAAAATCATATACAGAAAAACAAAATGAAGAGAGGAAAGCAAAGTCGGGATTGAAAGAAAGTGATAATAGAGACAGAAGGAAAAAGTAAAAAAGAATGTTATCCAACAACGATGTCTGAGATTTATATCGTGCCTTTAACATAATAATATGTCCCAAGGTGCTTCACAGGAGCATTATAAAACAAAGTATGACACCAAGTCACAAAAGGAGATATTAGGTCAGATGACCAAAAGCTTGGTCAAAGGGGTAAGGTTTAAGGAGGAAAGTGAGCTGGAGAGGCAGAGTGGTGTAGGGCAGGTATTCCAGAGCTTGGGAGCTTAGGCAACCGAAGGTGCAGCCACCAATAGTGGAGCAATTAAAATGAGAGATGCAAAAGAGGGAATTAGAGGAGCACAGATATCTTGGTGGATCGTGGGAGTGGAGGAGAATGCAGAGATAAGGAGGGGCGAGGCCATGGAGGGATTTGAAAAGAAGGAGAGTTTTAAAATCAAGACATTGTTTGATCAGGAGCCAATATAGGTCAGTGAGCACAGGGGTCAGAGGGGAACAGGAATTGGTGTAAGTTAAGACATGGTCAGCAGAGTTTTGAATGACCTCAAGAGCATAGAATGTGGAAGACCAGCCAGGAGTACATTGGAATATTCATGTCTAGAGATAACAAAGGCATGATTGACAATAATTAAAACCTGAAGGAATGAGACTCCATATCTATAAAAGTTAATTTTCAGTGCTTGAGAGATTGTTTGGTAGTTATTCACATTTTGGTAGGAAGAATGAGGAGGGACAATACATGCTAAATGGTACATTTTCAAAGGGGACACAAGGAGAGAGAAATCTGGGGTTTCCTGCATACAAATCATTGAAGCTGGCAGGATGGGTTAACAAAGCACTTAATAAATCATATGGGATCCTGGGGTTTATATATAAAGGCATAGAGTATAAAAGCCAGGGAGATGTGCTGCTGTTAGGCCCTACCTCGATTATTGTGTCCAATCGTTTGCACTGGAGTGCTGACTTGGGGCTGCATTAGAGTGCTAAAGTGGGCGTTTTGTGACTGAGGGAGTTTGGTGAGGAGGGAGCGAGGAGCTCCTTTCATTTCCTACCTGTCCTCAAAGAGCGTGAGGGGAGTCGAGAGTTTTCAAAGAGCACAGCTGACTGGTGAGTAAGTCCTGGTGGGTATTTTTCAAACTGGATTGAATTGTAAGTCATTGTTTTAGCAAGACTTAGTTGATTTTTAAAAATTATAATAGTCTTCTAAAGTTGTAAATTTAAAGGGTTTAGTCATGGCAGGAGAGCTTAAAGCCGTGGTTTGCTCCTCTTGCTGCATGTGGGAATCCGGGAACATTTCCAGTCCCCGGGACCAGCCTGTATGCAGGAAGTGTGTCCAGCTGCAGCTCCTGGAAGCTCGGGTTTCAGAGCTGGAATGACGGCTGGAAACACTGTAGAGCATCCGCGAATCTGAGAGCATCGTGGATAGCACGTTTAGAGAGGTAGTCACACCGCAGCTGAAGGGACTTGAGGAAGGAAGGGAATGGATGACCACCAGGCAGTCCAAAAGAAGCAGGCAGGTAGTTCAGGAGTTCCCTGGGGTCCCACTTGCAAATTGGTATTCCATTTTGGAGGCTGATGAGGCGGGTTCCTCCAGGGAGTGCGGACAGAGCCAAGCTTCAGGCACCACATGCAGCCTGTCTGTACAGGAAGGGGGAAAGAGAGGAAGAGCAATAGTAATCGGGGATTCTATAGTCAGGGGAACAAATAGACGCTACTGTGGCTGTCAATGTGACTCCTGGATGGTGTGTTGCCTCCCTGGTGCCAGGGTCCGGGATGTCACTGAACGGCTGCAGGGCATCCTGAAGAGGAAGGGTGATACGACAGAGGTCGTGGTACATGTTGGTACCAATGACATAGGTAGAAAGAGGGATGAAGTCTTGCATCAAGAATTTAGGGAGTTAGGCAGTAGACTAAAAAGCAGGATCTCTCGGGTTGTAATCTCTGGATTACTCCCAGTGCCCACGTGCTAGTGAGTATAGAAATAGGAGAATAGCACAGATGAATGCGTGGCTTAAGAGTTGGTGCAGGAGGGAGGGTTTTAGATTCCTAGACCACTGGGACCGTTTCTGGGGAAGGTGGGACCTGTACAAGCGGGACGGTCTACATCTGAACCAGAGGGGGAACTAACATCCTTGCTGGCGGGTTTGCTAGTGCTGTTGGGAGGAGTTTAAACTAATTTGGCAGGGGGAGGGGACGTAAACTCCTAGCAGAATAGGGACACAGCTAAACACAGGAAAGCAAACAAGTCAGAGGGAATACAGCGGAAATAAGTTTCAAGGGATTAAGACCAGGATGGATGGCTTCTACTTTAATGCCAGGAGTATTACAAGTAAAACAGATGAGTTAAGGGCAAGGATTGACACGTGGAATTGTGATATAGGAGCCAATACAGAGACATGGTTGGGGGAGGGGGCAGGATTAGCAGCTCAATATCCTGGGATATAGAATCTTCAGGTGAGACAGAGGAGGGGGTAAAAGAGGAAGGGGCATTGCAATATTAGTTAAGGAGTCAGTTACTGCAGTAAGGAGAGATGATATCTTGGAGGGGGCATCAAATGAAGCTTTACGGGTAGAGTTTAGGAATAAAAAAGGGACAGCCACATTGCTGGTGTTTATTATAGACCCCCAGATAGTCAGCGGGAAATTGAGGAGCAAATATGTGCGCAATTCACAGAGGTGTGTAAAAATAATAATTGGGTAATTATATTAGGTGATTTCAACTTTCCCAACATTAATTGGGATAGTCATCGTGTTAAGGGCATAGGTGGAGTGCAGTTCTTAAAATGTATACAGGAGAACTTTTTAGCTCAATATGTAAAGGATCCAACAAGGGAGGGTGCAGTGCTGGACCTAATTCTGGGGAATGAAGCTGGACGGGTGGTTGATGTGTTGGTGGGGAGCATTTTCGTGATAGTGACCACAACATGGTACAATTTAAGCTTGTTATGGAGAAAGAAATAGACAAGTTGCAAAAAAAGATTTTGGATTGGGGGAGAGCGAATTTTAGTAAAATAAGGCAGGATCTGGCCAAGGTAGACTGGAAAGAGTTACTTGTCGGGAAATCTATAGAAGAGCATTCAAAAAGGAAATGGGGAGGGTACAGGCCCAACATGTTCCCTCTAGGGTAATAGGTAGGAGCAACAAGCCCAGAGAACCATGAATGACCAGAAACATTCAGGGTACGATGAGAAGGAAAAGAGAGGCTTTTAGCAAATACAAGGAGAATAAATCAACGGAAGCATTAGTGGAGTACAGAAAGTATCGGCTGGAGCTTAAGAAAGCAATTAGGAGAGCAAAGAAGGGATGTGAGAAAGCTCTGGCTGGTAAAAGTAGGGAAAATCCCAAGATATTCTATAAGTATATCAATGGGAAGAGGATAACCAGGGAAAGAGTAGGACCCATTAGGGACCAAGGGGGAAATTTGTGGGTGGAGCCAGTGGACATTGGTAGGGTGTTGAACGAATGCTTCATATCTTGGGGCGGCACAGTGCGCAGTAGTTAGCACCGCAGCCTCACAGCTCCAGGGGCCCGGGTTTAATTCTGGGTACTGCCTGTGCAGAGTTTGCAAGTTCTCCCTGTGACCGCGTGGGTTTTCGCCGGGTGCTCTGGTTTCCTCCCACAGCCAAAGACTTGCAGGTGATAGGTAAATTGGCCATTGTAAATTGGTCCTAGTGCAGGTAGGTGGTAGGGAATATGGGATTACTGTAGGGTTAGTATAAATGGGTGGTTCTTGGTCGGCACAGACCGAGTGGGCTGAAGGGCCTGTTTCAGTGCTGTATCTCTAAATAAATAAAAAAATAAAAATCTGTCTTCACCCAAGAGAATGAGGATGTAGATATGGAACTCAGAGAGAAAGACTGTGAGGTTCTTGAGCAAATTGTCATAGGGAGTGGCAAGGTATTGGAGGTTTTGGCAGCTTAAAAGGGGACAGATCTCCAGATCCGGACGATTTGAGTGGTGTGGGAGGTGAGAGTGGAGATTGAAGGGGCTCTGACCCAAATTTTTAATTCCTCTCTGGCCACGGGGGAGGTGCCAGAGGACTGGAGAACAGCTAATGTGGTCCCACTATTTAAGAAAGGTTGTAGAGATAAGCCAGGGAACTGCAGACCAGTGAGTCGCACGTCAGTGGTAGGGAAACTATTGGAGAAAATTCTGAAGGAGAGAATCTATCTCCACTTGGAGAGGAAAAATTTGATTAGGAATAGTCAACATGGCTTTGTCAGAGGGAGGTCATGCCTAACAAATTTGATTGATTTTTTTGAGCATGTGACCAGGTGTGTACATGAGGGTAGTTTACATGGATTTCAGCAAAGCCTTTGACAAGGTCCCACATGGGAGACTTATCAAGAAAGCAAATGCACATGGGATACAGGGTAACTTGATAAGGTGGATTCAAAATTGGCTTAGCTGTAGGAGACAGAGAGTGATGACAGATGGCTGTTTTAGTGACTGGAAGCCAGTGTCCAGTGGCATACCACTGGGATCTGTGCTGGGTCCCCTATTGTTTGTCATTTATATAAATGACATAGAGACTATGTGGGGGGTAGAATCAGTAAGTTCGCGGATGACACAAAGAGTGGTTAACAGTGAGGTTGAGTGTCTTGGGTTACAGGAAGATATAGACGGGATGGTCAAATGAGCAGAAAAGTGGCAGATGGAATTTAACCCTGAAAAGTGTGAGGTGATACACTTTGGAAGGAGTAATGTGACACGGAAGTATTCAATGGATGGCCTGACACTGGGAAGTTCCGAGGAACAAAGGGACCTTTACCTGTTTGTCCATAGATCTCTGAAGGCAGAAGGGCAGGTGAATAGGGTGGTGAAAAAAGCATATGGTACACTTGCTTTTATCAATCGAGGCATAGATTACAAAAGCAGGGAGGTCATGTTGGAGTTGTACAGAACTTTGGTAAGGCCACAGCTGGAGTACTGTGTGCAATTCTGGTCGCCACATTATAGGAAATATGTGATTGCACTGGACGGGGTGCAGAGGCAATTCACCAGGATGTTGCCTGGGATGGAATATTTAAGCTATGAAGAGAGGTTGGATAGGCTTGGGTTGTTTTCGCTGGAGCAGAGAAGACTGAGGGGTGACCTGATCGAGGTGTACAAGATTATGAGGGGCATGGACAGGGTGGATAGGGAGTAGCTGTTCCCCTTAGTTGAAGGCTCAGTTACAAGGGGACACAAGTTTAAGGTGAGGGGCAGGAGGTTTAAGGGGGATTTGAGGAAGAACTTTTTTACCCAAAGGGTGGTGACAGTCTGGAATGCACTGCCTGGGAGGGTGGTAGAGGCTGGTTGCCTCACATTCTTTAAAAAGTACCTGGATGAGCACTTGGCTATGGGCCAAGGGCTGGCAAATGGGATTCGGTAGACAGGTCAGGTGTCTTTAATGCATCTGTGCAGACTCGATGGGCCGAAGGGCCTCTTCTGCACTATATTATTCTGTGATTCTGTAATTCTGGGCATCGAACTTCAGGAAGGGCATGAAGGCTTTGGAGAGGGTACAGAAGAGGTTTACTAGAATGGTTCCAGGAATGAAGGGTTACAGTTATGGTAGATAGACTGGAGAAGCTGGAGTCATTTTCCTTAGAACAGAGAAGACAAAGAGGAGATTTGATAGAGATGTTTAAAGTCATGAATGGTTATATAAAGAGAAATTGTTTCCAATGGCTAAAGAATTGATAATCAGAGGGCACAGATTTAAGGCGAGTAGCAAATGAACCAAAGGCAACATGACAAAAAACCTTTTGATGCAACTTTAGTTAGGATTTGGAATGCACTGATAGGGTGCTGGATACCAATTCAATAGTAACTTTCAAAAGGGAATTGGATAAATACTTGTAGATAAAATTGCAGAGATATAGGGAAAGCACACAGGAGTGGGGCTAACTGGATTGCTGTTTGAAAGAGCAGGTGCAAACCTGATGGGCTGAATTGGCTCTTCTATGCTGTACTATACGATAATTCTATGAGTCTATCATGCCATTATAAACTAATATACATTTCACAGGACAAACCCTGTTGTTTCTTGGCATGTTTAGTGAGTATCAAGTGGGTAAGTATTGCAACTTTACACCTTTGGTGTGTTTTAATGCCTAGTCTGTTCACAAGATACTGAGTAAAGCTTGTGGAGGAGCAGAGCAACTTGGAAAGCAACATTCTAGTTTCTGTGTTTCACTGCATATATGTGCTGATGCTGGAAGTTGCTGTCTGATTTGCTGTATAATCATGGTGAATGCTAATAGCCTCGCTCTTATTCTTATCACAAAATCTTACCGATGTTGCCTTCCTTTCTTCCTTCCATCCTTCCTTCAGGAAGCATTCGCTCATTGATCATTCGCTCAGCACTGAGCTGGCCAGGCTCCAGAGTTGACCCTTTGCCGCTTTGCCTTCAGGCTGTTCACAAAGGCTGGGTTGAAATGAAGGACCATAGGCCTAATGGAAGAGGAGAGAAATTGTGTTAGCTTTAGAAAAAAAATGTAATGAACTTTACTGCAGACGCTATCCTTTGCATCTACAGCACACAATCACCCATGATAACCCTGTGATTCTAGGTGCTCTTCCTCATTCTTTCACGTAAACGCCTAGGAGGTGCTCCCCCTGCACTACCAGCTGAGTTGGAGGCAAGCTGCTGACCTTGCTGCCCCTTGGCTAGGGATGACCTTGGCAGTTGCCCTCTGGACGCCTTATGCCTGGAGGGCCTCCTACACAGAAGCAGTAACACACTCTGTCATCAGGGATGAAGGAGGATCTGGCATCACTGGCAGAGGGGCAGATGAACAGCTGCCATACCAGGAGAACCCTACGAGGAGCCCCCAGCTGTGGAGGCAGCTGCTCCTCCTCCCTAGCAAAACAAACATTTGCCTCCCTGCTGACCTGAGAGTGCAGAGGACATGGTCCCTATCATCCTCTCAACTTGTCACTGGTGCCTTGAACTCATGGTCAAAATGTGGGTATGCAGGTCTGCACGAATGTGTTTCAGACGCTGAGTCCTCTGCTGAATGTGGCTCTCCATCAGAGCCTCCAATTTCTCAATGGAGGATGCCACTCGTGCACCAGTCAGAGACAGTGCTGAACTCGAGGCCTGGATGGATTGCATTGCTCTGGCATCTCTGCCAGATGTTCCTGACTTCGCACTGCAGCTGCAGCATTTCCCATTATGCTGGCATCGTTAGAGGCACGTCATGAGCCTAGGGCTCAGCATGGGCCTGGCCTTTCACCCCTGACTGTCAGTGGCCTGGGCTGTCACAGCTTCCGTCAGCTGCTCGGGTGCATCCTTGCTGTGCTCACCAGCTTGTGTATCTAATCTAACCATAAGCGCATATCCACCAACATGTGAGTATCTGCACTGGAGGAGGGTGGAGGGGTATGAGGTGATGCTGAACCCTCTGAGGTGTCATCCTTCCTTCAAAGGTGGCAAGCTCTCTCACAGTCTCAGAGGCTTCTTCAGTAGGCATGAGAGAACAGAGACATATAAAAGTCAGGAGCCTCCCCTTCTGATATAGCACATACTCCTATGTTGGAGACCTAGCCTTGTGCCCCATGACGACCTTACTCACTCATTTGAGAAGGTGCCCAGTCTCTCCATCTGCAACAGTCTGTCCATCCGGCAGGGCAGCCAGCTCCATGGCCTCTTCCACTATCAGGGTCAAAACATGGAGAAGCGGCAGCCCACCGCCAGTCTTGGTCAACTCTCTACGATTGTGCAGACAGAGGGATGGAAGCTGTTGGTCCCCTAGCAAGAACAATTCCGAGACATAGGCTGGTGGTAGTCGAGCTGCCACTAATGGGGGCACACGGATGCCTCCTGCATGCAGCCCCTTTCCGGGGACCTTGCAAGGGTGTGCACTGACAAACAACTCCCTTTCAGGGCCATTTTGCCATGCCTCAGTCCATTTGCATGCATCCCTTGACTGTTTGTCCACGTCTGGGTGGGTACTCCTTCTCCACCCAATACACCCTCCTGCTTTACCAGATGCAAGGCCCAAAGAGCTGAAGGCATTAAGAGGTACTCACATTCACTGCCTGGATGAGGTAATTCAGCTGCTTGCGGCATTGCATCCATGTCCTTGGGGTGACCCCACGGTCATGACCTCCTCCACTAGGTAGCCCCAGGCTTGCTCAGCGAGGCTCCAAGATCTCCTTCTCCTATCCCTTGGGAATAAAATATGCCTCCTTCCCCTGGCAGCCTGTAGGAGCACCTGGGCAAGAACATGGCAGATGGAAAATAATGTGGAAAAATGTGAGGTTATCCACTTTGGTAGGAGGAATAGATCTGCAGAATATTTCTTAAATGGTAAGAGATTAGAAAGTGTAGATGTACAAAGGGGCCTGGATGTCCTTGTCAATAAGTCACTGAAAGCTAACATGCGGGTGAAGCAAGTAATTAGGAAAGCTAATGGTATGTTAACCTTTATCGCAAGAGGATTTGAGTACAGGAGTAGTGAAGTCTTGCTTCAATTGTATAGAACCTTGCTTAGACTGCACCTGGAGTACTGTGTGCATTTTTGGTCCCCTTACATTGCCATATTGGGAGTGCAACATAGGTTCACCAGACTTGTTCCAGGGATGACGGGACAATGAAGAAAAATTGGGGAAACTGGGCCTGTATTCTTTCGAATTTCTAAGAATGAGAGGTGATCTCATTGAAACGTACAAAATACTTAAAAGGATAGACAGAGTAAGATATTTCCCCTGGTTGGGAAGTCTAGGAACAGGGGGCACAATTTCAAAATAAGGGGAAGCCACATAGGACAGACATGAGGAGAATTTTTTTTACTCAGAGGGTTGTGTGTCTTTGGAATTCTCTACCCCAGAGGGCTGTGGAAGCTCAGTCATTTAGTATGTTTAAAGCAGAGATTGAGAAATTTCTAATTACCAATAACATAAGGGGATATGAGTATAGTGTGGAAAAAGGCATTGAAGTGGATGATCAGTCGTGATTGTATTGAATGGCAGGCAGACTCGATGGGCTGAATGGCCTACTCCTGCTCCTATGTTCGTAGGTTTATATGTTCCTAAGGCTTTGTCCCACCAGCAGGACAGACCCACCAGTGGAGGTGTCACAGTGGTATACAGTCAGGAGGGAATGGCCCTGGAAGTCCTTGACATTGACTCTGAGCCCCATTAAGTCTCATTGCCTCAGGTCAAACAGGAACAAGGAAGCCTTCTGCTGATTACCAGCTACCGCCCTCCCTCAGCTGATAAATCAGTGCTTCTCCATGTTGGAAGAGGCACCGAGGGTAGGAAGGGCACAGAATGTACATTGGATGGTGGACTTCAATGCCCAACACCAAGAGTGGCTCAGTAGTACTACTTCTGGCTGAGTCCTATAGGACATATCTGCCACACTGGGCCTGTGCAGGTGGTGAGAAAACCAATAAGAGTTAAAAACCTACTTTACCTACTTTACCTGTCACAGATGCATCTGTCCATGACATATTTAGGAGAGGCCACTGCACAGTCCTTGTAGAGACCAAGTCCTGTCTTCACACTGAGGACACACTCCATTATGGTGTGTGGCACTACCACTGTGCTAAATGTGATAGATTCAAAACAGATCTAGCAGCTCAAAATTGGGCATCCGTGAGCAGCACCAGAATTGTATTCAACCACAGTTTGTAATGCCATGGCCTGGCATACCCTCTCTTTACCATTACCATCAAGCCAGGGGACCAACCCTGGTTCAATGAGGGGTACAGGACAGCATGCCAGGAGCAGCACCAGGCATACCTGGTATATCAGGTGCCAACCTGGTATATCTGCAACACAGGATTACATGTATACTAAACAGCAGAAGCAGCATGCTATAGATAGAGCAATGCAATCCCACAACCAATGGATCAGATTAAAACTCTGCAATCCTGCCACAACCTGTTTGAATGGTGGTGGAAAATTAAACAACTAACCAGAGGGGAAGGCTCAACCAACATCCCCATCTTCAATGATGGCAGAGCCCAGCACATCAGTGCAAAGGACAAGGCTGAAGTATTTGCATCCATCTTCAGCCAGAAGGCGAGTGGATGATTCATCTTGGCCTGCTCCTGAGGTTCTCAGCATCACAGATGCCAGTCTTCAGCCAATTCAATTTACTCCATGTGATATCAAGTGGCACAGTGGGGCGGCACAGTGGCGCAGTGGTTAGCACCACAGCCTCACAGCTCCAGCGACCCGGGTTCAATTCTGGGTACTGCCTGTGCGGAGTTTGCAAGTTCTCCCTGTGTCTGTGTGGGTTTTCGTCGGGTGCTCTGGTTTCCTCCCACAGCCAAAGACTTACAGGTTGATAGGTAAATTGGCCATTATAAATTGTCCCTAGTATAGGTAGGTGGTAGGAAAATATAGGGACAGGTGGGGATGTAGTAGGAATATGGAATTAGTATAAATGGGTGGTTGATGGTCAGCATAGACTCGGTGGGCTGAAGGGCCTGTTTCAGTGCTGTATCTCTAAATAAATAAAATCACCGAAGGCACTGGATACAGAAAAGGTTATGGGCCCTGACAACATCCCGACTGTAGCACTAAGTCTTGTGCTCCAGAACTAATTACACTTCTAGCCAAGCTACAACACTGGCATCGGCCCAACAATGTGGAAAATTGCCCAACTATGTCCTGTCCACAAAAAGCAGGGAAAATCTAATCAGGTAATTACCACCCCATCAGTCTACTCTCAATCATCAGCAAGTAATAGAATGTGCTATTAAGTGGCACTTAACTCAACAATAACCTGCTCTCCAATGCTCAGTTTGAGTTCTTCCAGGACCCCTCAGCTCCAGACTTCATTACAGCCTTGATCCAAACATTGTAATGGACAGGTGGTAAGGGGTGTGAGTGATTCCCACTGTTCACCTCCCAACTGACCACAATTGTGTTTTATTTTTTAAATGATGTGTTCACCCCTAAGTATTTTACTTGTCAAATAAACAGACAGTAGGTTTAAAACAGAAAATTAACTACTTATTGAACAACATTCATTCCCCGAAATTTTCGCAACACCACTCACACACACATTCACTCTCAAGGGAAGATAGATAAAAGGTAAAGAAGGTAAAGTTTGGTAGGCATTCATGGTTTATGGTAAACTTATTGAATCTTCTAAGTAGGACCATCTCTTTTAAAGGTGCAGGCCTGGGGTATTTGAAGTCTTCAACTTGTAGATTTCTGGTGGTTAAGATTTCAGACTGGAGGTGGCAGTCACTTTCAGTTCTCTGCTGCACTAAGTTGAAGTGTAGAATTAGCAGCAGGGCTTCTTCTTGTTTAGGCTGGATCTTTACATATCCCCTGGCTAGACTACCTTCTATAATGTTTCTATGCCCAGTAAAGGCATATCATATTCCTACTTTTAAGATATGAACTTTATTCAATGTGGAATCTTTGAAATCTCTCTCTCTCCAGAAGGTCGTCTTTTAAGGTAAAAATTTATCACATCAGCATTTCTGTTTTTTGACTCATGGCCTTCTCCCCTGGTGTAACTGCAAAATGGACCAGGATGTGGAATTGATGGCTATATTTAATGTCTGAATGTGTATCATTCTGTTGTGATGTGTATACTTCACACCTTCTTTGTCTCAGAAGAAATCTATTCAATTCGGGAATGTCTCTTGATGGTTCCAGGATGGGTGTAGTTGACACCTCTTAGTCTGGAATGTATTCTTTTGTCCTTTTGAGACAACTTCTGAATACACAGGCCAGCTCATCTGATGTTTGGCAGCCATTTTGCAGCCCATCGTCCATTTTCTTAAAGGAAAAGTCAATTTCAAAGATTCCACATTGAATAAAGTTCATATCTTAAAAGTAGGAATATGATATGCCTTTACTGGGCATGGCAACATGGTCAAAAGAGCTGAATTCCAGCGTTGAGGTGACAGTGAAAGCCCTTGACATCAAGGCCACACTTAACTGAGTGTGGCATCAAGGAGCCTTTACAAAATGGGAATCAGGGGACAAAACTCCACTGGTTGGAGTCACAAAGAAAGATGGTTATGGTTATTTGAGGCCAATCATCTCAGCCACAGGATATTATTGCAGAAGTTCCTCATGGCAAAGTCCTAGGCCCAACTTTCTTCAGTTGCTTCATCAATGAACTTCCCTTGAACAGGAGAGTAGAAGTGAGGATGTTCAATGATGATTGCACTGTTCAGTACCATTTGCAACTACTGAATCAGTCCATGCAGCAAAACCTGGACAACATTCAAGCTTGGGTTGATAAATGGCAAGTAACATCTGCGCCACACAAGTGCCAGGCAATGACCATGTCATACATGAGTGAACCGAACCATCTTCCCTTGACATTCAAAGAATCCCTCATCATCAACATCCTGGGGTTACCATTGACTAGAAATTTAACTGGACCAGCCATTTAAATACAATGGCTACAAAAGCAGTTCAGAGACTAGGAATTCAGTGCTGAGTAACTCCTGACTCCTCAAAACCTGCCCACCATCTACAAGGCACAAGTCAGGAGTGTGTTGGAATACTCTCCACGTGCTGGATGAGTGCAGCTCTAACAACACTTAAGTAGCTTGACACCATCCAGGACAAAGTAGCCTGTTTGATCGGCACCCCATCCACAACCTTAAACATTTACTCTCTCCATCAGCAGTGCAGTGGCAGCAGTGTGTTATACAAGATGCACTGCAGAAACTCGCCAAGGATTCTTCGACAGTACCTCCCAAACCCATGATCTCTATCACCTAGAATAACAAGGGAAGGAGATGCTGGGGAACACAGCAAGTTGTAAGCTCCCCTCCAAGTCACACATATCCTGACTTTGAACTATCATTGCACCTTCAGTGTTGCTGGGTCAAAAACCTGGAACTCCTTCCCTAACACCATATGGATTTCACAGAGGGTGGTGAATCTTTGGAATTCTCTACACCAGAGGGCTGTGGAGGCTCATTGAGTATATTCAAGACAGAGATCGATAGATTTCTAGATATTAAAGTTACCAATGGATATGGGGATAGTTTGGGAAAATGGCATGGAGGTAGAAGATCAGCCATGATCTACTTGAGTGGCGGAGGAGGCTCAAGGGGCTGAATCACATCCTCCTGCTCCTATTTTCAATATTCCTATGTTCCTATGTAATTAGGAAAGAGCAGCAAGGCTCACATCCCATGAATGAATTAAAAAAAGGTACTGATAATTTCATGATAGTTCTGGAGATGCATTTTGGTTGGCAGCCAAGAATTTAATATGTAAGGATAGGGACAAAGTTCAAAAAATATATATTTATAATTTTAGTTCAGCATATGAAATGACAAGTGCTATTTTGTTATTCTGCACAATGTCACAGTCTGAGATCAAGCACCTGTGATGCATAGTGTTCTTCTGTATGCATATGATATTCCACGGATCAAAGATTTTTCAAGGAAAATAAAGCATTAATGATACCATACCCCCTGCTCTTTGGAGGAAAACTGACAAGAAAAATTAAAATGACTCCTAAATTCTCTGCAGTTTTCATCAGTTTTTTTTAATGTATTGGCATGAGCAATGAATTTAAGAGACTTATCTTTTTCAATGGAAACTAACTGCACAACAAGATATGTGAGTAGTATCTTCTTGTGAAAAAATGCCTAGTTATCCTTGAGTGATGAATTGCAAGTGAACTCAGTAGCCACTCTGACCTCTTGAAGTGTTCTCAGGACCATCTGCCTGACCTTCATGCTATTGCTGCATCTTTTGAGTTGGAAACAAACATCAAGTAGTAAAACCACAGTTTTGAAAACATCCTCTTCTCTTCTAACTCAGGCCGATAATGTATCGTCCCTCACTTGTCCCAAAATCAGTGTCAGAGCCATCAGCCATCAGAGCACCACTCTCTGGAATTATTTTACTCCCTACATCTAACCCAAACTTTAAAGAACTCCTCAGAACCCAGTTTTTGGACCAAAACTTAAATTGTCTCTCCTAACCTTTCTCCTAATTCCTGTTTGGTACCTGTTCCTTCCATTTTTTGAGGCCCCATTTGATGTATCATTAGGTTAAAATGAGTGTATTTTTTTTGCTGACAGCACACATTGGTCACTTGAAGGGTGCAATGTATTTAAATCAAGAATAAGATTCTATAAAAATAACTTTCTCAAATTGTGATTCTTTGTTTGAGGATGATGAGTCATAACATTAAAATACCCTAATCTGAAATGTTTGCAATAATAGTTTAACTCATATAATGATTAATTGAGTTATAAGAAGAAGTTATATTATCACTGAAAACAATTAAAAGGTTCCCAGCATAAAGCCTGGTAATTTGTAATTATTCATTACTGAAATGGGTAGTTGTAATAACAAAATGATTACAGATGGTTTCCATAATTTAGGCCTCCAGGGCTTTCCAGACTGTTCTCAAACTGTTTGGAAGCAATGTCATACATCCAGAGATGTCTTTTTTTTTTTAGAACTGCAGCTGTGCCATTTCATAGGATGCAGTAAAAGCAGTAGAATCAAAGAAAATATACTGGTGTGTGTATGAGCGGGGAGGGGGAGACAGAAGGCGTAACCCTTATGAAAGACATGTACTGGGAAAGTTTGCTAATTACTAGTTTATACTGTTGATGCATAGTATATACTATATTTGTAGAATTAATTTGCACAAATGTTTGCCAGCTTTATTAATAAAACACATGGTCATTTTTGAAACTTTCAGAGTTGGCATAGGGATTTGGATTTTTTTAGTTTAAGTGTTTAAGCTCTGTTGTCCTTCGCATCAAAATATATACACAAATGTACACACACCTGGCAGAGTACAACAATATTTGCATATCTGGTCTCTTTAAAACATGAAGACACTTGGTTTCATTTGTCGGTCATCAAGTGTACTCTCTCAGGGAGTTTGTAGCTCGTCATCAGCTCCTGCTGTTGTCAGCAGTTTTGTTTGTAATTTCCTGCACGTACAACTCGCCATCTGATTATCTTTAATTTAATAATTTACAATATAAAATGTCAACGTGATGGCACTACATCAAGATAACTTACTTGAGGTGACAAAAGAACTTAATCTTTTTTCATTATGAAATATTTATTTATATCAAATGATGAAATAAAATGCAGTTGAAAAGGCATGAGGCTTTATGTTTAAGCTATGTGGCACTCAGCCTTCATGATCAGGGAGCACATTCCGCATTGGTCTCTATAACAAAATAAATAAAGTGAGGCATAATACAGGTTGACAATTGAAACATTTATGATCTACTCCTCCTGCCTTAATTGCTGTAAGTACATTTGTACATACCACATCTTACAAATTGCAATACGCGCAGGTGTTTACTGATTTCATTGTAAGCTACATCGAATAATGACTTGTTCACTGGAGGTAAATCTGAAATCTTTACTGCAGAACATATATACAGTAAACTTGAATGTTAATGATATTAATTGATTGCATTACAGTAATACAATTAACATTCATGCTGTGTATGTTCATATTGTCATGTTCACTGAATATAAACTTATGAACTATAATAATGAACTTATCAAGTATAAACCTGAAATAGACACTTCCCTGTAAAACAAAATGGAGTTTAGAGGTCAGGTGACCTTTTTCCCTGCCAATACACATAGAACTGCAAGAAGTCGGAGCTAATTTTCATGTCTGGACAAGCCTTGATGAAGTCTTTAAAACACAAATGACCTTTCTGGACCATATCTTTGAGAAGTCATTAAAATGCAAATGACCCTTCCTCTGGTAATGGCTGCATTTCTCCAACTAATTGGTTTCACAATACTGTTGCAGACTCTTCGACTCCAGAAAATGGGTGTGAAAAGCTATATCTTATCAAGATAGTATGTGGATGAGTAACACCCGGACTCCACTGTCTGACAATGGCCTACCAATTAGAAACCATTTATAGGGACAATGGAAAGAGATGCTCTGGTCACATGACAGAAACTAGCTTTCTGATAAGGAGTTTTAATAAGGCATATTCTGAGCAGACAGAAAAAGAAACATCGATGGCAACGAAGAGAAAAGACCCTGCCTGTGACCACCAGCTTTAAGCCACATATAGGCAGAGACTCTAGTTGGCCTTGAAATCTCCGCCTGAGAAACCGTACCAGGGCTTCGCCATTGAAACTTGACTGGAATATAGCAAGAGAAATCTGCTACTGAGAACAGAAAACAACATTGAATCCATCCTCTTAAACCTCCAGAGCTTTTCTTCAGTGGACAAAAAAGCATTGCAGGCCAACATCATTTCAAGTCTTCACCCCAGGGAAAAGCAGGTGTAACAGAGAACTCTTGAAATCATAATCATAGAATCATAGAAAGTTTCGGGCACAAAAAGAGGCCACTTGGCCCATCGTGTCTATGCCTTGTTTGACCTCCCCAAATGCATCACCTCACATTTCTCCGGGTTGAATTCCACTTGCCACTTTTCTGCCCATCTGACCAGACCATCAATATCTTCCTGCAGCCTACAGCTATCCTCCTCGCTATCCACCACACGGCCAATCTTTGTGTTATCTGCAAAGTTTTTGATCATGCCCCTACATTTACGTCCCAAGACCTAAATGCATGTTACTTTTATAATTGCAATCGTTTCTTGAGTGTATATGTATCTGCATGAGTGTGACAGTAGGTACAGTTGCGTATATTCGGCTGTTGAACAATAAACACATCTTTTTAAAAACTTACTGGAAACATGTCATTTGTCTGTTCCTGACAATTAAAGCACTCAGGAGTGAAAACACTTTTTTAAAACATGCTGCCTTCGATCAGTCGAAGGTGGTAAAAGGGGAATCATTTCTCTGTAAATTCTATATTACATCTCTAATACTTTGTTAATTGGAGATACATCACTGTAGAGAATACTTCAATGACTCTAACCATTACCCACTTTAATGATGATAACGAAGTATATTTCTGTTTCACTTTTAATATGTTCACATATGTTGCACATATTGTATAAGCATATAGTGCACATTGCTCATTGAATTTAAATGTAATTATACTGTATATGAAGTGTTTCTTTAGTATTTCTTTATATGTTATATATTTGTAAGTAGTTTTGCAAACTCAGTAACTCGGCTGTACATGTTCTTTAATGATGCTAATTGCTGTTGTTTTCCCCCATTGTACTTTATCTTTCATGGTTTTAATTTGTCGTATGTAAGTCTTGTCCTATTTCTCCACGCTGTGCTCCCTACCGAGCTATTTTACATCAGTGGAACGCTCTCCCGCTCTCTTCGGTGCTGATTGGTTCTTTGTCCTGAAACTATTGCCAGTTTAGTCCGAATAGCTCCTTCTGATTGACGGGGTATCCTGTCAATCACAGCTGGCTTGGCGGCCCCTGGAATCAGTGACACATCGTCTGCTCCAGTGAGAGACACTCAGAGGGGAAGGAACGGTTGCTAACATCGGTATGGTAAGTGAATGCACACTCATGAACAGTCAAAATGTGTGCATGTATATGTTTATGTGGATTTCTTCATTAGTTCGAATAACACTGCTATTACAATAAATGAAAAACGGGGGAGTATTGAAATATAATGTATGAGAAGGCTTTTTTCTTTGCCTTTATTTGGAATTCATTTCCCTTAAATAAAATTCATTTATTTTAGTTTTTCCGCCTGTACCCCTCATGACCATAATGTTGGAAGAGAAGCTCAGGAATTTTGTAATGCCTCATCCATTAAATTGCCTAAATGACAGCGATGCAAAAACATGGAGCGGATGATAAAAGCAAGGACAGTTTGGATCTATGTTTTAAATAAATGTACGTGTTCATTTTTCGGCTGGTTTCTTCATTGACCTTGGAGGAGAAGGCGTTTGTACTTCATGGCTTCCCTAGTAACACACGCGCACTGTTGGTGCTCTACTTTACTTCTACGAATCCATTTGATTTTTTGGTGTAATTTCCTGGAAAAGTCACACATATTGCAATTCTTTATTTTATTTGCAGTATGGTTTCGTCAATCACGCCTTGGAATTATTAATTCAACGCAATTATGGGCCTCTGGTGTGGGAAGATATCAAGTAAGTAATGGCATACAAAAATGAACCCAGATTATTGTAAACCGAATTACAGTTATTGCGTCTTTATATATTCCCATTCCACTACATCTTGTCTAAAGACACAGTTGAACGTGTCTCAGGAATGTTTGGGGTTGGAAGTCAGTAAATTGGTTAAGTGGGGGAATTGGTTGAATCAGTATCTGAATTCAACAAACGCAATTTTCGACTCCACATGCGCTGGTCCCTGTAATAACGAGAACTCCTGTGTAAACCTGTTAGGCTGAAATACATGGAAGGAAAGCACGCCTCCTGTTTGTTTAACTAAAGGATGTATTAGTTGTGTTAGTTTCTTGTGCAGCGAAGACTGCTGGGGCATTGAAAATGCTTGAGACACGTTATTTATATTCAGTTCAACGCGGCAATTTGCTGTATAAAAGCTCTTGTGTTAAAATAAGTAAGTGTCAGATTAAATGAGCATGAAGCTGACAGCCATTTTATGTCACCGATTTTGCAACGAGAGAGTTCATTCCTGCCAGGGTTGTGATCAATTGGTCAAGAACGGTATTTTTCTTGCATGCAAATGTAGAGATGTATGCAAGTTTGTGGCCCAAATACCCTCAGATGTTAAATAATCAACTATATGCACAAAGACCAAACAACACTTCACCATGCCCATCACATCTCACAGCAGGGGGTAATAATTGCAATGTGAAATCCTCAATCACAATGGCATTGTTCCTAACAATAGACTTATTTTTCCCTCAAATGTTGAAAAATTGATACATGTAATAGTACGAACACATTTGGTTTCTTTTTAGCTGTAAAAAATATCCACAGCATGTTAATATGCATTACAATATATTAAATATTCCAGATGAAATGCTCCTCAACATAAAGTAGATTAATTCCTGTTTTTTTATTACACAGGTTTTCAATATTTTTTAAAAGATGCCGACGAGAAACAAACCTATATTTAGTAATGTTTGGGTGCAATTCAATTGCCAGGAGAGGCTGCTGTTGAAATGGATAGAAAATAATGGTGACAGGTTTAATGACATTGGAGTTCATTTTAATAGCATCAATCTTCTGGTGTTAGGTTATTTTCTGTTACTAATTAATGCTAGTTAAGAGTTTGTTGAGAGCTTGCATTGTCAAGGTATTATTTTCCATTTAGTAAAATAAATTCTCCACTGGAGTAGTCCAAAATTTCAATGAGTTGGTGGGTGGACAGAATTTGGGATGTAGAATACACCCAGATTTACACCATATTTTCAGTTTAGCTCTGACTCCACTGGAAATGAACCATAAGAAGTGTTCACTCTGGCTGTGGTTCAACCGTGCAAATGATAATTTAGACAAGGATGACATTGTAAATCTTGAATGCCAACATTATGTCAGTCTAACTGATGTCACTATGAACCTAAGAACTTAGAATGTAAGAACATAAGAAATAGGAACTGCATTAGGCCATTTGGCCCTTCGAGCCTGCCCTGCCATTCAACAAGAGCATGACCTTGTATCTCAACTCCGTCTTCCTGCACTATCCCCATATCCCTAATTCCTTTAGTAGTCAAAAATCTATCATCCTCTGTCTTGAATATGCTTGATGACTGAGCATCCACAGCTCTCTGGGGTACAGAATTCCATAGGTTCACAACCTTTTGAATGAAGAAATTTCTCCTTATCTCAGTCCTAAATGCCCCCTTATTCTGAGACAGTGACCCCATGTTCTAGATTCCCCAACCAGTGGAAACATTTTCTCAGCATCAAGCCCTTGAGAATTTTATGTTTTAATTGGATCACCTCTCATTCTTCTAAACTCCAGGGAATATAGGCCTAGGCTACTCAATATCTCCTCATTCCAGGAACAGTCCAGTGAACCTTCATTGCACTCCCTCTACAGTATGTTCTTCCTTGGGTAAGGATACCAAAATGGCACATCATACTCCAGGCATGGCTTCGCCAATGCCCTGTATAATTTTCATAAGACTTCTTTACTCCTACTCCTATCTCTTCGTAACAAATGCTAACACACCTTCCTAATTGCTTGCTGTACCTACATGCTAACTTTCTGTGATTCATGTATAAGAACACCCATGTCTCTTTGAATGCAAGCATTTCCCAGTCTCTCGCAATTCAAAAAATTATCTTTTAAAAAAAATTTTCCTACCAAAGTGGGTAACTTAACACTTTGTCACATTGTATTCCATCTGTCATGTTCTTGCCCTTGCACCTACGATGTGTATATCCCGATGCAGCCTCTTGCGTCCTCCTCATTGCTTACTTTCCCACCTAACTTTGTATCAACAGCGAAGTTGGATATGTTACACTCAGTCCCCTCATTTAAGCCATTAATATAGATTGCAAATGGCTGAGGTCCAAGTACTGTTCCTTATAATACTGCATTTGTTGCAGCCTACCACCCGAATATGTTCCTTTATTCTGGCTGTTTTTTTTTCTGCCCATTAACAAGTCCTCAGTTCATGCTAATGTATAACTCCCAATCCCACAATCCCTAATTTTGTGTAACAACCTCTGTGGAACCTTATTGAATGCTTTTTGAAACTCCAAATACACTGCGGGAATAGTGGCGTAGTCATAATGCTACTGGACTAGTAATACAGAGGCCCCGACTAATGCTTTGTGGATGTGAGTTCAAATCCCACCATCGCAGCTGGTGGAATTTACATTCAATTAATTAATAAATCTGGGCTTAGCTAGTCTTAGTAATGGTGACCATGAAACGACCAGATTGTCATAAAAACCCATCTGGTTCACTAATGTCCTTTAGGGAAGGTAAATCTGTCTGGCCTACATGTGACTCCAGTCCCACAGTAATCTGGTTGACTCTTAACTGCCCTCTGAAATGGCCGAGCAAGCCACTAAATTGCAGAAACTGCTACAGAAAAGTGGAATAAGAAGAAAACTGGACGGATCATCTGGCATTGAAAAAAGCACCGGAAACGACAATGGCACGCTCTGCCCAGTCAACCCTGCAAAGTCCTCCTTACTAATAGTTATGGACTTGTGCCAAAATTGGGAGAGCTGTCCCACAGACTAGTCAAGTTACGGCCTGACGTAGTCATACTCACGGAATCATACCCTGCAGCCAATGTGCAAGACTCCTCCATCACCATCCCTGGGTCTGTCCTGCAGTTGAACAGGACATGCCGGAGGTGGTGGCATAGTGGTATACAGTCGGGAAGGAGTTGCCCTGGGAGTCCTCAACATTGACTTTGGACCCCATGACGTCTCATGGCATCAGGTCAAACATAGGCAAGGAAACCTCCTGCTGATTACCACCTACCGCACTCCTTCAGCTGTTGAACACCACTTGGAAAAAGCACTGAAGGTCGCAAGGGCACAAAATGTACTCTAGGTGGGGACTTCAATGCCCGTCACCAAGAGTAGCTCCACCGAGCTGGTGGAGTTCTGAAGGATATAGCTACCAGACTGGGCCTACGGCAGGTGCTGAGAGAACCAACAAGAGGGAAAAACCTGCTTGACCTCTCCCTCACCAATCTATCTGTTGCAGATGCATCTGCCCATATGTATTTGTAGGAGTGTCCATCGCACAGTGCTTGTGAAGATGAAGATCTGACTTTACATTGACGAAACCCTCCATCATATTGTGTGGCACTACCACTGCGCTAATGGAATAGACTTCAAACAGATCTAGCAACTCAAAACTGAGCATCCATGAGGCGCTGTGGACCATCAGCAGAATTGTTTTCAACCACAATCTGCAACCTCATGGCCCAGCATTTCCCTCACTCTACCCTGGTTCAATGAAGAGTGCTGGGGGGGCATGCCAGGAGCAGCACCAGGCATACCTAAAAATGAAGTGTCAGCTTGATGAAGCTACATGCATGCTGAATAGCGAAAGCAGCATGTGATAGACAGAGCTAAGCGATCCCACAACCAGTGGATCAGATTAAAGCTCTGCAGTCCTGCCACATCCCGTTGTGAATGAGTGTGGACAATTAAACAACTAACCAGAGGAGGCGGCTCCGCAAACATCTTCATCCTCAATGATGGGGGAGCCCATGAGATCACTGCAAAAGATAAGGTTAAAGCATTTGCAACCATCTTCAGCCAGAAGTGGCGAGTGGATAATCTATCTCGACCTCCCCCGCAGGTCCTAGCATAACAGATGCAAGTCTTTAGCCAATTCACTTCACTCCACATGATATCAAGAAATTACTGAAGACACTGGCTACAACAAAGGCTATGAGCCCCGACAAATCCTGTCTGTAGTACTGCAGTCTTGTGCTTCCGAACTAGCTGCACCCCGAGCCAAGCTGTTTCAGAACAGCTACAACACTAGCATCTACTTCACCATTTGGAAAACAGGTATGTCCTGTCCACAAAAAGCAGGGCAAATCCAATCCTGTAATTACCGCCCACTCAGTCTGCTCTCGATCATCAGCAAAGTGATGGAAGATGTCATCGACAGTGCTATCAAGTGGCACTTACACAGCAATAAACTGCTCACCGATGCTCAGTTTTGTGTTCTGCCAGGGCCAGTCAGTTTCAGACCTTATTACAGCCTTGGTCCAAATATGGCCAGCAAAGCTGAATTCAAGATGTGAGTTGAGAGTGACTGTCCTTGACATCAATGCAGCATTTGACTAGGTATGGCATCAAGGAGCCCTACCAAAATTCAAGTCAGTGCGAATCGGGGAAAACTCTCCACTGGTTGGAGTCATACCTGGTACAAAGAAAGTTGGTTATGGCTGTGGTTGTTGGAGGCCAAATAGCTAATCCCTAGGACATTGCTGCAGGAGTTCCTGAGAGTCATGTCCTAGGCCTAACCATCTCCAGCTGCTTCATCAATGAGCTTCCCTGCATCATAAGGTCAGAGGTGGGGATGATTGCTGATGATTGCACAGTGTTTAGTACCATTCGCAACTCCTCAGATACTGAAGCAGCCCATGTATACATGCAGCAAGACCTGGACAACATTCAGCCTTGGGCTGAAGAGGTACAGCACCTGGGACCTTCGCAGGATAAAGTAATCATGACAGCTGCTCGGGAACCAGACACAGACCTGCAAGATTCCCTTCCTGTGGTCACAGACCAACTGGCCATTCAATGAGTGGTAGCCCTTTCTGTTCAGGAATCTGACTGGCTTGCTGTTGGTTCTTTGGCTGCATGGGTGCAATCAGTGACCCCCTGGACCATTTGATAGCAGCAAAACCCAATGCCTTCTGTGCCTGCACTGGCTCACCTGTGTCAACGTGGATGTAGTCTCCCCTCCCCCCCCCCCCCCCCCCCCCCCCACCTCTGGAAGATGGCATCTGTGACTTGCCTGATGTCAAAATGAGCTGCCAATTGCGAGATGCCATGTAGGTTTCAGCTGGTCCTTGGAACCATCTGGTTGCATTGAAATTTAGGGCTTTGACAGCTGCAGGTAAGGGACTGCCCACAGGGGCCACAAGGCTTCAGGCCATTGTGGATCAGAGCACTAATACCCGCGACCATCTGCCTGGATAAGCACAACCTCCTACGGCACCGATGTGCTAGTAGTGCCTTCTTCCTCTTGCAGGCTGCTCGCTGTCTTTCCCTGGCCTGTTGTCCAGGAGGAGGTTGCATCTGCTGCAGTTCATCCTAGCTGTGCTGTCCAATGTCAGAATAGCCTGTTCCCATCTGACCTCCCTCAGCTGGCGCATATTAGCTCATCAGGCTTTCTCCTGCCAATCCCAGCTGTCCAAGTGATGCCAGCAGCCTCCCATCCCTCTCCAGATTTCTACTGTCACCACTGACAAATGCAAGTCTTTCTGTTCCAGCAGTGGCTACTGTGTGGCATTTTTGGAGCAGCTGAGCTTTTTGGGCTTCTGCAATATGTTAATCAGCCCTTCCCATAGGTATCATTGCCCCCTGCAGCGTTTGCGAATAGTACACCCTGCCATGTTCCAGACATGGTGTTTTCCCTGTGCCCTTCTATTGAACCTTTCAATGAGCTCAACAGGCAATTAATTGGAGGTGTTCACACCTTCCATTCTCTCCCTCCTGGCGTCCCATTAAAAATTGATTCGTGTTTGGAGGTGGCGGGACCCAGTGCTGACCTCCAAGAAAGCGATCTTTAAATCGCGCGCGCTTTTACTCCTGCTCCCACTGAGCTTTCAAAATCCAGCTAATAATCTCTTGCTTTAACCCTTTTCACTTTCTCAAACAGGGTTATAATATTTGTCACTCTCCATTCTTCTGTTGCAATTATGATATGGAAAGTTATAGTTAGCTCTTTCTTCTCAAACCACCTTCAGTATTCTGAGAAGAATTTTTCTACTTTCAGTCCTGTTAACTTTTTTTGGAACACTTATTTTCATGGTGATTCTTCCACATCATCATCAGATACTCCCACAGTCCAACTTTCATTTCTTCTGTAAAAACAAATGCAAAATATTTATTATCATTTACCAGATCTGGCAATGAATTGTTGGAGCTACCACCTATCACTCATAGAGTAAGTTGGAGGAACTGATATTTCTGAGCAGCCATAAGGTCAACCGTAACACAGAAAAATGTATATGGGGATGGGGAGAATGTTGTGATGAGGAATGCAGCCTGGACAACTACATGGATCAAATGGATGATAGATATAGTTTCAAAACTCCATAGCCTTTGGAGTTATCCTTATAACAGTGTTTGCATTTTTGATTCATTGCAAGTACACTGACCTACATTTCCTTTCTGGTGGGATTAGAACTGGTCCTTAACTATTTAGAAGTGATTGACACCTGTAAATGAACATTTTGCTCAATTTCTTTCAAGGCTGCTTCCAACATGTTAAGAAAACAACACTGCAACAAGTGGACACTGGGAAACTGCAAACTGTGTGTACATGTTTCCCTTTGTAATACTTAGAATTAGGTGACATTTTAGCATTAATTTTATTACTCTTGTAGCCTTTTCATCATACTCATGCATAAGTCGCAAAATATTTATGTCTTCCTCGAATTTCTACAGAGTCTCTCGGGCAGCAGATTGGTGAAAGTCCTGGAGAAATAGCATAAACAAACATTTTCAGCTGTTTATGCTCTTTCTCCAGGGGGTTGCATTAAACTCTCACTGACATTATTGCAGAAAACTGGGAGAAGCCCTGCAGACATTCAGGGCTGTAGCGCCTATTGTGTATTATATTTTGTCAAATTGCTTTCTTGTAGAAAAGAAGCACAGCTGGATGTGGAAGGACAATTTCTGGTACGGATTATATATGATGATTCCAAAACCTATGATCTAATCAGTGCAGCGAGCAAAGTCCTCAGTAAGTAGGTTTATCACATACTTCTAAGAATATTGATTATAATATAATCATATACTATGAATAGATCTTTTTTTTATTCAAAGTAAACTGTTGAACTTTCTTGTCATGAGGTCTATGACCTCTTTGTCTTAAATACAGCTACATAAAGCTTCCAGTGTCCCTCTCATATGCTTCTTCATTATGTTATCATAAACATTAATTCCTTCTGTCCATACTTGACTATATACCCGGAACTAGACTGGATTTAACTTACCCCTTACACTTACTCCAAACCTGCATCTTCCATTTTGCCACATTTCACTCTATGATGAAGACTAATATAACTAATATTTTGGATGTTCACCCCTATGGCATGTATGGGATATTGTTTTCAGTTATGTTTGGAAATTGCTATAATGTGAGACTGATTCAGATTGCCACACCTGCAGGAAATGTCTCTGCTTTGAGACACTCCAGCTCGGGGAAATCAAGTCATACTTGAGTATGAGTTAAAGAGACTCTGACAGATAAGGGAAGGGGAGGAATTTCTGGATAATATTTCCAGAGTTTTGTCACACCTCAGAGTAAAGTACAGGTGCAGGAAGGGGACACTGTGACTGCCACTCAGCAGGGTAGGGGGAACTGAGGAGAGATAGAGGCACAATGTACTTGATACTTTTGCATTTAAGGAGAAAGACGGTGAGTGAGCAGCCACACTGCGGAACTCGTAATTGTGGAGTCCCTCCAAATGTAGGAGGAACAGAACAGAAATGTAGTAGTTATAGAAGATTCAGTAATTAGGGGGATCCTGTGCAGCTGCAACCGTAAGTACCTAAAGGGGTGTTGCCTACTTGGTGCCAGGATAAGGGATAGCTCAGTGCAGCTGGAAAGGAGCTTGGAAGGGGAGGGGGGAAGATCCAGTTGTCCTATTCTATGTCGGGATCAATGACATGGGGAAGAGAAGTGAGGAGTTACTGCTGAGGGAGTATCGGGAGTTAGAGGTTCAAGAGTGGTAACCACAGGATTACTACTTGAGCCATGTGCTAATTGGCATAGGGACAAACAGATCAGGATGTTGCTAAAGGAGTGGTGTGAGAAGAGGGTTTCTATTTCATGGGACACTGACATCAGTACTGGGACAGGAGGGAGCTGTACCATTAGGATGCGCTGTACCTAACCAGACTGGGACAAAGGTCTTTAGTATAGAAGATAAATAGGGTGGTTATAAAGGACTTTAAACAAAGAGGAACTCTCACCAAGATATCTTCACTGCTTTCCACTCTCAGTCTGTGCACAATGCACAACTTATCATCCTTGACGATTTCAAACTCCATCTCAATTCATCGTGCTCTCTCTCATCTGAGTTCACCGACCTATTATCCTCCCTAAATCTCTCCCTCAATGTAAACTGCCCAACTGATAGTCACGGCCACCCCTTGACCTAGCCATGAAATTGAGATCTCTCTATTCCCATTGTATCAATCACAGATAAGGCCATCACTGATCACTTCCTTGTATCACTCTCCACTCACATCCTCCTTCTAAATCTTCCCCTGGAAAAATACTACCCCCGATTTGCTTACAACTGCACTTTCAAAATCTCAACTGTCTAGCCTTTGGCCCTCTGTTCAGTGCAAAATTTCTACAGCTGCTGATTTGCTCAACAACACTCTCACATCCACCTTTGTTGCTGCAGTCCCCAATGAAACCATTACTCTTTCGTACCCTGGCCATTCCCCCTGTACGGCCCTCATCTCCGCTCCCTTGAGTTCAAGATCTAGCTGGACCACATAAAGCACTATCGGGTCCTGCTCTTGGCTGCTAAAACTGCATACTATTCCAGGATCATCCTGGAATGCAAAGATAACACCTGGCTTCTTTTCTCCACTGCAAGCCATCTTCTTAAACCCATGTCCCCTGCTTCCTCCACCCTCACCTCCAACCATACATGTGAGGCAGTCATGAAATTCCTTGGACGGATGCAATCTTAGTGACAATCAGCTACCTCTGCTGCTTCCCTCCCTTCCTCTAGCTCACCGAGCCAAACTTCCTCTAAAGTTCCCCTGCCCTAGCCCTGAACTTGCATCTTTCTCCAGTTTCTCTTCTATCTTCCATCATGCCATCTCTGAGCTCACCTTGTCTATGAGACCCACCTCCTGCTCCCTCAACATCATTCCCACTAAACTGCTAACTACCTGACTTCCCTTCCTGGTCCCCCTGTTGGCTAATATTGTTAACAGTTTTCTCTCTTCAGGTGATGTCTATCTCTCCTTTAACTCTGCCACCATCACCCCTTCATCAAAAATAACCCTTGACTGCACTGTCATTGCTAATATATACTCATCTCCAACCTCCCTTTCCTTCCCTAAGGCATTGAACGTGTTACCTCCCTAATCCATGTCCATCTTTCCAGTAACTCTGTTTGTATCCCTCCAATATGGTTTCTGTCCCTGCCAGAGAATTGTAACAACTCTTATTATAATCACAAATGACATCCTATGTCACTGTGACAGAGGTAAACTATCCCTCTCCCTTCTTCTCGACTCGTCTGTAACTTTTGAGATGGTTGACCACACCACATCCTCTTCCAACACCGCTCCACTGTTATCCAGCTGGGTGGGACTACACTTGCCTGATTCCATTCTTGTGTCTCTAATCATATCCAGAATATTACTTGCCATGGCTTCTCTTCCCACTCCTACATCGTTGATTCTGGTGTATCCCAAGGATCTATTCTTGGTCCCCTTCTATTTCCAAACTACAGGCTGTCCCCCAGCGACGTCATCCGAAAACACAGCTTTAGTGTTCACATGTACTTCACCACCACCTCTCTCGACTCCTCCACTAAATTAGCAGACTGCTAATCTGACATCCATTATCGGATGAACAGAAATTTTCTCCAATTAAATATTTGGAAGACTGAAGCCATTGTCTTCCGTCCCCGTTCCAAACTCCATTCCCTATGTACTAACTGGCGTTAGTAACTACCCTGGCAACTGTCTGAGACTAAACCAGACTGTTTGCAAACTTGGTGTCATATTTGACCCCGACATGAGCTTCCTACCACATATCTGTGCCATCATATGACAGCCTACCTTTGTAACTTCTCCCTGCCTCAGCTCATCAGCTACTGAAACCCTCATTCATGCCTTTGGTATATTGACTTGATGATTCCAATGCATTCCTGGCTGGTCTTCCACATTCTACCCTCCATACACTTGAGGTTATCCAAAATGCTGCTGTCCATGTCCTCACTTGCACCAAGCCCCATTGACCTATCACTTCTGTGCTCGCTGACCTACATTGGCTCCTGGTCAAAAAATTCTCAACCTTGTTTTCGAATCCCTTCATGGACTCGCACCTCCCTATCTCTGCAATCTCCTCCAACCCTCACGACCCTCTGAGATTTCTGCACTCATCTAATTTGGCCTCTTGAGCATTCCGATTTTAATTGCTTCACCATTAGTGGCCATGCCTTCAGCTGTCAGTGCCCTAAGCTCTTGAATCCCCTTCCTAACCCTCTCCACCTCTTGACCTCTCTTTCTTCCTTTTTAAGATGCTTTTTAAAACCTACCACATTGGCCAAGCTTTTGGCTATCTACCCTAATATGGCACGGTGTCTAATTACATTTTGTAACACTCCTGTGAAGCGTTTTGGGATGTGTTATTACATTAAATATATAAATGTATATAAATATAAGTAGTTATAATAAATGGGGGGAGAGCTCAGTCACTTACAGTAGTAAAATTACAATTTAAAGATTAAACAAGGATCAGAGCGGAGTTAAGCTTACAAACCTTGTTATCGATACTCCAAGTGAAGTGGAGTGGTTGCTTTATTGATTAAAGATACTGTTATAACATTAGTTAGGGAGAATATAGGTAAGGGAAAGCATTCAGCAGAGACCCTATGATTAGAATTGAGGAATGAGAGAGGGCTTGAAACTGTAATGGGCGTTGTCTACAGGTCTCTTGATAGCAGCAATGAAGTGACAGTGTGTATTAATTCAGAGATTAAAGAGGCTGTAGCAAAAGCAGTTATTTTAATGGGAGATTTTAATTTTCATACAGATTGGGAAGAGTAAAGTAGCTCAAGTCAGAAAGGTAGATAATTTCTTGTGTGCATTCAAGATAGGTTTTTGGAGCAATATGTTCGAGGACCAACAAGCAGACTGGCTATACGAGATTCAGCAATGAGTAATGAGCCAGACTTAGATTATTAGATAAATATTTCTTTACTATTAGTTAACAGTGATCATAATATGATCAAATTCAATGTTAGGTTTGAAAAAAAGATGATTCTAGATTTTGTCAGGCTGGCATTAATGGGATGAGAATGATACTGATGACAGCAAACTGATGAAAATTGTGATCGGGTAAAACTAAAGATGGGAGGTGTTCAAAAAAATGTTTTCACTTAATACAGGACCAATATTTAACTCTATGAGGAAAGAGCTCCACTTAGCAAATAAAACATTAAGGCTGACAAAAGTGTGAGGTAACATAAAATTAAAGGAAAGAGCATACAAAAAGTGAAAAGATTGGTCTAGATCCAGGGGACTGGGAGAGGCGTGAAAGATAGCAAGAGCTGCAAAAAACGAATATGAAAAGAAACTTGCAAGGTACATCAAAATTAACATGTTTTTTGCCATTATATTAGAAGAAAAGGGACAGTCAGGGTAATATGGGCCCTTTAAAAACAGATAGGAATAATATTGAAAATGAAAATAAGGAAACAACAGATTTGTTGACTAATTATTTTGTATTAGTCTTCAAGGTAGAGGAAGAGGATAATATACTTGGCATTCCAGTGACACAACTAATGAATCAAGGACTGGAACTCACTACAGTTAACATAAGCAAGAAAACAGTATGAGAAAAAAGTAATGGCACTAAAGACTGATAAATCCTCACGACCTGATGATTTGCTCCCCAGGGTTTTCAGGGAAATAGATGAGGAAATTGCACACACTTTTAATAATCTTAAAAAACTCTCTCGATTTAGAAATTGTCCCTTTAGAGTCATAGAGTTATACAGCACAGCAACAGGCCCTTCAGCCCATCGTGCCTGTGCCGGCCATCAAGCACCTAACTATTCTAATCCCATTGCCCAGCACTTGGCCCGTAACCTTGTATGCTGTGGCATTTCAAACGCTCATCTAAATACTTCTTAAATGTTGTGAGGGTTCCTGCCTCTACCACCTCTTCAGGCAGTGCCTTCCAGATCCCAACCACCCTCTGGGTGAAATTTTTTTTCCTCAAATTCCCTCGAAACCTCCTGCACCTTACCTTAAATCTGTGCCCCCTGGTTATTGACTCCTCCGCTAAGGGATAAAGTTTATTCCTATCTACCCTATCTATGCCCCTCATAATTTTGTATACTTCAATCAGGTCCCCCCTCAGCCTTCTCTAGTCTAAGGAAAACAACCCCAGCCTTTTCAGTCTCTCTTCAGAGCTGAAATGCTCCAGCCCAGGCAACATCCTGGTGAATCTCCTCTGCACCCTCTCCAGTGCAATCACATTCTATAGTGTGGTGCTCAGAACTGTACACAGTACTCTAGCTGTGGCCTAACTAGCGTTTTATACAGCTCCATCATAACCTCCCTGCTCTTATATTCTGTGCCTCGGCTAATAAAGGCAGGTAGCCCATATGCCTTCCTAACCATCTTATCTACCTGTGCTACTGCCTTCAGTGATCTATGGACGAGTACACCAAGGTCCCTGTGACCCTTTGTACTTCCTAGGGTCCTACCATGCATTGTATATTCCCTTGCTTTGTTAGTCCTCCCAAAATGCATCACCTCACACTTCTCGGGATTAAATTCCATTTGCCACTGCTCTGCCCATTTCACTGGACCATCTATATTGTCCTGTAATCTAAGGTTTTCCTCTTCACTATTTACGACACCACCAATGTTCATGTCATCTGTGAACTTACTGATCAGACCTCCTATATTCACATCTCAATCATTAATGTACACTACGAACAGTAAGGGACCCAGCACTGATTCCTGTAGTGCACCACTGGTCACAGGCTTCCACTCGCAAAAAAAACCCTCGACCATCACCCTCTGCCTTCTGCCACTAAGCCAATTTTGGATCCAATTTGCCAAATTGCCCTGGATCCCATGGGCTCTTACTTCCTTAACCAATCTCCCATCGGGATCTTATCAAAAGCTTTACTGAAGTCCATGTAGACTACATCAACTGCTTTACCCTCATATACCCATCGAGTCAGCGCCTCGAAAAATTAAATCAAGTTAGTTAGACACAATCTCCCCCTGACAAAGCCATGCTGACTATCCCTGATTAATCCCTGCCTCTCCAAGTGGAGATTAATCCTGTCCCTCAGAATTTTTTCCGATAGATTCCCAACCACTGATGTTAGATTCACCGGCCTGTAATTACCTGGTTTATCCCTCTCACCCTTCTTGAATAATGGTATCACATTCGCTGTCCTTCAATCCTCTGGTACCTCTCCTGTGGCCAGAGAGGATTTGAAAATTTGTGTCAGAGCTCCTGCTATCTCCTCCCTTGCCTCACCTGACAGCCTGGGATACATCTCATAGAGTCATACAGCATAGAAACAGGCCCTTCGGCCTACCGCATCCAATCCTACCATAATGCCTATCTATACTACTCCCGCCTGCCTGCATTAATTCCATATCCCTCTATGCCTTGCTCATTCAAGTACCTGTCCAGATGCCTCTTAAATGTCACTACTGTTCCTGCCTCCACCATCTCCTCAGGCAGCTCATTCCAGATACCCACTATTCTTTGTGTGAAAAATTTACCCCTTTGATCCCCTTTAAACTTCTTCCTTCTCACCTTAAATCTATGCCCTCTAGTTTTAGTCATCCATACCATGGGAAACAGACTCTGGCTATCTACCATAGCTATGCCTCTCATAATTTTATATACCTCTAACATGTCCCCTCTCAGCCTCCTTCGCTCCAGGGAAAACAGACCCAGCCCTTTCAATCTCTGTTTATAACTCAAGCCCTCCAAACCAGGCAACATCCTTGTGAATCTTTTCTGCACCCTGTCTAGCTTAATTACATCTTTCCTGTAGTGCAGCGACCAGAACTGCACACAGTCCTCCAAATGTGGCCTAACCAACGTATGTACAACTGTAACATGACGTCCCAACTCTTGTACTCAATGCCTCGGCCGATGAAGGCAAGCATGCCATACGCCTGCTTCACCACCCTGTCTACCTGTGTTGCCACTTTCAGGGAACTATGTACTTGCACCCCAAGGTCTCTCTGCTCAAGAACACTCCCCAGGGCCTTGCCATTCACTGTATATGTCCTGCCCTGGTTTAACTTCCCAAAATGCATCACTTCACATTTGTCTGCGTTAAATTCTATTTGCCACTCCCTTGCCCACTTTCCCAGTTAATCTATATCCTGTTGTAACCTTAGACAGCCTTCTTCACTGTCCACTATACCACCAATTTTGGTGTCATCTGCAAATTTACTAATCTCATCTGTGCCTGGGGATTTATCCACTTTTAAGCCCGCTAAAACAGCTCATACTTCCTCCCTTTCAATGCTCATATGTTCAAATATATCACAATCCCCCTCCCTGATCTCTACACCTGCATCGCCCTTCTCCAAAGTGAACACAGATGAAAAGTAATCTTTTAAAACCTCACCTATGTCCTCCGGCTCCACACACACATTGCCACTTTGGTCCCTAATGGGCCCTACTCTTTCCCTGTTTATTCCCTTGCCCTTAATATACTCATGAAACACCTTAGGATTTTCCTTTATCTTGCCCGCCAGCATTTTTTCATGTCCCCTCTTCGCTCTCCTAATTACTTTTTAAGTACTCCCCTACACCTTCTATACTCGTGTAGTGCCTCCGCTGTTTTCAGCTCTGAATCTGCCATAAGCCTCCTTTTTTTCCCTGATCCAATCCTCTATATCACTTGACATCCAGGGTTCCCTGGACTTGTTGGTCCGACCCTTCACCTTAACGGGTACATGTTGGACCTGAACTCTTTGAATGCCTCCCAATGGTCTGAAATAGACTTTCCAACAAGTCGCTGCTCCCAGTCCACTTTGACCAGATCCTCTTTTATCATATTGAAATTGGCCTTCTCCCAATTCAATGCCTTTATTTCCAGTCCATCTTTGTCCTTTTTCAGAACTCCCTGAAGTCTTCGAGTTATGGTCACTGTCCCCGAAATGCACCCCCACTGACACTTCTACCACTTCATTTCCTATTGCCCCTTCTCTTGTAGGACTTTCTATGTTCAGGCTGAAAAAGCTCTCCTGTATGCATTTTAAGAATTATGCCTCACTTAAGCCTTTTGCCCTAAGACTATCCCAGTTGATATTGGGGGAAGTTCAAGTCCCCTACTATTATTACCCTTTTATTTTTACTTCTCTCTGAGATTTGACTACATATCTGCTCCTCAATCTCTCCCTGACTGTTTGGAGGCCTGTAGTCGACTCCCAGCCAAGTGATTTCCCCCTTTTTGTTTTTAAATTCTACCCATATAGCCTCATTTGAGGAACCTTTTAAGATATCATCCCTCTTGACTGCAGTAAATGACTCCTTGATCAACAGTGCAATGCCACCTCCTCTTTTACACCCTCCCCTGTGTCGCCTGAAGATTCTATACCCTGGAATATTGAGCTGCCAGTCCTGCCCCTCCCTCAACCATGTCTCTGTGACAGCAATAATATCATAATGCCATGTGTTAAACAATGCCCTCAATTCATCTGCCTTACCAGTAAGACTCCTTGCATTAAAATAGATGCAATCCAGCCTTGCATTTTTCACTTGTGCCTTAACAGGTCTATATTTGCTCTGCCTTCCAGACTGACTCAGTTTCTCTTCTATATTTGACTGTGCATCACCCCCTATTGTACCTCCACTCTGTATCCCATCCCCCTGCCAAATTAGTTTAAACCTCCCCCAAAAGCACTCGCAAACCTCCCAGCAAGGATGTTGGTCCCATTCCGGTTCAGTTGCAACCAGTCCAACTTGTCCAGGTCCCACCTTTGCCAGAAACAGACCCAGTGATCCAGGAAACTAAAGCCCTCCCTCTTGCTCCATCTCTTCATCCACGCATTCATCTGCTCTATCCTCCTATTCCTATACTCACTAGCACGTGGCACTGGGAATAATCCAGAGATTACAGCCTTTGAGGTCCTGCTTTTTCATCTGCTGTCTAGCTCCCTAAATTCTTGTTGCAGGACCCTATCCCCCTTTCTACCTATATCGTTGGTACCAATGTGTACCACGACCTCTGTCTGTTCACCCTCCCCCTTCAGAATATCCTGCAGCCGTTCCGTGACATCCTTGACCCTAGCACCAGGGAGGCAACATACCATCCTGGAGTCATGTTTGCGGCCACACAAACGCCTATCTGTACCCCTTACGATAGAATCCCCTATCACTATAGCTCTTCCACTCCTTTTCCTCCCCTCCTGTGCAGCTGAGCCATCCGTGGTGCTACAGACTTGGCTCTTGCTGCATTCCTTTGAGAAGCTGTCTCCTCCAACAGCATCCAAAGTGGAAAATGGGATGGAGATGGACCTCGTGGACTCCTGCACTACCTGCCGAGTTCTTCTACTTTGCCTGGTGGTCACCCATTTCCTTTCTGCCTGAGCAGTCTTTACCTGCGGTGTGACCACCACCCTGTACGTGCTATCCACTATGATCTCAGCCTCGCGGATGCTCCACAGTGTCTCCCGCCGTCGCTGCAGATCTGAAACGTGGATTTTGAGTAGCTGCAGCTGGAGACACTTCCTGCACACGTGTTCACCCTGGACACTGGAAGTGTCCCTGACTTCCCACATTGCACAGGAGGAGCACTCCACATTGCCGAGCTGCTCTGCCATGACCTACCCTTAATTTATGCCCTTAAGTTACCCAAAAATTAGATTATTTACACTAGGGACCTTGATTCCCTAAAAATAAAACACTATCTACTATATTAAAAAAACTATAGACCTTTCCCTTTTACTTTTTGTTACTTACCCAGCTATTTAGAGTTATTCCCTAACAGCAGTTACTCACCAACCAATCACCTTGCAGCTTTCCAGTGACGTCACTGCTCACTTTGTTTTCAAACTCGGTTGAGCCTGGACTGCTCTCTGCTCTGCTCCCGGAAGGTAAGTACTAAATTGGAAAATTACAAAAGTAATTCCATTATTTATGAAGGTGAAAGAGAGAGAAAGCAGAGCAGTACTAAATGAGTACTTTGCATCAGTATTCACCAAAGAGAAGGACTTTATTTTATTTAGAGATACAGCACTGAAACAGGCCCTTCGGCCCACCGAGTCTGTGCTGACCATCAACCACCCAATTATACTAATCCTACACTAATACCATATCCCTACCACATCCTATATTCCTATGTTCCTATATTCTCCTACCACCTACCTATACGAGGGGCAATGCATAATGGCCAATTTACCTATCAACCTGCAAGTCTTTTGGTGGTGGGAGGAAACCGGAGTACCCGGCGAAAACCCACACAGACACAGGGAGAACTTGCAAACTCCACACAGGCAGTACCCAGAATTGAACCCGGGTCGCTGGAGCTATGAGGCTGCGGTGCTAACCACTGTGCCGCCCTTAGTGGATGATGACTTGGTGGAAGATGAGTCTAGGGAAGGGAGTGTAGATAGTTTGGGTCATGTCGTTATCAAAAAGGAGGAGATGTTGGGCGTCTTGCAAAGCATTAAGGTAGATAGGTCCCCAGGGCCTGATGGAATCTACCCCAGAATACTGAGGGAGGCAAAGGAAGAAATTGCTGGGACCTTGACAGAAATCTTTGTATCCTCATTGGCTACAGGTGAGATCCCAGAGGACTGGAGAATAGCCAATGTTGTTCCTTTGTTTAAGAAGGGTAGCAAGGATAATCCAGGAAATTATAGGCCGGTGAGTCAGTGGTAGGGAAATTATTAGAGAGGATTCTTCGGGACAGGATTTACTCCCATTTGTAAATACATGAACTTATTAGCGAGAGACAGCATGGTTTTGTGAAGGGGAGGTCATGTCTCACTAACTTGATTGAGTTTTTTGAGGAAGTGACGGAGATGATTGATGAAGGAAGGGCAGTGGATGTTGTCTTTCTGGACTTCAGTAAAGCCTTTGACAAGGTCCCTCATGGCAGACTGGTACAAAAAGGTGAAGTCACACGGGATCAGAGGTGAGCTGGCAAGATGGATACAGAACTGGCTCGATCAGAGAAGACAGAGGGTAGCAGTGGAAGGGTGCTTTTCTGAACGGAGGGATGTGACTAGTGGTGTTCCGCAGGGATCAGTGCTGGGACCTTTGCTGTTTGTAGTATGTATAAATGATTTGGAGGAAAATGTAGCTGGTCTGATTAGTAAGTTTGCGGACGACACAATGGTTGGTGGAGTTGCGGACAGTGATGTGGATTGTCAGAGGATACAGCAGGATGTAGATCGGTTGGAGACTTGGGCGGAGAAATGGCAGATGGAGTTTAATCCGGACAAATGTGAGGTAATGCATTTTGGAAGATCTAATACAGGTGGGAAGTATACAGTAAATGGCAGAACCCTTAGGAGTATTGACAGGCAGAGAGATCCAGGCATACAGGTCCACAGGTCACTGAAAGTGGCAACGCAGGTGGATAAGGTAGTCAAGAAGGCATACGGCATGTTTGCCTTCATCGGTCAGGGCATAGAGTATATAAATTGGCAAGTCATGCTGCAGCTGTACAGAACTTTAGTTAGGCCACACTTAGAATATTGCGTGCAGTTCTGGTCGCCACACAACAGAAAGACGTGGAGGCTTTGGAGAGGGTACAGAAGAGGTTTACCAGGATGTTGCCTCGTCTGGAGGGCATTAGCTATGAGGAGAGGTTGGATAAACTCTGATTGTTTTCACTGAAACGACAGAGGTGGAGGGACGACATGATAGAGGTTTACAAAGTTATGAGTGGCATGGACAGAGTGGATAGTCAGAAGCTTTTTCCCAGGGTGGAAGAGTCAGTTACTAGGGGACATAGGTTTAAGGTGCGAGGGTCAAAATTTAGAGGGGATGTGCGAGGCAAGTTCTTTACACAGAAGGTGGTGAGTACCTGGAAGTTGCTGCCGGGGGAGGTGGTGGAAGCAGGTACGATAGCGACGTTTAAGAGGCATCTTGACAAATACATGAATAGGATGGGAATAGAGGGATACGGTCCCCGGAAGTGCAGAAGGTTTTAGTTTAGGCAGGTATCAAGATCGGCGCAGGCTTGGAGGGCCGAATGGCCTGTTCCTGTGCTGTACTGTTCTTTGTTCTTTGTTCTTTATTAGTCTAATATCTGTTGTGGGGAGATTACTGGAATTTATAGCTGAGGGCAGTGTGACTGAGCGCTTAAGAAAAATTTAATTGACAAGAGAGAGCCAACATGATCGGTCACAGACCTGAAATGTTAACACTCTCTTTCGCTCTCCACAGATGCTGCCAGCGCTGCTGTGTATTTCCAGTTTTTATTTTAGATTTCCAGTGTCTGCAGTATTTTGCCATTATTTATGGATTTTTAGAGGTTAGGTTATGTCTACTGACCAATAATTGAATTTGTTAAGGAAGTAATTAAATTAGTAGATTGGAGGATGTAGTTCATATGAACATTTATAAGGAATTTGATAAATTTCCCATAAAAGACAGTTAGTTGAAACTAAAGCTAATTAAATTGAAGGCAAATTATTGATCTGATTACGAGACTGGTTAGGCAATAGAAGACAGAGGGGTAGAAATGCCTCTCAGGTGGTGGTACAATATGGGCAGTATCAGCTTGGTCACCCAATATATGTGGTGCCTGATACTCCATTGCATTCAATGGAATTAAATTACAGGTGCTGTGTAGAATGGGCAGCCAATCTGATACCGCCAAGTTTGTGCCATCACCTGAAATGGATGACTTTCTAGCCCAGAGAGTGGGACTAATGGATATATAGACGAATTGGAAGGAAGTGATTAGTGGTGTTCCACAAGAACATTGATACATTAAGTGAGTGGGTGAAACTATGACACGTGCTCCAGGATAACGCAGGATAAGTGTTCCACTTTGAACCTAAAAAGGATAGATCTAAGTATTATTTAAATGGTGAAAAGCAAGGAACAGTGGAGGTTCAAATAGATTTAGGGATCAGTGTATATAGGTCACTAAAATGCAGCAGTCAGGTACAAAAAAATCAAAAAGGCTAATGGATGTTAGCCTTTATAGCTAAAGAGCTAGAATATAGGTGGAGGACATTTTGCTACACCTATGCAAAACCCCGATTAGACCATATCTGGAGTACTTTGTATAGTTCTGGGCAATGCGCTTTATAAAGGATACATTGGCCTTGGAAGGAGTGCAACGCAGATTCGCCAGAATATTACTAGGGTTCTGAGGGTGAGCTTATGAGGGCAGAATACATAAACTCGACCTATATTCCCTGGAATATAGAAGGTTAAGGGGAGATTTGATTGAGGTTTATTAGGATTTTGAAAGGAATTGATAGGGTAGATAGAGAAAAGCCTTTTCTGCTGGTGGGGGATTCTAGATAGATTTTTGCTGGGACCTCAGCCATCTACAATCTATATTGACGAGCTGGATGAAGGGACCGAGTGCATTGTAGCCAAATTTGCTGAATATGCAAATATAGGTAGGAAAACTCGTGAGGAGAACACAAAGGGCTGAATTTAGTGTAGCAGGCGGGGCTCCCAGCGCCAGGTTGAAAAGGTGGGGGGAATCCTGCCTTGGCCACTTGGAACACCCTGCAACCCCCCCATCCCTCTTTTCCCCCCCCCCCCCCCCCCCCCTGACGTGATGCTGCAGAGCCAGGCCAATTAACAGCCTGGCGCGGGGATCTCTGTCCCATTAAAGACGGGGTCCCACCTCCACGAGCTGCCGGACAATCACAGGGACAGTAGCTCAGTGGTATTGTCAGCAGCACTGGGAGCGGTTGCCACTGCTGGAACTGCAGGAGCACTTGGAATCAGGTCCAGCACTGGAGATCTGGACATAAGGTAAGTGAGGCGGGGTCGCCGGGGCCAGTCCGGCAAGCCCTGGCGATGGGGAGTGGGGAGGTTGGGCATTAATTGCAGGGGGAGGGGGGTTCAGGAAGATGGGTTGAGTGCTGCTTGGGCCCTCCATAGTCCACATGTTGCCCAAGGAGGAGGGCCCCTCTCAAAGCCCGCAGGGAGGTCACCTCATTTTACTGGGCAACATCCCGGTGTGGCGGAGGCCCCTGCCGCTGGCTTATTGCTAGTGTGGGGGGATGGGGGGAAGAGGCCCTTAAATGGCTGATAATTGGCCTCTTCAGTGCCTCAATTGGCTGTCCGCACCCGACTAAATTGTGGTGCAACGGGAAGGTGATGGGGCCCGCCACCGCCCGCCTCCCATCACAATTCTTTGGGCCCTCTTGCCTCCTAGCCTGTCTCTGGGGGGCCCATTAAATCCAGCCCAAAGAGTCTGCAAAGGGATATAGATAGGTTAAGTGAGTGGACAAAAATTTGGCAGATGGAATATAATATGGGAAAGTGCGATGTTATCCATTTTGGTAGGAAGAATAGAAATGCAAAATATTATTTAAATGGAGAGAGACTACAGAATTCTGTGGTGCAGAGGGATCTGGGTGTCCTTATATCTGAATCACAAGAAGTTAGCATGTAGGTACAGCAAGTAATTAGGAAGGCAAATGGAATGCTGGCCTTATTGCATGATGAATGGAGTATAAAAATAAGGAAATCTTGCTAAAACTGTATAGAGTAATGGTGAGACCACACCTAGAGTACTGCATGCAGTTTTGGTCCCCTTATTTAAGGAGGGATAAACTTGCATTGGTGACAATTCAGAGAAGGCTCACTAGGTTGATGTCTGGGATGAAGAGATTGTCTTAAGAGGAAAGGTTGAGCAGGTTGGGTCTGTACTGATTGGAGTTTAGAAGAATGGAAGTTGATCTTATTGAAACAGAAAAGATTCTGAGGGGAATTGATAGAATAGATGCTGAGAGGATGTCTCCCCTCATAGGGGAATCTAGAACTAGGGGGCATAGTTTCAATATTAGGGGGTCTCCCATTTAAGATGGAGATCAGGAGGAATTCCTTCTCTCCAAAGGGTCAGGAATCTTTAGAATTGTTTACCGCAGAGAACCAGAGAGCAGTGGAGGCTGGGTCAGTGAATATATTCAAGTCTGAGATAGACAGATTCTTGAATTATAGGGAGTCAAGGTGTAATGGGGAGCAGGCAGGAAAGTGGAATTGAGGCCAAGATCAGATGGGCCGCGGTCTTATTGAATGGCGGAGCAGCCACGAGGAGCCGTATGGCCCACTGCTGCTCCTATTTCTTATGTTTTTATGTAATTACTAGGGCATAAGAGGATGCAGAGCTAAGGCAGGTAAATGGAATTAAGGTACAGATCAGCCATAGAATGGTGGAACAGGCACAAGGAGGCTAAATGGTTTACTCCTGTTCCTATGTTCCATAATTATAGATTTGGTTTACAAGTAGTTAAGCCCCAGGGGAATAGAATATTTTTTGACAATGTTAATGGGCAGATTTGGAACTGTGGGTGGTGATCTTGGTGATTAAGTATAAATTAGCTTTCGAAAAAGAGACTGGCGAGCCATAAAACCATTTATCTTTGTGCGTTTCTGTAGCTTTGACACAGTGGGAAAGATTCCAGTTAGTTAAGAAGCTCGTATCATTGAAAAGCATGTATACTGATCAATAAAAATGATCTCCTTTATTTTCATTCAATGTCGATAGAATATTTCATTATGAATTAATTAAAACAAAAATAGCAGCTTGTTCATGCACAGACTCTCCCTCTAGAACTGATGGAGTGAATCCTATAGCTTGTACCACTGAATTTCAGATTAATCAGCTTGAAAGTGGGGATTGCCAAGAAGTCTCAGTAAGTTTTGTGCTTTTATTGTTTTTGCATGAAAGAAAAAGTGGTAAGAAATTGGAACTCACTGTGAAAACTGTATTCTGTTCATTCATGTACTTGATGTAAAATAAATTATGTTTCTCAGTCATGGCTCATCTTGCTGGAATGATATTTTTCTGTGTCTTCTATAAAGACAAAAACCCATGATGTTGGAGATTACGTTAACTGGTGTATGCAACAAGGGTTTGATCTAACAATCCCCCGTCATGTTACTGTTTGATTAGAGATTGACAAAAAGGCACATTCTAGATTGTAGGAAACACAAGGTCTACTTATGGGAATGGTTGGTGACCCTTAAAGTGAGAAGAAAACTAGTTTAAAACCTGAAAATTTGCAACTGTCCCATTTGTAACCAAACCAGACCTCTGTCTTCTTTAGATAAATCTCAGTCCACTATCCTTCCTTTTATGGTAACTTATTCACTGTTGTCAGCTTGGCAGGAAGTTATAGGTTCTAATTGCCAATCCAAGACTGGAACACATAATTTCAGTTGACATTTCAATATAATACTGAGGGAATGCTGCATTGTTTGGACTGCTCCTCCTAGCCCCACAAAGATACTTTGAGCTACCCTTGCTTTGGGCTCTCCACCACCATCCCCCTGATCACTGCTCAAATTCTTACTTGTCATGGAGCATTTCTGTAACTCCCCAGCAGCAACTGGACCCCAGATTTTTACCTTTTACACAGCCCTACCGACCACATCCCCCTCGCCCCACATGGCAGTGGTGATGCCATTCCTGCATCTTCCAGAGGGAGACTGTGTTGGTGCATGGAAATGAGGATTAGGAGTAAAAATCTCCTGTGTATCATGCTCCTGAAGTCAGTTCACCACCCACTTTGGCTGTCACAACCCCAATTAATGCTAGGAGTTTAAATCGGCCCTGGTGATTCAATAGTCTGGAGTTTAAAAAGGCCTCAAGTAATAATTTAGCAGATAATTTTACCATTAAATTATTATAGACGTATTTCAGTTTTTTGGATTTTTTATAGTGAGAGTAATGGGCTGGATTTTTCTGCAGCAGGACATCTAGGGGCACTTGCCATTATTTAGATCTATTCCTGGAACCTTCAGCTCAAAACATTTTTGCCCACTGAGTTGCTAAGTGAGAGCTGATAATGACATGAGGGAAATAAGTCATCTGGGACCTGAATGAACAGGGTATCTCCTTAACCAACACAATTTAAGGATTAGGAAATAGATAGTGGAAGGACTGAGAAAGAGGTTAGCAAGAGTTGGATAACGAGGGATATTGTGAGCCTAGTCAAAAAGACGGTGCAGTGGTTAGCACCGCAGCCTCACAGCTCCAGCGACCCGGGTTCAATTCTGGGTACTACCTGTGTGGAGTTTGCAAGTTCTCCCTGTGTCTGCGTGGGTTTCATCCGGGTGCTCCGGTTTCCTCCCACATGCCAAAGACTTGCAGGTTGATAGGTAAATTGGCCATTATAAATTGCCCCCAGTATAGGTAGGTGGTAGGGAAATATAGGGACAGGTGGGGATGTGGTGGGAATATGGAATTAGTGTAGGATTAGTATAAATGGGTGGTTGATGGTCGGCACAGACTCGGTGGGCCGAAGGGCCTGTTTCAGTGCTGTATCTCTAAACTAAACGAAAAAAAGGAAGCATTCGTAAGGGCTAGAAGGCTGGGAACAGACTAAGCCCTTGAGGAATATAAAGAAAGTAGGAAGGAATTTAAGCAAGGAATCAGGAGGGCTAAAAGGGGTCATGAAAAGTCATTGGTATACAGGATTAAGGAGAATCCCAAGGCTTTTTATATGTATATAAAGAGCAAGAGGGTAACCAGGGAAAGGGTTGGCCCACTCAAGGACAGAGGAGGGAATCTATGCATGGAGCCAGAGGAATTGGGCGAGGTACTAAATGAGTACTTTGCATCAGTATTCACCAAAGAGAAGGACTTGGCGGATGATGAGTCGAGGGAAGGGAGTGTAGATAGTCTGGGTCATGTCGTTATCAAAAAGGAGGAGGTGTTGGGCGTCTTGTAAAGCATTAAGGTAGATAGGTCCCCAGGGCCTGATGGGATCTACCCCAGAATACTGAGGGAGGCAAAGGAAGAAATTGCTGGGGCCTTGACAGAAATCTTTGTATCCTCATTGGCTACAGGTGAGGTCCCAGAGGATTGGAGAATAGCCAATGTTGTTCCTTTGTTTCAGAAGGTTAGCAAGGATAATCCGGGAAATTATAGGCCAGTGAGCCTTACGTCAGTAGTAGGGAAATTATTAGGGAGGATTCTTCGGGACAGGATTTACTCCCATTTGGAAACAAATGGACTTATTAGCGAGAGGCAGCATGGTTTTGTGAAGGGGAGGTCGTGTCTCACTAACTTGATTGAAGTTTTTGAGGAAGTGACGGAGATGATTGATGAAGGAAGGGCAGTGGATGTTGTCTTTCTGGACTTCAGTAAAGCCTTTGACAAGGTCCCTCATGGCAGACTGGTACAAAAAGGTGAAGACACACGGGATCAGAGGTGAGCTGGCAAGATGGATACAGAATTGGCTCGGTCATAGAAGACAGAGGGTAGCAGTGGAAGAGTGCTTTTCTGAATGGAGGGCTGTGACTAGTGGTGTTCCGCGGGGATCAGTGCTGGGACCTTTGCTCTTTGTATTATATATAAATGATTTGGAGGAAAATGTAGCTGGTCTGATTAGTAAGTTTGCGGACGACACAAAGGTTGGTGGAGTTGCGGATAGTGATGAGGATTGTCAGGATACAGCAGGATAGAGATCGGTTGGAGACTTGGGCGGAGAAATGGCAGATGGAGTTTAATCCGGACAAATGTGAGGTAATGCATTTTGGAAGATCTAATACGGTGGGAAGTATACAGTAAATGGCAGAACCCTTAGGAGTATTGACAGGCAGAGAGATCTGGGCGTACAGGTCCACAGGTCACTGAAAGTGGCAACGCAGATGGATAAGGTAGTCAAGAAGGCATATGGCATGCTTACCTTCGTCGGTCGGGGCATAGAGTATAAAAATTGGCAAGTCATGCTGCAGCTGTACAGAATCTTAATTAGGCCACACTTGGAATATTGCGTGCAGTTCTGGTCATCTCACTGCCAGAAGGACTTGGAGGCTTTGGAGAGGGTACAGAAGAGGTTTACCAGGATGTTGCCTGGTCTGGAGGGCATTAGCTATGAGGAGAGGTTGGATAAACTCGGATTGTTTTCACTGGAACGAGGGGCGACATGATGGAGGTTTACAAAGTTTTGAGTGGCATGGACAGAGTGGATAGCCAGAAGCTTTTTCCCAGGGTGGAAAAGTCAGTTACTAGGGGACATAGGTTTAAGGTGTGGGGGGCAAAGTTTAGAGGTGATGTGCGAGGAAAGTTCTTTACACAGAGGGTGGTGAGTGCCTGGAACTTGCTGCCGGGGGAGATGGTGGAAGCAGGTACGATAGCGACGTTTAAGAGGCATCTTGACAAATACATGAATAGGATGGGAATAGAGGGACAGGCATCATGATCGGCGCAGACCTGGAGGGCCGGATGGCCTGTTCCTGTGCTGTACTGTTCTTTCTTCTTTGTTCTATTAAAGGGGGTGAATTCGATGTGAAATCAGGCATAGAAAGAGAAATAAAGAGAGGGTGCAGAATATTCTGCAGGGGGAATGGAGTGAGCCAGACATTGTGGTACTCATTGGTGCTAATAACAGAGAGAGGGCAGGTATTGAGGTCTGATGGTCAGATTTTCAGGAGCTAGCGAGGAAGTTAAAAAGTAGGACCTCAAAGGTGGTAATCTTTGCATTAATCCCAGTGTCATACACTAGCGAGAGCAGAATTAGGAAGACAGGGAGGATCAATGTGTAGCTTGAGGCAGGGTGGAGGGCTTCAGATTCATGGGGCATTAGGACCAGTTCTGGGGCAGGAGGAACCTAGTCAAAAGGGGAAGGTTGCACCTCAACAGGACTGGAACCAAAATCCTCGTGAGGAGGTTCTCTACTGTGGTTGGGCAGGGTTTAAACAAGTTGGCAGGTGAATGGGCACCTGCATATAGAAGTAGAAAAGAGGAATAAACTGCACAAAATGAGAGTATTGGACAATACCAGAGAACAAAGTCATACTATATTAGATAGGAGCAGACTAAGAAGGATTTTTTGGAATACAAAGATCGGTTTATGATGCATGTATGTAAACACACAGTGTGGTGAATAAAGTCGGTGAGCTGCAAGCACAAATAGCCATGTGGGAATATGATGTAATGGCAATAATGAGTACGTGGCTTAAAAATTATCAGGACTGGGTGCTTAATGTTTAAGTGTACAAAGTGTTCAGAAAAGATAGGGAAGGAAAAAAGGGAGGTGAGGTGGCAGTAATAATTAGGGAAGACATAGTGGTGTTGGAAAGAGTGGATGTCGTTGAGGGAACAAGGACCGAATCCATTTGGTTCAAGTTGAGAAACAAAAAGGGGATGATCACACTACTGTGGGTATTCTACAGGTCCCCAAATAATGGGAGCGAGATCGAGGAGCAAATCTGCAGGGAAATCTCAGAAACGTGCAGGAACTGTAGAGTAGGGACTTATATTACCCAAATATTGATTTGGGTTAGTATTAAAGGGAAAGGAGGGGGAGGAATTTTTGAAATGTGTTGAGAACTTCCTTGACCAGTATGTTCTTGGTCCAACTAGGAAGGAGGCATTGCTGGATCTGGTGCTGGGGAATGAGGTGGGTCAAGTGGACTGAGTATCGGAGAGGGAACATATGGGTAAGAATGATTAGCGTATCATAAGGTTTAGATTAGTAATGGAGAAGGCAGGGGAACCAAAGCCAGTGAATTCTTCAAGTGATAACCAGGTCAAATACAGTAAGTTGAGAGGGAAAGTGAAGAGGAAAATAAGACAAGCAAAGAGAGAATATGAGCATAGAATTGCAATCAACATAAAAAGGAACCCAAAAATCTTCTACCAGCATATAAATAGTCAGTGTGAAGTAAGAGTCGGGGTGGGGCCTCTTCGTGACAAAGAGGGTGATTTACCTTAAAGGAACAAGGCAAAGCTTGAATACTTGATGAGTACTTTGTATTGGTGTTTACAAATGAAGAGGATGCTGATAAGTGACCGGTAGAAGTGGACATGGGTAGAGGTAATGGATGGGGAGAAAATTGAGAGGCAGGACGTACTGGAAAGGCTGGCTATACTTAGAGTGGATAAATCACCTGGTCTGGATGGCTTACATTCCAGGTTGGTGAAGTGGTGGAGATAGCAGAAGGACATGCCATAATCCTTCAGTCTGCCTAGGTCTGGGAGAGGTGTCAGAGGATAGTGGCAAATGTGATGCCCTTATTGAAGAAAGGGTGTAAGGACAGTCCTAGTAACTACAGGCCAGTTAGTTTAACGTCAGTGGTGGGTAAGGTTTTAGAAACAATAATTAGGAAAAAAATCAACAGGCATTTGGAGAGGTTTGAGTTAATTAAGGAGAGCCAGCATGGATTTGTGAAAGGCAGATCGTATTTGACTAATCTAATTGAATTTTTGATGAAGTAACAGAGAACGTTGAAGAGAATTCAATTGATGTTGTTTGTTTAGATTTTATGAAAGTACTTGACAAAGTACGACGTTAAAAGGCTGGTTAACAAAATGGATGCTTATGGAATAGGAGGGGTCAGTGTCAGCTTGGATAAAAAAAATTGGCTTAAGCACAGAAAACAGCGAGTCGTGGTAAATGGTTATTTTTCAGACTGGAGGATGGTAAACAGTGGTGTTCCTCTAGGGAATGTTAGGACCACTGCTTTTTTTCAGGTATATAAATGACTTGGATATTGGAATAGAAAGTAATAATTCAAAATTTGCAGATGATGCCAAATTTGGAGTGGTGAAAAGTAAGGATAATACAAATTGAGTGCAACAGGATATAGGCCAGCAGAATGTGCAGACAAGTGGCAGATGGAATTTAATATAGAGAAGTGTGAGGTGATGCATTTTGGCAGAAGGGATGGGGCAAGGCAACATATATTTAATGGCACAGTTCTAAAGAATGTGCAGGGCAGAGGGACCTGGGGGCGCATGTGCAGGACATTTTGAGAGTGTGGTCAGCAAAGCATATGGGATCTTGGACTTCATAAATTGATGTATTGAGTACAAAAGCAGGGAATTTATGCTGAACCTTTATAAAATTCTAGTAAGGCCACAACTGGAGTATTGCATTCAGTTCTGATCACCACACTGTAGGAAGAATGTGAGGGTCCTAGAGAGGGTGCAGAGGAGATTTACCAGAATGGTTCCAGGGATAGGGGTATTTAGCGACAAGGTTAGATTGGGGAAGCTGGGGTTGTTTTCCTTGGAGCAGAGGAGATTGCAGGGAGATTTGATAGAGGTGTACAAAATTATGACAGGTTTGGATAAAGGAGACAAATAAAAACTGTTCCCATTAACTGATGTTAGAAGGACTAGGGGAACACAGGTTTAACGCTAAGAGCAAGAGATGCAGTGGGGAATGTGAGGAAGAACTTTACTACTCGCTGTATAAAAATGAACTGGAACTCCCTGCCTACGAGGGCTAAGTGGTCTCCTTCTGTACCATAAGTGGTATGACTCTGAAACAAAGATTGGATTAAGAGTGAGAGTAGAGAGGCAGGAAGGAAAAGTAAGAAAAAGGTTTAAAATGTAAATCTGACATTTTTGAAATCTTGTAAAACAATTCACAACCTGAAGGAGTGAGACTCCACACTTCTAATAAATAATTTTCGGGGCTGGAGAGGTACGTTAGCAGTGATTAACACTTATCACATTAAAAGGGTAAAGATTCTGCTTTTGTGAAGCTAACAGTGGAGCGGTACAACTTGAACAACAAATTTTGGACATTGCCATTAGCCCCTTACCTGAATTTTCTGTAGCATTTACCCAAATAACAGTGAGCGTCATCAGCTGCACCTTTATTTTGACAGCAAAATCTGGCTTAATGATTTATTATATGAAAGATAAGGCCAATTTTACTGCTGAATACTAATATATGCCAGCAATAAAATATGGTTTGCATGATGGCATGTTTATCTTGACAGTATCCTTCAAACATTTTCGATTTCTGTTTAACTATAATTATTTGATATACCGTATACAATGTTTTATCGCTTAAACACTGCCCAAATTTATGCTGTTTTTGATATTTTTGTACTAAGTCTTCTGACCTACTTTGAAAGATAGAGGATTGACTTTCATTAACAACAGACATAGTGCTAAACTAAATTTTGGAATTTATTTTTAACAAAAACATGATTAATCATAGAAAATTTAATGCAAAAGAAGTGCTGTACATAAAAGGGATTTTTATATTTCCGAATGTTTCTGTTTTCCCATTTTATTCCTTTCTATCCTTAGGCTTCAGGGAACTGTGCTCCATCAGTCATCAATGGCTGGAATTTTATCAGCCCTTTGGAGACAGGCTGGGAGGGCGGAGCGGTAGTAAAATAGCAATGGAAGGGGTCAGGAGGAAAGCCCAATGTGTTCCCTCTGCTACGGGATATTCCCAGCGGCGGGAATGGCAGCGGCTTGGCCGCCTGCCACCTAAAGGAGGGCGGCATGTTAAGCCAATTGGTTGGCCTATTGATAGCCATTATACCAACCTGCCGGCAATTTACTGCTGTCAGAATGGCCCCCATAGTGTGAGCCAGCTTCATCCAGGCAGTCATCCAGCAGTTCCGGGTTGTGGTCCTTTAGCCCACGGAGGGGCCCACCTGTGGCGATGGCTGCCTCTGCTGGAGAGTTCACCCCTCCAATTGCTGGGGCCTGTTTGCCTGGCCCTGGCACATCAAAAATGTTTCTGCCGGCCCAATCTGGAGGTGCCCTCTCTTTCCCCTTGCAGCCTCAGCTGTAGCCACTTCCATCGGTGGCACTGCCGAGGTTGCAGAGCTGTTGGTCCTCTGATTGGGCCGGCAGCTCGGAGAGGCAGGCCGCCGTCTTTATGGGATGGCAGTGCTGGCGGCAGCCTCATAATTAGCCACCACCAGTAAAATTCCTGCTGCGTTCTCTCCATTCTCCCATGAGGGCTCAGGACCTGCTTTTGGTCCCAACATGGTGTGCCAATATAATCCTGACCAGTGTCTCATTATCGTCTGCCAGGATTTACATACAAATGAATGAGTTAAGCAATATTGGGGTTTCTCACTTCAGTCATAGAATTCTTCACTTTCATTTGGTACTCCATCTCGTGTTGACTTTCGGAAACATCATATGCAGCCAACTGAGGCATGTAGGTTTTGGTGACAGGTGGCCCTTGTGCAACTCAAACTTGTCACCTTGTGGTTGGAAGTTAAGTGGTCAACCACTGAATGTTTTCAGGCCTGGGGCTGAATTTTGTGGTCAGGCCGCAGGTCCCGACTTTGGGACTGGAAGCGGCTGCTGCTTCCGTTTGGGCAGTGAGCAGCTGGATGCACGTGATCTTCCAGCGGCCTGCCAATTAGCAGTGGGGAGGCGCGGGGACCAACAATTTACAGCATGGAGGCGGGAAGCGAGATGGCAGAGGCAACGTTTGCTGATTTAAAGGGCTGCCAACCCTGCATTCACTGCTGACTGCCTGCCTGGAAAGCAGAAAATTGAAACCCGCAGCCACAATGACAGAAGGAAGACCCTGGGTGGCTCGACGTTTCAGCGCTACCTCCCTGCAGGCCCTCCTCCAGGCTGCAAGGTCAAAATTGGAGATCCTCTTCCCCTCGGGATGGGAGGAAGAGAGCGGCACATCTGAACAAGCAAGCCTGGTCAGAAATTGCAGAGGAAGTCAGTAAACTTGGGGTCACCCCCCCGAACCTGGATATGGTGCCACAAGCGTGTCAATGACCTTATTTGTTCTGCCAAGCTGAGTACTTCATATCTTCTTTCCCTTTGGGGCTTGCAGTTGGCAACATGAGAGGTGCAGTTGGTGGAGAGGGAGTGACCACCCAGTCGATAGCAATGGGGTTCGGCAATAGCATATGGTGCAGATGACTGCATCTCAGTGACAGGTCAGGGTCATTGCTGACCCTACAAGATCTCTCGAGAGTGGCTGCATACAGGAGACATTCGTATGCATCCCTCATGAACCGCTGGACTACCATCAGCAGAGGTGTTGCGCTCGTTTCCGTGGGGAAACTAACAGTGTTGGTCTTTGAGCTTGCAGAAGAAGAGAGCCCATAACATGAAGGAAAGGGCCAGTACAGGCAGAGTGGTTCCATAGCTGTCCATCCTGACCCCCATGGAGGAGGAGGCCTTGGAACTGTCGGGGCAGCCTGGAATCTGCTCCATTGATGATAGCGAGACAGAGGTGCTGACCCAAGAGAGTGAGTGAACGAGTGCAGAGGCAAACATGACTATGCACATGGCATACTGCTCATGTGCCCACAACTGGACACTTGGAGTTCTGCAGTAAGGATAATTGGAATGATGCAATGGGAAGCCCATAAACTATCTATCTATTCTCTGAGTCTTAAAGTCATAATGGCACATAAGGAGTCCATTCAGCCCATCTAGTCCATGCCAGCTCTCTGTACAGCAATCCAATCAGTCACATACCCTTGCTCTATCCCCATAGCCCTGCAACTTATTTCCTTCAAGTACCCATTTAATTTCCTTTAGAAAAATCATTCATTGTCTCTGCTTCACACTCTTAGGCAGTGAGTTCCAGGTCATTACAACTCGCTGCATTAAAAAAATGTTCTTCCTCACATCCCCCCTCGCACAAAACCTTAAATCTGTGACCCTTAGACATTGTACCATCAGCTAATGGAATCGCTTTTCTTTGTCCACCTTATCCAAACCTGCCTTAATCTTGTACGCAACTTTAAATTCCGCCAGCTGCTGTGGTGGGATTTGAACTCGCGGGCTGAATTTTATCAGTCCTCTCGGGATGGGCATGGGGGCCCATAAATTTGCAAGGGAAGGTGGTGGGGGCGGGGGATGGCATGCCCGTCGCCTTCCCAATGCCATTCAATTTAGTTCAATTTAGTCAGGGGTGGGGAAGGCAGAGTACGGCTTTCCCATCCAGAGGGCTTTAAGTGGCCAGATAATGACCACTTCAGGGCCTCACCCACCGCTGCTGACATTTTATCAGCAGTGGGAGGGCATCCTGCCACGTGCGGAGGCCGCCCAATAACACCAGGCCACATCCCGTGGGCTGGTGAGCAGGTCTCTCCTGCTTGGGCAATCTGTGGCCTATGGAGAACCCCAGGGGCAAACATGCACACCCCCTTGCCCTCAACAACATGCCACCTCCAACTTGCTACTCCCCCCTCACAACTTACTTCCTCTCTGAGGCTCCATGGCTGCTCCTGGTCCTGGGCCTACTGCAGTCCCAGCAATGGCCACTACTCCCAGTGGTGCTGCTGGGACTGCTGAATTGCCAGCCCTCTGTTTAGCCAGCAGCTCTTGGAGGCGGGATGGGGACCCTGGCTCCAGGCGGTTAATTGCCTGCACACCCTGAACTGCAGCTGGGGTTCCCTAACAGCCGACATGGGGTTCCCCTCACCTTTTGGCCCTATGTCAGGATCCCCGCCAGCTGCATAAAATTCAGCCTCATGTCTCCAGTGCGTTGGTCCAGGTCTCTGCATTACGAGTCAAGTAATATTACCACTACGCTACCATTCCCCATCTCATGCAGGTCAAGGTCATTCCAAAGAGCAGAGAGCTGGAGTTCCTGAGGGACAGCCGGCTGCCTCTGAGGAGGAGGAGGAGGAGAAGGGAGCCTCAGAGGGTGCACCGTCCTGTCATTCCCCCGCAGCCTCCATCAGCGCAGATATGTCGGTCGTATCCATTATGCTGTCAGATTCAGGTACACAGTGAGTACAGCACTGCCACGCCTCAGCAGCTGACGGAGGCTGTGACAGTCAAGGCCACTGACAGTTGAAGAACTGTCGGAAGCCAGGCAAAAGCTGAGCCTCCGGCTGAATCTGAAATCATTCACAACAAAGCAAATGCCGCAGCAAGAGGTTTTTTTTCATTCATTCGTGGGATGTGGGCATCGCTGGCTAGGCCAGCATTTGTTGCCCATCCCTAATTTCCCTTAAGAACCTGGTGGTGAGCTTCCTTCTTGAACCGCTGCGGTCTGTGTAAGGTAGGTACGCCCACAGTGCTGTTATGAAGGGAGTTCCAGGATTTTGACCCAGCAACAGTGAAGGAACGGCGATATAGTTCCAAGTCAGGATGGTGTGTGACTTGGAGGGGAACTTGCAGGTGGTGGTGTTCCCATTTGTCTGCTGCCCTTGTCCTTCTAGTTGGTAGAGGTTATGGGTTTGGAAGGTGCTATTGAAGGAGCCTTGGTGCATTGCTGCAGTGCATCTTGTAGATGGTACACACTGCTGCCAATGTGCATTGGTGGTGGAGGGAGTGAATGTTTGTAGATGGGGTGCCAATCAAGCGGGCTGCTTTGTCCTGGATGGTGTCAAGCTTCTTGAGTGTTGTTGGAGCTTTTCCCATCCAGGCAAGTGGAGAGTATTCCATCACACTCCGTGGCTGTTGCAGCCACGGTATATATATGGCTACTCCAGTTCAGTTTCTGGTCAATGGTAACCCCTAGAATGTTGATAGTGGGTGATTCAGCAATCGTAATGCTATTGAATGTCAAGGGGAGAGTGGTAGATTCTCTCTTGTTGGAGATGGTCATTGCCTGGCATTTGCGTGGCGCGACTGTTACTTACCATTTATCAGCCCAATCATGGATATTGTCCAGGTCTTGCTGCGTTTCTACACGGACTGCTTCAGTATCTGAGGAGTTGCGAATGGTGTTGAACATTGTGCAATCGTCAGCAAACATCCCCACTTCTGACCTTATGATTGAAGGAAGGCCATTGATGAAGCAGCTGAAGATGGTTGGGCTGAGGACAGTACCCTGAGGAACTCCTGCAGTGATGTCCTGGAGTATCTGGCAGGGAACATCTGGCAGAGCTGCTAGGGACCATGCGCTCCCATGCATGAACAATGAAGGGGTCTATCCAGGCCATGAGTGCTGCCATGTCTCTGATGTGTGCGTGCATGGCTTTCTCTATCAATAGATTTACGACCCTCATGGAGAGCCTGATCTGGCAGATGTCTGTGGTTGCCGGGGGTGGCACAGACCTGCATGGCATTGCCTTTTCCATGAGCCCAATGCAGCAGTGGCAATATGAGACGGGGATGAGGGTGCTTGGACTCTCCACCAGGTCCTTGTACTTCTTAGGTCAACAGGGAGATACAAGTGCTCCTTGCAAGGGAGGGGTATCAGCCTTCTGTATCTGGGGGCTCCTGTCAGGGTGCTCCTGGTCTGTTGGCGGCTCCTCACTCCCTCTGCCAGCGACCAGGGCCTTGAGCAGCTGCAATGATAAAGGGTGGTGCTACACCTCTACATAACCTCTTTGCATGCCGGGGCACTCCAGGTCTCAGGCAGGCAGAGGACAGCCACCAAGGTCAGTAGCCTGCCTCCACCACAGCTGACAGCGCAGGGAGAGCGCCATGTGGGAGCACGTGTGAAAGATTTAGGAAGTGAACCTAGCTGCACTTGGGGTTCATGGGTGAATTCAGTATGTAGATGTTAAGCCTCTTGTTTGTTGTGCCAGATAGGGATGAATGTATTGTTGCTACATCTCCTTCCAATTCTTGCTGCCCTTTGGGACCTCATTAATACCTTGGTCTCCTTAACGGGCTGGAGGCGACGGGCCAAGCGCGTGCAGTCAACGCTTGTGCCTTGCCAATGTGCGATGTGCACTTGGCCGCGGGGCGTAGAGTGCAAACTGAAGGAGGTGACAGCAGGGCTGCATAAAGGTAAGGCTTTATTGGTCTGGTTCCAAAAGGTAGTAAGGGCCATGAAAACGTCTGTGTCTAAGTGCGTCTCAAGTCTACCTTGCACCTATCTCATTGCACTTTGCCTGTGGTCCCTGGGGTCCTCCTTTTGACATCACCTGTTCAGCCTCCTCCACATACTCATTGTCAGTGGAGGCATCTCAATCCACGAGATCTTCATTATTCAATGCCTCCACCCTCTGCAGCTCCAGGTTGTGCAGTGCACAACAGACCACCACAATACGTGAGACCCTTGCTGGGGCATTCTGAAGGGCTCCACCTGATTGATCTAGGTACTTGAATCGCAACTTCAGAAGCCCTATAGACCTGCTCAGTGGTCGCTTGGGTTGCCCGGTGGCAGGTTTTGTACCTCTCTACATCCGTGCGTGGGTTCCTCACAGACGTTAGTCGTCATGTCCTCAGTGGGCAGCCTTTGTCTCCAAGCCTCCATCCCTGAAGGTGTGCGGGAGGATGGAAGATTTGTGGCATCTGGGACTGCCAAAGTATGGAGGCATCGTGGTTGCTTCCCAGGTACCCTGCCCACACTTAAAGGATCCATCTGCAGTGGTCGCAGACCAGTTGCACATTGAACGAGTGGAAGTCCTTCCTGTTGATGAAGGCCACTGGCTGGTCTGTGGAAGCATTGATGGCCACGTGCATGCAGCTGATCACACCCGGCACCTGGGGGAATCCAGCAAAGGCCACGAACCCAATGGGTCTTTCGGCTTCACTATCTAGATTTGTGCGGTAGCCTGCCCTCTTGAAAAGAGCATTGGTCATCTCCTGGATGCCGCAGGCTGTGTGATCCTACAACATCTCCAGTCGATCTCTGGAATGATCCAGAGGCACAGAAGTTCAGTGCCATGGTGACCATCAGCGCCACTGGCATTTGGTGTGCACTGCCTCCCTGGATAGGCAGAGTCTTCGGAGACACTGATGCTTGGACATTTGCAGGTAGTTGAGCCAAAAGGCCTGCTTAGGTCTGCAAATGAGACCCGAACTGAGCCTGACAGAACCCCATCGGTCCCCGAGCCCAACCCGGCCCAAGTTCTTCCATTTTTTCCCGTGCCCGACCCGACCCGATCATCAGTTAACTTACCTTCCGTTTTTCACTTTGTTCCTTACCTGCACAAGCTTAAAATCACTATAGCAAAACCACCTTTAAAGTCCAAAAAGTAAATTAACATGAAAGTCACTTACCTGAGGTGGTGATAGAGCATGTCCGATCCGGCCCGACCCGAGCCTGAATGCCCGACCCGGAAGTGCGACCTGACCCGACCCGAACACGATACATGTCATCGGGTCCCTTCGGGTCGGGTAGCAGGCCTTTAGTTGAGCCGCTGATGGTGGACCCTCTCTTGAGAGTATCTTCTCTGTGCAGGAGGTCATTCGTATGCTCCTCTACACTCTTTTTTGGGGTCCCCACCCCAAGGCAGGCCTCCTTGTTGGCCCTGAAGTTTCTGATGTCCCATTGCTGGTGCCTGGACTTCCCTCCCTCTCTGCTGCTCCTTATCCTCAGTGGGAGCCCCGAAGCTGGGGTGAATGTGGCCCATGACAGGTGGCCTCTCTCCATGAAATAGTCATTTACAGCACAGAAGGAGGCCATTCAGCGCATCAAGTCCATCTGGCTCTCCATGGAGCTATGCAGTTAGTCCCTCTCCCCAGTTCGATCCCAATAGCCCTGCAAGTCTATTTCTCTCAAGTGGCCATCCAACTTCCTCTTGAAGTTATTAATTGTCTCTGTTTCCACTATCCTTGTGAGCAGTGAGTTCCAGGTTATTACCACCCGCTGCATTTAAAAAAAAAAAAAGTGCTTCCTCATGTTCTCTCTGCATCGTTTGCCCAAAATTTTCAATGTATCGCCTAGTCCTTGTACCATTAGTTGATGGGAACATTTTTTCCTTGTCTAACCTGTCATAATCTTGTACACCTTGACCAAATCTCTACTCAATCTCCTTTGTTCTAAGGAGAACAAACCCAGCTTTTCCAACCTAGCCTTGTAACAAATCCTCCATCCCTGGAACCATTCTGGTAAATCACAGAATCGTTATAGTGAAGAAGGAGGCCATTCGGCCCATCATTTCTGCATTGGCTCTCAGAAAAAGCAATTCCCTCAGTTCCATTCCCCCGCCTTCTCCCCATAACCCTGCACATTCTTCCTTTTCATATAACTGTCTAGTTCCCTTTTGAATGCTTCAATTGAACCTGCCTCCACCACGTTCTCAGGTAGCACATTCCAAACCTTAACCACATGCTGCACGAAAAAAGTTTCCCTCATGTCACTTCTGCTTTTCTTACCAAGTACTTTAAATCTGTGCCCTCTCATTTTCAATCCTTTCACGAGTAGGAACAGTTTCTCCCTATCTACTCTGTCCAGACCCCTCATGATTTTGAATACCTCTATTAAATCACCTCTTAGCCTTCTCTGCTCAAGGAAAGCAGCCCTAACTTCTCCAGTCTATCTCCATAGCTGAAATTCTTCATCCCTGGAACCATTCTCGTGAATCTTTTCTGTACTCTCTCCAATGCCCTCACATCTTTCCTAAAGTGCGGCGCCCAGAACTGGACGCAATACTCCAGCTGAGGCCAAACTAGTGTCTGATCTAAGTTCAACATAATTTCCTTGCTCTTGTACTCTATGCCCCTATTAATAAAGCCCAGGATACTGTATGCTTTATTAACTGCTTTCTCAACCTGTCCTGCCACCTTTAATGACTTATGCACATATACACCAAGGCCCCTCTGCTCCTACACCCCTTTATAATTGTACCTTTTATTCTATATTGTCTCTCCATGTTCTTCCTACCAAAATGAATCACTTCACATTTCTCTGAACTTCATCTGCCACCTATCTGCCCATTCCACCAATTTGTCTATGCCCTTTAGAAGTTCTGCACTATCCTCCTCACAGTTCACAATGCTTTCAAAGTTTTGTATCATCTGCAAACTTTGAAATTGTGCCCTGTACACCAAGGTGTAGGTCATTAATATATATCAGGAAAAGCAGATCTCCCCTGTACTCTCTCAAGGATCCTCCCATCCTTCCTAAAGTGTGGTGATCAGAACTGGACGTAATACCCCATAAAGTTCAGCATAATTTCTTTGATTTTATACTCAATACCTCTATTTATGAAGCTCAAGTTCCCATATGCTTTCCTAATCACTCTGTCAGTATGTTCTGCCACCTTCAAGATCTATACACATGCTCTCCCCGGGTCCCTCTCTTGACTCCCAGTCCAACGCCTTCTGTTCCGATTTTATGCCCCCGTCCCCTGCCTCTGAGCCTGTTCAAAATAGCCCTGTAAAATTCCAGCCCTGCATCCAGTTCTTGATAAACTCACTAAAAAGCCCACGCAATGGGCTGAACTTTACGAGTGCGCCGCAATTCGCAGCGACGCACTGAATTGTCGTGCATCCTGCGCGGATGTGCCATCCCTGAGCCCCCGTGATATGCAGGTGGGCTGATTTAACTAGAGGGGGCGGAGTGGCCGTCCTTGATGACATACAGGGGGCGGTCGTCGGGTCCCCCGGCAGCGGTGTCCGCGCCACCACGCGTGTGCCGGTGCCATTTTTAAAGAGCTTTAAGCCCTTAGAATGACTTTTAATTTTTAAAGGGACAGCATTCTAAATTTTTATTAACAAATAATAAAGATGTGGAAGGCCCTTCCCGAACCCCCCAAAGGGTTATTTCAATGCCTGAAATGACCAACACATTACGTGCCTTTTTCCCTCCCTGAACTTTACCCCCCCAACCTTCAAACTTTTGCCCTTCCCACCATCCCCAATTCCAATCAAAATTGTTTTCCCGGATCCTCCACCCCTGCTGCCCTGAAAATTTTATTCCTCCCCACGAGCTTTTCGCCTCGGAACTCCATACAGAGTTCCGAAGGCGTGTGGAGTACGAACGGCAATCGTAAAATCAGCGTGGGATGGCCACCGCCTGCAGGTAAGTTTGTTTGCATCTCTTCAGTGTTAATTTGAATATGCTGATGAAGGGCCCGCTACCAGGCCACGGGGAGGACCGCCGGCAATGTGCAGTGGGCTCTTCTAGATGTCGCGAGTCGAGGTGGGTCTCTCCCCGCAGAATTATACCAGCCGAGGCGTTGCGGGGCCGGTAAAATTCAGCCCAATGTGTATTTTCACAATAGTGCAGTTGCTGGGAATTGGCCAAATCGCCCATTACAATCACAATCCAGTTCTTTCATATTACTGGTGACATGCTTTATTTATCAGTGCTTCCTTTTCGACCAATTCTTGAATGATGCTGTGAGATATTAAATACATTATGACAAAAGATGGTGTACAAGTAAATTGTAGATTAAGCTTAAAAAAAAAGCTTTAAAACATTGTTGCATATCAAGAACAATGCAGAACATAGTCCAGTATTCACAACATTGAAAATCTGGCATTAGCTATGATTTCAGCTTGCAGATAGATATTAAATTGCAATAAAAACAGAAAATGGTAGAAATACACAGCAGGTTAGTCAACATCTGAAAGTGAAAGACATCAATAGCTTCTGTTTCCAAATCAGCCCTAATCTATAGTCCTCAGTACTTTACAAGGTGGTAGTCAGTTAACACTGAGTGAAAGGAAAGAGAGAAGTTGGGAATTTTTTTTAAAATTAATTCATGGGATGTGGGCGTTGCTGGTCAGGCCAGCATTTATTGCCCATCCCTAATTGCCCTTGAGAAGGTGGTGGTGAGCTGCCTTCCTGAACCGCTGCAGTCCGTGGGAGATAGGTACACCCACAGTGTTGTTAGGAAGGGAGTTACAGGATTATGACACAGCGACAGTGAAGGAACAGTGATATAGTTCCAAGTCAGGATGGTGTGTGACTTGGAGGGGAACTTGCCGGTGGTGGGGTTCCTATGCATTTGCTGCCCTTGTCCTTCTAGTTGGCAGAGATCGCGGGTTTGGAAGGTGCTGTCTAAGGAGCCCTGGTGCGTTGCTGCAGTGCATCTTGCAGATGGTACACACTGCTACCTCTGTGTGTCGGTGGTGGAGGGAGTGAATGTTTGTGGATGGGGTGCCAATCAAGCGGGCTGCTTTGTCCCGGATGGCGTCGAGCTTCTTGAGTGTTGTTGGAGCTTCACCCATCCAGGCAAGTGGAGAGTATTCCATCACGCTCCTGACTTGTGCCTTGGAGATGATGGACAGGCTTTGGGGAATCAGGATTCCTATTATCTGACCCGCTGTTGTAGCCACGGTATTTATATGGCTACTCCAGTTCAGTTTCTGGTCAATGGTAGCCTCTAGGATGTTGATAGTGAGGGATTCAGTGATAGTAATGCCATTGAATGTCAAGGGGAGATGGTTAGATTCTCTCTTGTTGGAGATGGTCATTGCCTGCCACATTTGTGGTGCGAATGTTACTTGCCACTTATCAGCCCAAGCCTAGATATTGTCCAGGTCTTGCTGCATTTCTACACGGAATGCTTCAGTATCTGAGGAGTCACGAATGGTGCTGAACTTTGTGCAATCATCAGCAAACATCCCCACTTCTGACCTAATGATTGAAGGAAGGTCATTGATGAAGCAGCTGAAGATGGATGGGCCCAGGACACTACGCTGAGGAACTCCTCCAGTGATGTCCTGGAGCTGATTGACCTCCAACAACCACAGCCATCTTCCTTTGCGCTAGGTTTGACTCCATCCAGCAGAGAGTTTCCCCCCTGTTTCCCATTGACTTCAGTTTTGCTAGGGCTCCTTGATGCCATACTCGGTCAAATGCTGCCTTGATGTCAAGGGCAGTCACTCTCACCTCAACTCTTGAATTCAGCTTTCTTGAACCAAGACTGTAATGAGGTCAGGAGCTGAGTGGCCCTGGCGGTCCCAAACTGAGCGTCACTGAACAGATTATTGCTAAGCAAGTGCTGCTTGATCGAACTGTTGATGACACCTTCCACCACTTTACTGATGATTGAGAGTAGGCTGATGGGGCGGTAATTGGCCAGGTTGGACTTGTCCTGCTTTTTGTGTACAGGACATACGTGGGCAATTTTCCACATTGCAGGGTAGATGCCAGTGTTGTAGCTGTACTGGAACAGCTTGGCTAGGGGCGCGGCAAGTTCTGGAGCACAGGTCTTCAGTACTACTGCCGGAATATTGTCAGGGCCCATAGCTTTTGCAGTATCCAGTGCCTTCAGTCGTTTCTTGATATCACATGGAGTGAATCGAATTGGCTGAAGTCTGGCATCTGTGATGCTGGGGACTTCAGGAGGAGGCCGAGATGGATCTTCAACTCGGCACTTCTGGCTGAAGATTGTTGCAAATGCTTCAGCCTTATCTTTCGTACTGATATGCTGGGATCCCCCATCATTGAGGATGGGGATATTTGTGGAGCCACCTCCTCCAGTTAGTTGTTTAATTGTCCACCACCATTCACGGCTGCATGTGGCAGGACTGCAGAGCTTAGATCTGATCCGTTGGTTATGGGATCGCTTAGCTCTGTCTCTAGCATGCTGCTTACACAGTTTGGCACGCAGATAGTCCTGTGTTGTAGCTTCACCAGGTTGACACCTCATTTTGAGGTATGCCTGGTGCTGATGACAGTGTTTGGGACATTGTCTGTAAGGTATGATTCTGTGAGTATGACTATGTCAGGTTGTTGCTTGACTAGTCTGTGGGACAGCTCTCCCAACTTTGGCACAAGCTCCCAGATGTTAGTAAAGAGGACTTTGCAGGGTCGACAGGGCTGTTTGCCGTTGTGGTTTCCGGTGCATAGGTCGATGCCGGGTGGTCCGTCCGGTTTCATTCCTTTGTAGCGTTTAGATACAACTGAGTGGCTTGCTAGGCCATTTCAGAAGGCATAAAAGAGTCAAGCACATTGCTGTAGGTCTGGAGTCACATGTAGGCCAGACCAGGTAAGGACAGCTGATTACCTTCCCTAAAGGACATTCGTGAACCAGATGGGTTTTTACAACAATCGACAATGGTTTCATGGCTATCATTAGACTAGCTTTTAATTCCAGATTTATTAATTGAATTCAAATTCCACCTTCTGTTGTGGTGGGATTTGAACCCATGTCCCCAGAGGAATACCCTGGGTCTCTGGGTAACTAGTCCAGTGACAATACCACTACGCCACCGCATCCCCATCCTTAATTAATATTCCCCCCTTAATGTTTCCCACGTGCTAGAGAAAATAATATTGGGGCTATTGAGTTTTGAGATGATAGTGGTGTATGTTATGGTTTTAGCAATGGAGAGTAGGAGTGGCGGTGTGCTATACTTTAAGAAAGGTATGTAATATCTCTCATTTAGACTGAACGCCTAGCATCCCTCTGCTGCTCCTACTCTTCCTCCAAATAAATCAACCTGGCAGATACCAATTAACAAACCTGTTGATGGCAGTAAAGGCATTGGAGCCAAGTTTAAAAATAACAACTGGCACAAAGATTCAAAAAAGCTTAAGTGACAGTTGTTTAAAGAAAAGCCATAAAAAAAAATTACAAGAACAGCCCCCAAAAAAACACAAAGACATTTACCTTTAAAATATGTGGGCCTCTTGCCTGCACCGAGGCCTCTGATATCACGTGTTCCGGGCATGCTGGAGACTTGGCATCTCTTACCACTGCCCCTTTTTGAATAACCTAATGAAACTCCTACTTGGCTGGGAACTTCAAATGTCTATCCCAGGCCTGATCACATCTGGAGCAGTTGCCATATTCCGCAGTAATTCAATGCATCTAATGTTTGCTTGATTTCTGAAATTGGGGCATCAAGAATTTTCAGTTGTGTTCTTTCAGCAGAAGCCATTATGTACAGTTTTTTTTTTTGTTTTGTTTAGATTATTTATTTATGGTTATTTAGTAATTGTTATTTTGATCTACTGTGTTATAAATTTCATATTAAAGGTTCCGATTTAGAAATATTTAGATCCAACACCAGTGACTTTAACATTGAGTTAAATTTGTGGGGGCAAAACAAATATTGAGATTGGAATTCTCGTAAAAAGTGAGTTGTAGACGTCTAGATTTTATTTTTAACAATCTGTTGCCTGTAACGTTTGAGCTGTTTTTGACATAACTTTAAATATACGTTGGTTTGAAGTTCAGGGTCCACTGCTATAAGTACATTAATTCATGAATAATTTTGTTCACAACAGTCACTAAACACCCACGAACACCTTCAAGTTGTATAAATTGTTATAACTGCTGAGCTCAGCAAAATCTTTGTGAGGTATTTGATATGAGGTCTGACAGAATTTTTTCTGTTGTGTGATTAATCCTTCACAGAAATCAATGCTGGCGAAATTCTGCAGATGTTTGGAAAGATGTTTTTTGAATTCTGCCAAGAATCTGGTTATGATACAATTCTTCGTGTTCTGGGCTCCAATGTTAGAGAGTTTTTGCAGGTAAATGTCTTTTTGGTAGTAAATACAACAAATCTCAGTTTATATAGATGAATGTAAAATATTACTAAATATCTGCACAGTTGTAGTGTTTGATAGTTAAATTTGTGCGTAGAATTTAAAAATAAAGCTCGCCTGAATTGAAATATTGAAGGTTTATTACAGAATCATACGTCAAAGAATGAGGGCATTCAGTCCATTGTGCCTGTGCTGGCTCTTTGAAAGAGCTATACAGTTAGTTCCACTCCCCTGCTCTTTCCTCAAAGCACTGTAAATTTATCTACAAATTTAGTTTACAACTTATATTTAATATTTCAAAGGCTACAAAGGATAAAACATGGAAACATAGATTTACAGCACAGAAGAAGGCCATTTGATCTATTGTGTCCATGCCAGGTGTAAAAGAGCTCTCCAGTCTAATCCTATCTTTTAGGTCTTGGTGCATAGCCCTCCAGCTTACGGCACCTCAAGTGCATATTCAAGTGTGATTTAACAGCGAAGAGTGTTTCTGCCTCTACCACCCTCAAGTTCCAGATTCCCCCCCACCATTTGGTTGAAAATTTCCTCCTCAACTCTCCTCTAATTCTTTCACCAAATAATTCAAAACTATGTACCCTGCTTATTGACTTTTCTGCTCATGGAAGTAACTCCTTCCTATGCACTCTATCTAGGTTTTATAAGTCTCAATTAAATCTCCCCTTAGCCGTCTCTGTTCCAAAGAATACACACCCATCCTATCTGATCTTTCCTCAGAGCTAAAATTCTCCATTCCTGGCAAAATCTCTTCTGTAACCTTTTTTGTGTGATCACATCCTGTTTGGGATCTTCTTCTCCCTGCTGCTCTCACATGCGTTCAAGTCTTCAGAAAAAGGAATTTTCCTCCACACAAGATCAGGTGGCAGGTTGTTCAATCTTGCCCGTCTAAGAGCGAAGTCCAAAGTACGGAAAGTCTTCATCAGGGAACTCCTCTGCTGACCATGCTGCTTTAACATCTCACACTGAAGGGTGTCTGCAGAGACTCATCAACAGGATTGCGGCTGCCTGCACCGAATTTGGCTTAACCGTCAGCCTCAAGAAAACGAACATCATGGGACAGGACGTCAGAAATGCCCCATCCATAAATATCGGCGACCACACTCTGGAAGTGGTTCAAGAGTTCACCTACCTAGGCTCAACTATCACCTGTCTCTCGATGCAGAATTCAACAAGCGCATCGGAAAGGCTTCCTCTGCTATGTTCAGACTGGCCAAGAGAGTGTGGGAAAATGGCGCACTGACACAAAACACAAAAGTCCAAGTGTATCAAGCCTGTGTCTTCAGTACCTTGCTCTACGGCAGCGAGGCCTGGACAACGTACGTCAGCCAAGAGCGATGCCTCAATTCATTCCATCTTCGCTGCCTCCGGAGAATCCTTGGCATCAGGTGGCAGGACCATATCTCCAATACAGAAGTCCTCGAGGCGGCCAACATCCCCAGCATATACACCCTACTAAGCCAGCGGCGCCTGAGATGGCTTGGCCATGTGAGCCACATGGAAGATGGCAGGATCCCCAAGGACACACTGTACAGCGAGCTCGTCACTGGTATCAGACCCACCGGCCGTCCTTGTCTCCGCTTCAAAGACGTCTGCAAACGCGACATGAAGTCCTGTGACATTGATTACAAGTCGTGGGAGTCAGTTGCCAGCGATCGCCAGAGCTGGCGGGCAACCATAAAGGTGGGGCTAAAGTGTGGCAAGTTGAAGAGACTTAGCAGTTGGCAGGAAAAAAGACAGAAGCGCAAGGAGAGACCCAACTGTGTAACAGCCCTGTCAACCAATTTTTTCTGCAGCACCTGTGGAAGAGTCTGTCACTCTAGAATTGGCCTTTATAGCCACTCCAGGTGCTGATTCACAACCCACTGACCACCTCCAGGCGCTTACCCATTCCTTCCTGTAAGGCGGTGACCAGAACTGTATGCAGTACTCAAGCTGCAGTCTAACTCATATATTACACAGTTCTAGCATAACATCCCCGCTCTTATACTCTAGGCCTTGGCCAATAAAGGAAAGTATCCTGCGTGTCTTCTTAACCACCTTATCTACCAGTCCTGCTAACTTCAGAGATCTGTAAACATACACCGCAAGGCCCCTCTGTTTCTCTACATTCTTCCAAATCCTGACATTTAATTGCATTCCCTTTTCTTGTTTGTCCTCCCCAAATGCATTGCTTCACACTTTTCTGGGTTGCATTCCATTTGCTACTTTTCTGCTCTTCTGAGCTGTCCATTGATATCTTCCTGCAGTCTGCAGCTTTCTTCCTCACTATCAAGCACATGGCCAATTTTTGTATCATCTGCCCCTACATTTATGATGTATACCACGAGCAGCAAGGGACCCAGTACTGAACCCTGAGGAACCCCTCTGGAAACAGGCTTCCAGTCAAAAATGCAACGTTGACCATAATCCATGGCTTCCTGCCACTGAGGCAATTTTATTCCAACTTGCCACTTTTCCTTGAATTCTATGAATTTCCGGACCAGTCTGCCATGTGGAACCTGGTCAAAAACCTTGCTAAAATTTGTGTAAACCACATCAAACATGCTACCCTCATTGACCCTTCTTGATGCTTCCTCAAAAAATTCAATGAAGTTAGTCAGACATGACCTTCCCTTAACAGCTCCATACTGACTGACATTGATTAATCCGTGTCACTCTAACTGAGGATTGATACGGTATATCAGAACTTTTTCCAGTAAATTTTTGACCATCATCAAGGTTAGGCTGACTGCCACATAATTACTCGGGCTATCTCTTCCTCCCTCCTTTTTGAAACAACAGCACAACGTTAGCAGTGCTCTGGCACCATGTCTGTAGCCAGAGATGATTGGAAAATGATGACCAGAGCCTGTGCTATTTCTTTCCTTGCTTCCCTTAGCAGCATGGGATACATTTCATCCAGGCCTGATGATTTATGCACTTGCAAGAGCACTAAATACCTACATATTTCCTCCTTTATTATGTTTGTCCATCCAATATTTCACACTCCTCCTCTTTAGCTACCTACCATGCCTGCTTTGTTCCTCCATTTTTCTGAGAGCAAATGCAAAGTCTTCAATAAGAATGATGCTAATATCTGGCACCTCCACACGTAAGTTACCTCTTGTCTGTAATTGGCCCTTTTCTTTCCTTAGTTATCCTCTTGCTCTTTATGTATTATTAAAATATTGGTGGGTTTTACTTTATTTTATTTGACAATATTTTTCATGCTCTCTCCTTGCTTTCTGAATTTCCTTTTTAATTTCACCCCTGCATTTTTAATATTCGTCTCGATTTTCTGCAGTATTGAGCTTTTGGCATCTGACATAAGCTTTTTTCCTTATTTCTACTCTCTATGCTTTTTGACATCCGAGGTTGTATGGATTTGAGAGTCCCACCCTTATGGACTGAATGGCCTACTCCTGTTCATATGATCCTTTTATCTTCATGGGAACATAATTGTTCTGAATCATCTTTATCTCCCCTTTGAAAGCTTTCCATTTTCTGACACTGATTTACCTTCAAGTAGTTGTTTCCAGTCCACTTTTGCCAAATCACACCTCAGCTCAGTAAAATTGGCCTTTACCCAAAATAAAATATTTACTCTTGGTCTATCTTTATCCTTTTCCATAACTACCCTAAATGTAACTGAATTATGATCACTGCCACTAAAATGCTTTCCCACTGGCACCACTTCCACCTGCCCAGATGTGTTCCCTAAAACTAAGGGCTGGATTTTTCCAGAGCTTCAAAAATGACAGGGCGCACGTGCAAGATCTTCTCCGCAGAGCCACCATGGAATTTAGCGCGGCGGCTCATTTACATTGCTGGGGCGGTCCGACTGCTCCCAATGACGTGGTGGGGGCTGGCGCTCCATCCCCATCAACGGTGTCGGGTGCCATGCCTTTTTTAAAGGACTTCCAGTCCTTCGGTTTAATTTAAATTTTTTAAGTTAAAGGAGAGATAAAATTAAAGTGCAAAAGTGAATAAAAGTTTCAATCACCTCTCCCACCGCCCAGTGACTAAACAATTTATTAATTGCCCTCTCCCCTCTTCCTCCTTTCCCCCAACACCCCCACAAACAAATTACCTAGCAATCCCGGCCTTCACCATCCCCCCTCCCCCCCCCAAAGTTTATTACCTTTTCCCTTTGGAGATCCAAAGACGCGGGGATTCCGGCAACTGGCCGGAATATGGCAGCGGGATGGCTGGCGCGATGAGGTAGGTATTTATTCATTAATTTAAATAGATTAACATGTTTTAATGATGTAGCCGAGTGGTGGGCGGGGGAGCACGAGACCTCGACACTGCCGGTAACATGGGGCGGGGCCTTCCCAGCATTGAAGCGTGTGGTGGGCCTCTCCCGGAGGTATTTTCCAGGTCCCCCCCGCCAGAGGCATAGATGTTGATCTTCAGGGCCACTGGAACTGGGTGTCCACCAAAGCCCACGGGTTGCAGCTCATCCTGCAGCATGGCGCATTAAGTCGGTGACGACCTACTTGGAGAGCTGCAGTTTTTGCTGACACTGCTGCTTGAACATTTGGAGGAAGCTGAGGCGAGTCCAGTACACTCTCCGGCGTGAGTATGCCCGTCTTGACGTAACTGGCTGCTGCCACTCTGAGACGCTGCTGGATGGCCCAAGGATCAAGAAAGACGAGGTGTATGAGACCCATGCCAGCTGATCAGGAGCCATTCCTTCCCCAGCATCTTGAAGTCCCAATGGTCTGCAAGAAGTCCTTTCCTTTTCTATGTGCTACCCTTTATCCATATCATCCGAAGACATGGGATCAAGTGTTGTACCCAGCTCCACCTCTCCACCACCTCTGTAGACCCCTCTACTGCCTTTGTATTGTCAGTCTGTTTATCCTTCATATAATCCTGGATGGGCTGATGTCGGGGGGCTGGTAAAATTCAACCCTAAGTCCCTTGTTGGGCTTGCTACGTACTGGCTAAAATATTTCTCCTAGATAATTTTAAGAATTCTGTGCTCTCTGTACCTTTTAAAGTGAATTTATCCCAGGTAATATTAGGGTGGTTGAAATCCCCTACTATTCTCATTTGTTTCTGCACCTTTCAGCAATTTGCCTTTGTATTTGCTCTTCTATTGCCTTCTGACTGTTTGGGGATCTATAGTGTACTCCCAGCAGTGTGATTACCTGTTTGTTGTTCCTCAGTTCAACCCATATATCTTCATTTGATGTTCACAGCATATCATTCCTCCTCACAGATGTGATTGTTCCTTTTACTAATATTGTGACCCCCCCCCTCATTTTTATTACCCTGCTCTTTATCCCATCTGTAAGCTCTGTAACCGGGAATGTTGAGCTGCCATTCCTGCCCTTCGTTAAGCCATGTTTCAGTAATAACTATGATATCATACTTCCATGTTTTCAACACCTGATTAAACAGTGATTTTTTTTCTTTGGTCTTGTGGAAAAGGACATCAGGTTTTAACTGATTTTGGTTGCATTTCAGATATCTGTAACAAGATGATCCATTGTTAAGCTAAACGATTAGAAAATATTAAGTGTTCACTACAATGATATTGCACTACAGGCATTGCGAAACATGGTTATGACTGGCCATTTATAATCTGTGCTCTGGGATGGGAGATAAAGACCTCAGGGATTTTAATTTCAATTAATTAAATAAATCTGGAAGATAAAGCTAGTCTCAGATGGTCATGGAATTACCAGACTGTTGTAAAAACCCATTTGGTTCACTAATTTACTTTTAAGGAAGGAAATCTGCTGTCCTTTAACTAATCTGGCTGACATGTAACTCCAGACCAATAGCAATTGTTGATTCTTAACTGAAAAGTCAATACTCCCTCCCTAACGGCACTGTTGGTGTACCTACATCACATGGACGACAGCCGTTCAAGAATGCAGCTCACCAGCACTTTCTCAAGGCCAATAGGGATGGGCAATGTGACACCCACATCCTATGAAAGAATAAAAAAAAGTCACTGGTGGGAGTAGTCAATAGGCCCCTTAACAGTAGTTACACTGTAGGACAGGATATAAATGAAGAAATAATTGGGGCTTGTAAGAAAGGTACTGCAATAATCATGGGTGAGTTTAATCTTCATATAGATTGGATAAATCAAATTGGCAAAGTTGGTAAACTAATGGGACTAAAGGCTGACAAGTTCCCTGGATCTGATGGCTTGCATCCTAGGGTCTTTAAAGAAGTGGCTGGAGAGATGGTGGATATATTGGTTATAATCTTACAAAGTTCCCTAGATTCTAGAAAAGTCCCAGCAGATTGGAAAACTGCAAATGTAACACCCCTATTCAAGAAAGGAGGGAGACAAGAAGCAGGAAAACATAGGCCAGTTAACCTAACATCTGCCATTTGGAAAATGCTAGAAACCATTATTAAGGAAAAGTAGCAGGACATTTAGAAAATCATAATGCAAGCAAGTAGAGTCAACATGGTTTTATGAAAGGGAAATTGTGTTTGACAAATTTATTAGAGTTCTCTGAGGATGTAACAAGCAGGGTGGATGAAGGGGAACCAGTACATGTTGTATTTCCAAAAGGCATTTGAGAAGTTGTTGTGTAAAAGGTTAGTGCACAAGCTAAGAGCTCATGGTGTTGGGAGTAATATATTTGCATGGATGGAAGATTGGCTAACAGAAAACGCAGAGTTGGGATAAATGGGTCACTTTCAGGTTGGCAAACTATAACTAGTAGAGTGCCAAAGGGATCAGTGTTGGGGTCTCAATTATTTACTGTCTATATTATTGACTTGGATGTTGCCAAATTTGCTGACTATGCAAAGATAGATAGGAAAACAAGCTGTGACGAGGACACAGAGTCTGCAAAGAGATATAGAAAGGTTAAGTGAGTGATCAGAAATGTTGTCCACTTTGGTGTAAAGGATAGAAAAGCAAAATATTACATAAATGGAGCGAAACTATAGGATGCTGCTTTATCATAAGATCATAAGAACTAGGAGCAGGAGTAGGCCGTCCGGCCCCTCGAGCCTGCTCCGCCATTCAATAAGATCATGGCTGATCTTTTCGTGGACTCAGATCCACTTACCCGCGCTCCCACCATATCCTTTATTGTTCAAAAAGATATCTACCTTAGCTTTAAAGACGTTTACTGAAGAAGCGTCAACTACTTCACTGGGCAAGGAATTCCATAGATTAACAACCCTCTGGGTGAAGAAGTTCCTTCTCAATTCAGTCCTAAATCTGCTCCCTCTAATCTTGAGGCTATGCCCTCTTGTCCTAGCTTCACCTGCCAGTGGAAACATCCTCTCTACTTGTATCTTATCTATTCCCTTCATAATTTTATATGTTTCTATAAGATCCTCCCTCATTCTTCTGAATTCCAATGAATATAATCCCAATCTACTCAGTCTCTCCTCATAAGCCAACCCCCTCAACTCCGGAATCAACCTAGTGAACCTCCTCTGCACCCTCTCCAGTGCCAGTATATCCTTTCTCAAGTAAGGAGACCAAAACTGCACACAGTACTCCAGGTGCGGCCTCACCAGTACCTTATACAGCTGCAACATAACCTCTCTGCTTTTAAACTCAATCCCTTTAGCAATGAAGGACAAAATTCCATTTGCCTTCCTAATTACTTGCTGTACCTGCAGACCAACCTTCTGCGATTCATGCAAAAGGACACCTAGGTCCCTCTGTATAGCAGCATGCTGCAACTTTTTACCATTCAAGTAATAATCCTTTTTACTGTTACTCCTACCGAAATGAATGACTTCATATTTATTAACATTGTATTCCATCTGCCAGACCTTTGCCCACTCACTCAATGTATCTATGTTCCTCTGCAAAGTTTCACAGTCATCTGCACACTTTGCTCTGCCACTCATCTTAGTGTCATCTGCAAACTTTGACACCCTACATGTGGTCCGCAACTCCAAATCATCTATATAAATTGTAAATAATTGCGGTCCCAACACCGATTCCTGAGGCACACCACTAGTGACTGATTGCCAACCAGAATAGCACTCATTTATCCCCACTCTCTGCTTCCTGTTAGTCAACCAATCCTCTATCCATGCTAATACTTTACCCCTAACGCCATGCATCCTTATCTTATGCAGCAGCCTCTTGTGTGGCACCTTGTCGAAGGCCTTTTGGAAATCTAGGTACACCACATCCACTGGGTCCCCATTGTCCACCTTGCTCGTAATGTCATCATAGAATTCCAAAAGATTTGTCAAGCATGACCTGCCCTTCATGAACCCATGCTGCGTCTGCCCAACGGGACAATTTCTATCGAGATGCCCTGCTATTTCTTTCTTAATAATAGACTCAAGCATCTTCCCCACTACAGAGGTTAAGCTAACCGGTCTATAATTCCCCATCTTTTGTCTACCTCCCTTTTTAAACAGTGGCGTCACATCTGCTGTTTTCCAATCAACTGGGACTACCCCAGAGTCCAGCGAATTTTGGAAAATTACCGTCAGTGCACCTGCTATTTCTCCCGCTATCTCTTTTAGTACCCTGGGATGCATTCCATCAGGGCCAAGAGACTTATCAATCCTTAGCTCCATTAGCTTGCCCAACACTACCTCTTCCGTAATAATGATTGCTCCCAGGTCCTCACCTACGTTCGTCTTTTTGTCAATTACTGGCATGTTATTAATGTCCTCCACTGAGAAGACCGATACAAAATACCTGTTCAATGCCTCGGCCATTTCATCATATCCCATAACTAAATTCCCCTTCTCATCCTCTAAAGGACCAACGTTTATTTTAGCTACTCTTTTTCGTTTTATATATTTATAGAAACTTTTGCTATCTGTCTTTATATTCTGTGCTAGTTTTTTCTCATGTTCCATCTTACTTTTCTTTATAGCTCTTTTTGTAGCTTTCTGTTGACCTTTAAAGTTTTCCCAATCTTCTAGTTTCATGTTTACAGAAAGGATCTAGTTTACAGAAGGATCTGGGTGTCCTCCTACTTGAAACACAAAAGTTTACATGCATGCAGGTTAAGCAAATAATTAGGAAGGCAAATGGAATGTTGGACTTTATTGCAAGGAGATGAGTATAAAAGTAGTGAAGTCTTGCTAAAACTGTACAGGACATTAGTGAGATCACACCCAGATATACTTGCATTGGAGGCAGTTCAGAGAAGGTTCATTTGGTTGATTCCTGGGATGAAGGGGTCCTCTTATGAGGAAATATTGAGCAGGCTGGGCCCATAGAAAAATGAGAGATGATCTTATTGAAACATATAAGATTCTGAGGGGGCTTGACAGATTAGATGCTGAGAGGATGTTTCTCCTTGTGGGGGAATCTAGAACTAGTTTCAGAATAAGAGTCTCCCATTGAAGATGGAGATGAGGGGAAATTTCTTCTCTCGGAATGTCGTAAATTTTTGGGATTATCTTCCTCAGAGAGAAGTGGAGGCTGGGTCATTGAATATATTCAAGGCTGAGATAGACAGATTCTTGAACTATGGGGAGTCAAGGTGTTATGGGGAACAGGCAGAAAAGTGGCGTCGAGGCCAAGATCAGATGAGCCGTGATGTTGTTTAGTGGTGGATCAGGATCATGGGGCTGTTTTGACCTACCCCTGCTCCGACTTCTTACGTTTTTATGGAGGGTGAAGGATGTGAGGCCGGACAGGAGGGCTTTGGAGTAGTTGAATTTAGAGGTGATAAAGGTAAGGATGAGCACCAGAACAGCTGAGGCGAGGGCAAAGATACATGACCTTATGGAGATGGAAGTAGGTGTTTTTTCTGATGACGCGGATATGGGGCTGGAAGCGCAGCTCAGGGTCAAGCTGGCAAAGAATCTGGTTCAATCTCAGCGAGGGAGATGAAATTGCAGCATTGATATGGAGATTGTGGCAGCGGCCAAAGATCATGGCTTTGGGCATCCTGGTGGTTCACAGGAGGAAATTGCGACACATCCAGGACAACATGTAGGATAAACCGACTGACAATACAAAGGCCATAGAGGGGTCTAGAGAGGTGTTGGAGAGGTGGAGCTGGGTGCAACACCGTACAACTGAAATTTGATCCCATGTCTTCGGATGATGTGGATAAAGGGTAGCACATAGAAAAGGAAAGAACTTCTTGGAGACCATTGGGATTTTGGTAATAATGCTGGGGAAGGAAGGGCAACTGATCAGCTGGCATGCATCCAGTCTTTCTTGACCCCTGGACCGTGCAGCAGCATCTCAGAGTGGCAGCTGCCAGCTATGTCAAGAAGGACATACCTGTGCTGGAGAGTGTAGTGGACTCGCCTCAGCTTCCTCCAAATGTTCAAGCGGCACTTTCAGCAAAAATTGCGCCTCTCCAGGTAGGCCGTCACTGACTGAATGTGCCATGCTGCAGGATGAGCTGCAACCTGTGGGCTTTGGTGGACACCCAGTTCCAGTGGCCCTGAAGATCACCATAACACTCAACATCTATGCCTCTGGCTCTTTCCAGGGATCTACTGGGGACATGTGGGGGGTCTCACAGGTAGCAGCCAACCTCTGCACCAAGGAGGTGACCAATGCCATGTTCAAGAGGGCCGGTGACTATGCACACTACTGGACTGACCATGACAATCAGACAGAGAGGTTCGGGGCCATCGCTGGATTTCCTTGGGTGCAAGGTGTGAGAGATTGCTTGCATGTGGCCATCAAAGATCTTATGGAGCAGCCAGCAGTTGTCTTTAATGTCTTTCATTGAATCAACATTCAGTTGGTCTGCGATCACTGAAAGCATTTCCTGCAGGTGTGTGCCTGTTTCCCGGGAAGCAGCCACAATGCCTATGTACTTCGACAGTCCCAGGTGCTAGAGCTTTTCAGGACGCCTGCTCGACTCCAAAGATGAATTCCCGGGGACAAGGGCTAACCATTGAAGACGTGGCTACTCACCCCTGTGAGGAATGCTCACTGCAGCAGAGGAGAAGTACAACAGTTGTCACGGTTCCACTCCTGCAATCATTGAGCAGGTCATTGTGCTGCTGAAGATGAGATTCCGGTGCCTGGATAGATCTGGTGGTGCCCTGCGATATGCCCCGGCAAGGGTATTGCATATTGTGGTGGTCTGCTGTGTTCTGTACAATCTAGCACTGCAGAGAGGGGGAAGCCTTGCATAAAGAGGACATGATTGATTGCCAGTCCGTAACCGATGAGGAGGATGGGGAGGCTAATGAGCAGGCAGCACTGGATAATGACTCCCTTGCCACGGAGACCAGGGAGATTTGCGCAAGGGAGGCAAGAGATAATTTCATACATAACCGCTTCCTGCCACCATGATGGCCTCTGAAAGTGGATTCAATAAAGACTCCTCTCACTGTATTCTACCTGTTGGATTCTTTGCCTAGTGTCCAGCTTCACCATGCCCTCTGGCACATCTTGGGACGCTACCAAACGTGGCCTGTGCCTACACTGGCAGCCCATTGAGGAAGCAGTGAATCCCCAAGTAAGCCTAGGTGCTCTTTAGTTGTTTACGAGTGCTTCGACAAGGTGTGACCCCTGTGCCAGCAGCTGGGGTTGAGGCAGGCTGCTGTTCAGGCTACCCCTTGGCCTGGGATGAGTGACTTCAGTGGCTGTCCTCTGGCTGTCTGAGGCCAGGAAGGCCCTGACTGGCTGAGTAGTTGTTGCACAGGTGCAGGACTCCCCTCAGTCAACACAGCTACTAGAGCTGGGCTCATTGGCAGTGGGACTAAGGAGCTGCTTTTCACACTCAGAGCGTCCTGAGGGGAGCCCCCAGTTGTGGAGATCGCTTATTTGAACCTCCCTGCTGACCAGAGAAGAATGAGGACCTGGAGAAGACTCCAGGTGCCTCGTCCTTCTCTCGCTTTGTCGCTGCTGAATTGAGCTCATGGCCAAGGCGATGGTGTGGAACTCTGCGCACATCTGTGGGATCTTCATGAGGGTCGCGACCTCTCAATGGTTGAATCCATGTGCTCGCATGCCTGAGACATGGCACCACTCATGGCATGAGGGGAATCCTCTATCATCTGCTCATAGCGGCCATTGCTTCTTGCAGCTCTGCCAGATGCTGTCTTGCATGGATGGGACTCCTTTATCATCTGCTCCTGGCCGCGTATTGCCTCTGGCAGCTCTGCCAGATGGTGTCTTGCCTCTCTCTGCAACTCCAGCATGCCCTGTGTTGTCAACACCAGAGGGTCACCAACCAGGAACTCAGCATGGGCCTGGCCACCCATAGTCCTCTGACTCAGTGGCCTCAGTTGCCACAGCCTCTGTCAGCTACTCGGGCACGTGTGTGGCACTCTCACTAGCTTGTGACCCTGCATCTAATACCAAGCGCATACCCACAGGTGAAAGTATCTGTGCTGGTGCAAGATGCAGGAAAATGATGTGACTGTGCATCCTCTGACTGTTCTTCCTTCTCCTCAGGGGTCAATGGCTGTCCCCCTGTCGTAGCTTCAGCGCTAGCCTCCTGCGGACAACGACCTGAATGAGAGTACACAAACATTTGTGGGTTAAGTTGTGCAGATCTTCTCATGCCAACCCTACTTGATGTGGATCTCCAGAAGTGTGGTGGAGGACACATGAACACAATCCTCAGTCTCTTGTCCGGAGATTCCTTTCTCAACATCTGCTATTGAATAGCCGCCCTGGGCCCCCACTAGCTGCAGTGCCTCCTCCTCAGCCAATGATAGAGGCTGGAGATCTGGGATGCATCCACCAGTCCTTGAGGTCTCCCTCGTGTTATGGGCCCATTTATCCTGTAAGTAGAAAGAGGGACATAGTAAGACTTTGCAGGAAGAACAACAGGACACTTACTGGTGGCTGCCTCTCATCCCCTGATGTGGTCTTCTAAATGGCACCTCCCCACATCTGCTCTCAGGGGTGTAGTGGAATTGAGCTGTGAAAGAAAGTGGCCCGTTGCCAAGTATCAGCCTTGAATCTGACAGGATATGATGATGCCTCACCTCCTGCCAGCTCCTTTGTGGTCACTCTCTGCCCATGTCGTGCTCCCTCCTGCATGGCCACATGTAAGCTCCAAAGAGGAGAGAGGCATGGAGGACTCACCTTGGCAGAACAAAGGAGGTCTTTGACTCTCTTGCGCCACTGGATCCAGTTGCGTGGGGTGACCCCAGAGCCACTGAACTCCTCTGCGATCTCCGTCCAGGATCCCTTGGTCAGGTGGGAGGAACTCTCCTTGCCATCCCTTGAAAAGAGGACCTCCTGCTTTTCCCTTGCAGCCTGGAGGAAAATCTACAGGGAGGCATCGCTAAACTGTGGGGTCATCTGGTGTCTTGCTTCTGACATGGTGCCAGGTCACTCACCACCCCCCCCACGCTGTCCCAACTGTTGTTTGTCCTTTTGCAGAGAACGGGTACAGGTGTTGCAACAGCACTTTAGTGGGGTCCAAAAGCACACCAGCTTCACTGCCTCATTGAAAGGCAGTCATACAAGCAAGACTGGCAGCAATTCAAATATGACTCCAACAAACATAGAAAATAGGAGCAGGAGTAGGCCATTTGGCCCTTCGAGCCTGCTCTGCCATTGAAAAAAGATCATGGCTGATCGTCTAATTCAGTACTCTGTTCCTGCTTTCTCCCCATACCCTTTGATCCTTTTGGCATTAAGAAATTTATCTATCTCCTTCTTGAATATATTTAATGACTTGGCCTCCACTGCCTTCTGTGGTAGAGAATTCCACAGATTCACCACCCTCTGAGTGAAGAAATTTCTCCTCATCTCGGTTCTAAATGGCATACCCCATATCCTGAGACACTGACCCCTGGTTCTGGACTCCCCAGCCATTGGGAACATCCTCCCTGCATCTAGCCTGTCTAGTCCTGTTTTATAGATTTTATAGATTTCTATGAGATCCCCTCTCATTCTTCTAAACTCTAGTGAATATAGGCCTAGTCGACCCAATCTCTCCTCATATGTCACTCCTGCCATCCCAGGAATCAGCCTAGTAAATCTTATTTGCACTCCCTCCATGGTAAGAACATCCTTCTTTAGATAAGGAGACCAAAACTGCACACAATACTCCAGATGTGGCCTTGGACAACTGCAGTAAGACATCCTTGCTCCTGTACTCAAATCCTCGTGCAATGAAGGCCAACATATCATTTGCCTTCGTAACTGCTTGCTGCACCTGAATACTTGCTTTCAGCGACTGGTGTACAAGGACACCCAGGTTTCGTTGCACCTCTCCCTTTCCCAATCTATCACCATTCAGATAATCTGCCTTTCTGTTTTTGCAACCAAAGTGGATAACCTCACATTTATCCACGTTATACTGCATCTGCCATGCATTTGCCCTCTCTCCTAACTTGTCCAAATTGCATTGGAGCCGCTTTGCATCCCCCTCAGAGCTCACATTCCTCCCAGCTTTGTGTCATCTGCAAACGTGGAAATGTTACATTTAGTTCCCTCACTCAAGTCATTAATGTATACTGTGAATAGCTGGGGCCCAAGTACTGATTCCTGCGGTACCCCACTAGTCACTGCCTGTCACCTGGAAAAAGACCCATTTATTCCTACTCTCTGTTTCTTGTCTGTCAACCAATTCTCAATCCATGCCAGTATGTTACCCCCAATCCCATGTGCTTTAATTTTGCACACTAACCTCTTATGTGGGATCTTATCAAAAGCCTTCTGAAAATCCAAATACACCACATCCAATGGTTCTCCCTTAACTATTCTACTAGTTACATCCTCAAAAAACTCCAGTAGATTTGCTGAGCATGATTTCCCTTTTGTAAACCCATGCTGACTTTGTCCAATCCTGTTTCTGCTTTCCAGGTGTTCTGCTATCACATCCTTTATAATAGACTCTAGCATTTTCCCCACTACTGATGTAAGGCTAACTGGTCTGTAATTCCCTGTTTTTTCTCACCCTCCTTTTTAAAATAGTGGGGTTACATTTGCCACCCTCCAATCTGTAGGAACTGCTCCAGAGTCTATAGAATTTTGGAAGAGGACCACCAATGCATCCATTATTTCCAAGCCAACTTCCTTTAGTACTCTGGATGTAGATTATCAGGCCCTGGGGATTTCTCAGCCTTTAACCCTATTAATTTCCTAAGCACTATTTTTTTTTTTTACTAATACTGATTTCCTTCAGTTCCTCCCTCTCATTAGACCCTTGGTTCCCTAACATTTCTGGGAGGTTATTTGTGTCCTCGTTTGTGAAGACGGAACCAAAGTATGTGTTTAATTGTGCTGCCATTTCTTTGTTCCCCATTATAATTTCCCCCATTTCTGACTGTAAGGGACCTACATTTGTCTTCACTAATCTTTTTCTCTTCACACATTTATAGAAGCTTTTACAGTCAGTTTTTATGTTCCCCACAGTGGCGCAGTGGTTAGCACCGCAGCCTCACAGCGCCAGCGACCCGGGTTCAATTCTGGGTACTGCCTGTGTGGAGTTTGCAAGTTCTCCCTGTGTCTGCGTGGGTTTCCTCCGGGTGCTCCGGTTTCCTCCCACAAGCCAAAGACTTGCAGGTTGATTGGTAAATTGGCCATTATAAATTGCCCCTAGTATAGGTAGGTGGTAGGGAAATATAGGGACAGGTGGGGATGTGGTGGGAATATGGAATTAGTGTAGGATTAGTATAAATGGGTGGTTAATGGTTGGCACAGACTCGGTGGGCCGAAGGGCCTGTTTCAGTGCTGTATCTCTAAATCTAAAAAAAAGTTTACTCTCATACTCTATTTTCCCTCGCTTAACGAATCTCTTTGTACTCCTTTGCTGAATTCTAAACGACTCCCAATCCTCAGACTTGCTGCTTTTTCTGGCAAATTTATATGCCTCCTCTTTGGATCTAATACTATCCCTAATTTCTTCTGTAAGCCACGGTTGAGCCACCTTTCCAGTTTTATTTTTGCACTAGACAGGAATGAATAATTGTTGTAATTCATGCACACGTTCTTTAAATATTATATATTGCCTATCCACTGTCAACCCTTTTAGTAAAAAGGGGCGGCACAGTGGCGCAGTGGTTAGCACCGCAGCCTCACAGCTCCAGCTACCCGGGTTCAATTCTGGGTACTGCTTGTGTGGAGTTTGCAAGTTCTCCCTGTGTCTGCGTGGGTTTCCTCCGGGTGCTCCGGTTTCCTCCCACAAGCCAAAGACTTGCAGGTTGATTGGTAAATTGGCCATTATAAATTGCCCCTAGTATAGGTAGGTGGTAGTGGAATATAGGAACAGGTGAGGATGTGGTAGGAATATGGGATTAGTGTAGGATTAGTATAAATGGGTGGTTGATGGTCGGCACAGACTCGGTGGGCCAAAGGGCCTGTTTCAGGACTGTATCTCTAAACTAAACTAAACCAAACTAAACTAAAGTTCCCCAATCTACCATAGCCAACTCGCACCTCATACCTTCATAGTTTCCTTTATTTAGATTCTGGACCCTAGTTTCTGGATTCAACTACTTCACTATCCATTTTATTGAAGAATTCTATCATGTTATGGTGGCTCCTCCCCAAGGGAACCTGCACAACAAGATTGTTAATTATTCCTTTCTCATTGTACAATACCTAGTCTAGGATGGCCTGTTCTCTAGTTGGTTCCTCAATGTATTGGTCTAAAAAACCATCATGTACACACTCCAGGAAATTTTCCTCCACAGTATTATTGCTAATTTGGTTTGACCAATCTATATGTAGATTAAATTCACCCATGATTACAGTTGTACCCTTATTGCATGCGTCTCTAATTTCCTGTTTAATGCCATCCTTTACATCTCCTCTACTGTTTGGGGGCCTATAGACAACCCCCACCAACGTTTTCTGCCCCTTGGTGTTTCTTAGCTCCACCCATACAGATTCCACATCATGATTTTCTGAGCCAATATCCTTCCTCACTATTGCATTGATTTCCTCTTTTACTAACAACACTACCCTACCTCCTTTCCCTTTTTGCCTGTCTTTCCTAAATATTAAACACCCTTGGATGTTCAGTTCCCATCCTTAGTCACCTTGCAGCCATGTCTCCGTAATTGCAACTATATCGTAACCGTTTATATCCATTTGTACTGTTATCTACCTTATTGCGAATGCTCCGCGTGTTAAGGTACAATGCCTTTAGACTTGTCTTGTTAACATTGCTAGTCATCTTAGCTTTATTTTACACTATGGCCCCATTTGTTTCTCGCCCTTGTTTTCTCTGCCTTCCACTTTTGCTTCTTACCTTTCTGTCTTTCATTTCTATCCTTGTTTCCCCCTCCTCTAGCTCCCTGCTCAGATTCCCATCCCTCTGCCATTCTAGTTTAAAACCTCCCCGACAGCACTAGCAAACACTGATATGTACCACGACAGCTGGCTGCTTGCCGTCCCCCCTCAGAATGCCCTGCAGTGGCTCAGTGACATCCTTGACCCTGGCACCAGGGAGGCAACGCACCTTCTTGGAGTCTCTTTTGTGGCAACAGAAATGCCTGCCTGTTCCCCTTACGATAGAATCCGCTATTACTTTAGACCTGCCACTCTTCTTTCTTCCCTCCTGTGCAGCAGAGCCACGCATGGTGCCATGAACTTGGCTCTTGCTGCTTTCCCCTGAGCCATCTGCCCCAACAATATCCAAAGCGATTATATCTGAGGGGGATGGCCACAGGGAACTCCTGCACTACCTACCGTCTGGTATTCTGCCTGATGGTCACCATTCCCTTTCTGCCTTTGCAGCATTTGCCTGCGGTGTGACCACCTCGCTAAACGTGCTATCCACGATATCCTCAGCTTCGCGGATGCTCCACAGTGAATCCACCTACACCTACGCTGGAAGCGTCCCTGATTTCCCAGATAGCGCAGGAAGAGCATATCACGGGGCTGAGCTCTCCTGCCACGACTTACCCTTAGATGAATTAGTTACTCCCTTAATTAAAAAATACTAATTACGCTAGGGGACTTGTTCTACTCCAAACACAACCCACTACAATCTAAAGTCCTTATCTTTACTTTTGAAGCTAACGGACTGCAGTAGTATAAATAGTAGAAAAAGTAGAAAAACTCACCTGAACCTACTAACCAATCAGCTGTTTCCCTGCACCCGCGACACTTTTTGAATCCTGATGTCACTTGGAATTCCGCCGCCTGAAGGTCCTGAAGGTATGCCTCTCCTCAGCTCCTCTCGGGTCTCAGCCTCTCTGCCTCTGTTTGTGCCCTTTATTTATCTCTCTCCTCTCTCTCTCTCTCTCTGTCTCTGTCTCTGTCTCTGTCTCTGTCTCTGTCTCTGTCTCTGTCTCTGTCTCTGTCTCTCTGTCTCTCTGTCTCTCTGTCTCTGTCTCTCTGTCTCTGTCTCTCTGTCTCTGTCTCTCTGTCTCTGTCTCTCTGTCTCTCTGTCTCTCTGTCTCTCTGTCTCTGTCTCTGTCTCTCTGTCTCTGTCTCTCTGTCTCTGTCTCTGTCTCTCTGTCTCTGTCTCTGTCTCTGTCTCTGTCTCTGTCTCTCTGTCTCTGTCTCTGTCTCTGTCTCTGTCTCTCGCATTGCCTCTCCTCAGCTCCTCTCGGGTCTCGGGAGAATCTCAGCTACTCACCAAACAGGTAGCTTCTTCCCTGCTCTCTTGATTGTAATGTCACTCTGATGTCACTTTTGATTTTTTTTTTTCCCCCCCCGCTCCGCTCGTCGGGCTGTGCTCCTCTCTCTGCCTGTCTCCAGTCATCTGACATTGCAATCACTATCTCCGAGGCCACCACCGTTGTGTAATTGGATGGGCCCGCGCCACTATTATAGTAAGTGGCTTCCCACCGTGCTGCACACGTGACATGCGACATCTGCACCTGCTTCCGGGTCCGCCTCTGGACCCTCACTACATTCAGCCCATTAAGTGCAGACTGATTAGGTGGAATAATCAAAATTGTCTGAACCAGCATTCCTACCGTCAACAGTACTTAGCTTTGCACATATACTGATCCTCAATTCCTTTTCTGTCAGGCTGTCATTAATTGGATTTGAGGGAATATGCAAAACTTTATTAAGCAAGGAGCAGTTAAGTGTGAATTCAGCCCTAACTAATGAATGTTTCCTCTCAGCTCAGTGTATTGTTGCAACCAGGTGAAAAAGGGGTCCAGGGGTTCCCTCTCAGTCTTTGCCTGGTTTAAGCGTAACAGGATTTAATTTTAAAAACACCGTGTTTTTAGCTCCCCCTCAGTGAATACTTGCTCACTGCTCTCCAATTGTAAGGCAAATAAATCAATCAGACACTAAAATAAAAGCAAAATACTGTGGATGCTGGAAATCTGAAATAAAAACCAGAAATGCTGGAACCACTCAGCAGGTCTGGCAGCATCTGTGGAAAGAGAAGCAGAGTTAACGTTTCGGGTCAGTGACCCTTCTTCAGAATTGACTAATATTAAAAATGTCACAGGTTATAAGCAAAGTGAGGTGGGGGTGGGGCAAGAGATAACAAAGGAGAAGGTGTAGATTGGACAAGGCCACATAGCTGACCAAAAGGTCATGGAGTAAAGGCAAACAATATGTTAATGGTGTGTTGAAAGACAAAGCATTAGTACAGAAAAGGTGTTAACGGACTGAATATTGAACAGCAGCAAGTGCAAACATGAAAAAAAACAGTGGGTAAGCAAACTGAACAAACTAAGATGAAATGAAATAAATGCAAAAAAAGGTTGTAAAAAATGTAAAAAAGAAAAAACAACTAAAAATGAAAGTAAAATGGGGGGCTGTCATGCTCAGAAATTATTGAACTCAATGTTCAGTCCGGCAGGCTGTAGTGTGCTTAATCTGTAGATGAGATGCTGTTCCTCGAGCTTGCGTTGATGTTCACTGGAACACTGCAGCAATCCCGGGACAGAGATGTGAGCAGGGGAGAGTGTTGAAATGGCAAGCAACCGGAAGCTCAGGGTCCTGCTTGCGGACTGAGCGGAGGTGTTCCGCAAAGCGGTCACCCAGTCTGCGCTTGGTCTCCCCAATGTAGAGGAGACCACATTGTGAGCAGCGAATACAGTATACTACATTGAAAGAAGTACAATTACATCGCTGCTTCACCTGAAAGGAGTGTTTGGGGCCTGGGATAGTGAGGAGAGACTATGTGGCCTTGTCCAATCTACACCTTCTCCTTTGTTATCTCTTGCCCCACCCCCACCTCACTTTGCTTATAACCTGTGACATTTTTAATATTTGTCAGTTCCGAAGAAGGGTCACTGACCCGAAACGTTAACTCTGCTTCTCTTTCAACAGATGCTGCCAGACCTGCTGAGTGGTTCCAGCATTTCTTGTTTTTAAATCAATCAGACAGGTTTTCTTAGATTTAAACAAGAAAGGTGGAAGTTTATTAATCTTAAACTCTAATTTAGTTAATGACTACGAATACGCAACACGCTAGCGTGCATACGCGATAAACACACCCAGATAGATACAGAAAAAGCAGAAAGAATAAAGGGGAAAAGTTTGAGGCAATATCTGGGAATTATTTACGGTCCTTTAAGTCTTTAGTTGCCAGTAAGTCTTGCAGTTTTGTTAGGCCCCAGTGCACGCTTTAAAACTTGTTTCGATGTAGGAGTTTTCTTTCTTGAGGTTTAAGTGACTTCAGTGGATCCGGAGCTTAGTGAGAGAGAGAGGCTCTCTTCTTCTAAGTTCAGTTGCAATCTGCAGTGTGACCCAAGCTGTCCTGTGAGCATTTCAAAACCAGACTTGGGCCAGAAGGTTAGTCACGTGTCTCGCTTTTTTAACAAACTCCTGCGTTTGTGGATTCCAAAGCTCTCGGTTGGGGGTGGGGTGGTGGTGGTAGTGCCGTCTCTTACACTGACAAGACGTGGATCATCATTGCCCAGACCAATCTCTGTTAATTGAATCAGTGAGCAGTTCCCATTGTCTTCTCCTACGCGACTGTCTCTTAGAATGCAAATTTTTTGCCAGCCACTGCTGATCTCTTTAAATAAGTCATTTCTCCAATCCAGCAACAGTTTAAAATTAATGTTAATGTGATGGTGGGGGTCCTCATGACACCTCCATACCCAGCAGAATGAAATGCGATTTTTTTTTTTTTTAAAAAGAGTATTTCATTGAAAGGAACTAGAGAGAAGGGTATGTACAGGAAAACACACATGTATCTCTCTCCATTCAGGAATCCTAAAAATTGTTACAACCTGTCTTTACGTGTTCACAGTGCTGCTTTAAACTGGCATCCTGATGAACATGTTTGCACATTTCCAGGACTAGCTGGGGTGTCTTTGTTCCTGTTGAGATCTGCAGGGGGAGGGTTAGATTTAATTAGCCCTAGGTTTGAGTTTTGCTCATGGGTGGCAGCAATGGGTGGAACCACTCTGAACTCTGTGGTTTGATGAGTCATGCAAAGGCTTTTCACCTTCGGGGATGGTTGGTTCCCTTTTCTCCTGACTGTGGGGGTGGATTCTTTGCTAATCTTCCCTTTGTCCTCTGGGACACTCCCGCTTGTAGATATTTGCCCAGATTCTACTGCACTCCCCTGCAGCACTTCGACCAGGTGAGGCATCAACTTCACGGTTTCTCTGCCCTCTTGAGGACTTTCTTTGTCTCTGCAGGTTTCTGTAAATGCTGTTCGCAACTCTGGTGGGGCGCTTCTGGTGTCTGCATTTACATAGGAGGATGTAGGGTCTACCTTTTCAAATATTTCAGCGTTGGCTGACCAGACATTAGGGGTTTTCATCCAGGATTCCTTCCGGATTCCCTTTAACCTGCCCTCCTGGTCCAGTTTTCCCCTTTCCTTTCTAACGCTTTGCCAGTCTTGTGCCTGCCTGTCCCCTTTTGTTCTTGGCAGGGGTCCCTTACAGTTCATCAGCCCTCTGTTGGAGGGGCCTCTAAACACCGATACAGGATTTAGGGGTGCAGATTTCGCTGTAGGTTGGGGTTTCGCCTCAACCTGGCACATGTGGTAACTCCTACAGTACTCCACCAAATCCTTGTGGTGTTTTGGCCAGTCAGACTGCTGTCTTATGTGGGCTTTGGATTTTTGTATACCGACATGTACAGCTATTGTAATCTCGTGGGCCATTCTTAATATTTCTCTCCGGTACCTCTGCGGCACCACTGACTGGTGAACCACTGTCCACTCCTTGCTCTCAGGTCTGTGAAGGGGACTCCCCACTTCCTCATCAGTACCTCATTCTTTAGAAGCAGTCAGGGACTCCCTCTGCTTCAATTTCAGACTGGGCAGTCTGTGCTAACTCTCTCAATACTGGGTCAGCTCTCTGAGCCTCAGCTAGGGAAAATTCATTTAACTCATTCCCTGGGTCTTCTAACTTTCAAAGACTTCATGGTCATCTGCCTGTAGTGCCTGCAGTGCCAATTCAGTATTCTCTGGGGGAGCTGGTTTGATCATGGCCGCAATCACTACACATTCAGGGAAACTGCAGGGGACCGTTTCCTGCCACTGTCCCATCCCTCTGATCTCCTGCAGTCTCTCTTTCACTCCTGGGAAACCTACCACCTTCGTCCCCGCCAGATCATTACCAAGGAGCAGGTCTACGCTCTCCACAGGCAAATCCCTCCGGTCACCGGTCCCGAAACTAGGTCACACTCCGAGTGCACCCGGTGTAAAGGTACAGGCATACACTGCCCTCCAATACCATTCACTATCATTCTGGTGTTTACTGCACTCTCTGGGGAAAGGTCAGGCCTTTTCCCAGTAAAAGGGATCTAGTGGCCCCAGTGTCCCTTTGGATTACTATGGGCTTGCTTGCCCCATTCCAGGGGTATGGGATTACTCTCCCTTCAAACACAAAATGCTGATACCTTCTGGAATCCTATTAAATTTTCCTGCACTTGCAGCGGTAGGCTTCCTGGATCTCACTCTTACTGCAGTTAAAGCCACAGCTTGTTCTGCTGTGCTGTCTATCAGGGTCCCTGCTCCTTCACTGATCAGGTGTGCCCTGATTAATTCTGCAGGTTTTCCCTTTAATTTCCAGTAGTCAGCTCTTAGATGCCCTGTTTTATTACAATGGAAGCACACAGGTCTCCGGGTCTCACTCCTACTTACAGCACCTTCCTTTTTGGCTGGAGGAAGGCCCCCTGTGTCTCATGCTTTTCTTTCCCTCCCAGGACTGCTTGGGCTTCTATCACCTTCCCACCCTTTGTCCTTTTCGAATTTATGGGGGTGACGAGGAAAGATTTTCCCCTGGGGAGCCGACTTATAAATGAGAGCAAACTCATCAGCCAGCACTGCAGCTTGCCGGGCCCTCTGAACCTTCTGTTCCTCTACATGTGCCTTTATGGAGAGTGGGACAGAGTTTTTAAATTCCTCCAGCGAAATTACTGCTCAGATTTTCATTGCTGAGCTGCACTTAAGAGCCCTCAGCCACTGGTCAAACGCGAGCTGCTTATTTCTCACAAACTCCAGGTAAGTTTGATCAGCTGGGCCTTGAGGGTTCTAAACTTTTGGTGATAGGCTTCTGGGATTAAGTCATATGCCCGAAGGATAGCATTTCTTGTCAGTTCATAATTGGATGAACTCTCACCTGGCAACAGGGAATAAATCTCATGGGCTTTTCCGGTTAGCTTGCTTTGTAGCAGGAGAGTCCAAGCCTCAGCTGGCCATTTTAACCACCTTGCAAGTTTTTCAAAAGACACAAAGCATTTTTGCTTCCATGTCTCCCTCATTGAATTTTGGGATCATTTGGGAATGTTTTAACAATTCTGTACCCAGCCCTGAATTACGCTTCTCCATATTGGCCATGCTTTTACTGGGGTTACTCTGTTGCCTCCGAGTTAACTCAAGTTGCCTCAGCTCTCGGCATTCTTTCTGGAAGGCGCTTTCTTTCTCTCTTTCCTCTCTTGCTTTCTCTCTCTCCTTTCTTCACATTCCTTCAGGCAGTCTCTTTCTTTCTCTCTCTCCCTTTCTCTTTCCCTGTCATCCAATTCAAGTTTCCTCTGTTCCAATTGTATCTTTGCTAGCAAAACCCTCTCGGAGTCTACTTTGAACCCTGCTTCTGCTGCTTCACATTCAAGGAAAAAATGGTTGGCCACTAGTTTTGGATACTGTTGCGGGGGATGACTTACCAGGGTAAGCAATGGGGTACAGGTCTCTGGCACAGAGTCTGTCCCTGTTGCTCAGAAGGGAAGGGGGAAGAGGAGCAGAGCATTAGTCACTGGGGACTCCATAGTTAGGGGAACAGATAAGAGGTTCTGTGGGAACGAGAGAGACTCACGGTTGGTATGTTGCCTCCCAGGTGCCAGGGTTCGTGATGTCTCGGATCGTGTTTTTGGGATCCTTAAGGGGTAGGGGAAGCAGCCCCAAGTCGTGGTCCACATAGGCACCAACGACATAGGTAGGAAGAGAGATGGGGATTTAAGACAGAAATTCAGGGAGCTAGGGTGGAAGCTTAGAGCGAGAACAAACAGAGTTGTTATCTCTGGGTTGTTGCCCGTGCCACGTGCTAGCGAAGCGAGGAATAGGGAGAGAGAGGAGTTGAACACGTGGCTGCAGGGATGGTGCAGGAGGGAGGGTTTTGGTTTCCTGGATAATTGGGGCTCTTTCTGGGGTAGGTGGGACCTCTACAAACAGGATGGTCTTCACCTGAACCAGAGGGGTACCAATATCCTGGGGGGGGAGATTTGCTAGTGCTCTTCGGGGGGGGTTTAAACTAATTCAGCAGGGGAATGGGAACCTAAACTGTAGTGCCAGTGTACAGGATGTTGAGAGTAGTGAGGTCAGGGATAAGGTTACAAGGACGCAAGAGGGCACTGGCAAGCAAGAACCTGGTTTAAAGTGTGTCTACTTCAACGCCAGGAGCATCCGGAATAAGGTGGGTGAGCTTGCAGCATGGGTTGGTACCTGGGATCTCGATGTAGTGGCCATTTCGGAGACATGGGTAGAGCAGGGGCAGGAATGGATGTTGCAGGTTCCGGGATTTAGATGTTTCAGTAAGAACAGAGAAGATGGTAAAAGAGGGGGGAGGTGTGGCATTGTTAATCAAGGAGAGTATTACAGCGACAGAAACGAAGTTTGAGGACACGTCTACTGAGGTAGTATGGGCCGAGTTTATAAACAGGAGAGGTGAGGTCACCCTGTTGGGAGTCTTTTATAGACCTCCAAATAGTTCCAGAGATGTAGAGGAAAGGATAGCGAAGATGATTCTCGACAGGGGCGAGAGTAACAGGGTAGTTGTTATGGGGGACTTTAACTTTCCAAATATCGACTGGAAATACTATAGTTCGAAAACTTTAGATGGGTCAGTTTTTGTCCAGTGTGTGCAGGAGGGTTTTCTGACACAGTATGTAGACAGGCCAACCAGGGGCGATGCCACATTGGATTTGGTACTGGGTAATGAACCCGGCCAGGTGTTAGATTTAGATGTAGGTGTGCACTTTGGTGATAGTGATCACAATTCGGTTAGGTTTACCTTAGCGATGGGCAGGGACAGGTATATACCGCAGGGCAAAAATTATAGCTGGGGGAAAGGAAATTATGATGCGATTAGGCAAGATTTAGGATGCGTAGGATGGGGAAGGAAACTGCAGGGGATGGGAACAATCGAAATGTGGAGCTTATTCAAGGAGCAGCTACTGCGTGTCCTTGATAAGTATGTACCTGTGAGGCAGGGAGGAAGTTGTCGAGCGAGGGAGCCATGGTTTACCAAAGAAGTTGAAGCGCTTGTCAAGAGGAAGAAGGCGGCTTATGTTAGGATGAGACGTGAAGGCTCAGTTAGGGCGCTTGGGAGTTACAAGCTAGCCAGGAAGGATCTAAAGTGAGAGCTAAGACGAGCAAGGAGAGGGCACAAGAAGTCATTGACGGATAGGATCAGGGAAAACCCTAAGGCTTTCTATAGGTATATCAGGAATAAAAGAATGACTAGAGTTAGATTAGGGCCAATCAAGGATAGTAGTGGGAAGTTGTGTGTGGAATCAGAGGAGGTAGGGGAAGTGTTAAATGAATATTTTGCGTCAGTATTTATAGTAGAGAAATAAAATGTTGTTGAGGAGAATACTGAGATTCAGACTACTAGGCTAGATGGGATTGAGGTTCACAAGGAGGAAGTGTTATCAATTTTGGAAAGTGTGAAAATAGATAAGTCCCCTGGGCCAGATGGGATTTATCCTAGGATTCTCTGGGAAGCCAGGGAGGAGATTGCAGAGCCTTTGTCCTTGATCTTTATGTCGTCATTGTCGACAGGAATAGTGCCGGAAGACTGGAGGATAGCAAATGTTGTCCCCTTGTTCAAGAAGGGGAGTAGAGACAGCCCTGGTAATTATAGACCTGTGAACCTTACTTCGGTTGTGGGTAAAATGTTGGAAAAGGTTATAAGAGACAGGATTTATAATCATCTTGAAAAGAATAAGTTCATTAGGGATAGTCAGCACGGTTTTGTGACTGGTAGGTCGTGCCTCACAAACCTTATTGAGTTTTTCGAGAAGGGGACCAAACAGGTGGATGAGGGTAAAGCAGTGGATGTGGTGTATATGGATTTCAGTAAGGCGTTTGATAAGGTTCCCCATGATAGGCTATTGCAGAAAATACGGAAGTATGGGGTTGAAGGTGATTTAGAGCTTTGGATCAGAAATTGGCTAGCTGAAAGAAGACAGAGGGTGGTGGTTGATGGCAAATGTTCATCCTGGAGTTTGGTTACTAGTGGTGTACCGCAAGGATCTGTTTTGGGGCCACTGCTGTTTGTCATTTTTATAAATGACCTGGAAGAGGGTGTAGAAGGGTGGGTTAGTAAATTTGCGGATGACACTAAGGTCGGTGGAGTTGTGGATAGTGCCGAAGGATGTTGTCGGGTACAGAGGGACATAGATAGGCTGCAGAACTGGGCTGAGAGATGGCAAATGGAGTTTAATGCGGAAAAGTGCGAGGTGATTCACTTTGGAAGGAGTAACAGGAATGCAGAGTACTGGGCTAATGGGAAGATTCTTGGTAGTGTAGATGAACAGAGAGATCTTGGTGTCCAGGTGCATAAATCCCTGAAGGTTGCTACCCAGGTTAATAGGGCTGTTAAGAAGGCATATGGTGTGTTAGCTTTTATTAGTAGGGGGATCGAGTTTCGGAGCCACGAGGTCATGCTGCAGCTGTACAAAACTCTGGTGAGACCGCACCTGGAGCATTGCGTGCAGTTCTGGTCACCGCATTATAGGAAGGATGTGGAAGCTTTGGAAAGGGTGCAGAGGAGATTTACTAGGATGTTGCCTGGTATGGAGGGAAGGTCTTACGAGGAAAGGCTGAGGGACTTGAGGTTGTTTTCGTTGGAGAGAAGGAGGAGGAGAGGTGACTTAATAGAGACATATAAGATAATCAGAGGGTTAGATAGGGTGGATAGTGAGAGTCTTTTTCCTCGGATGGTGATGGCAAACACGAGGGGACATAGCTTTAAGTTGAGGGGTGATAGATATAGGACAGATGTCAGAGGTAGTTTCTTTACTCAGAGAGTAGTAGGGGCGTGGAATGCCCTGCCTGCAACAGTAGTAGACTCGCCAACTTTAAGGGCATTTAAGTGGTCATTGGATAGACATATGGATGAAAATGGAATAGTGTAGGTCAGATGGTTTCACAGGTCGGCGCAACATCGAGGGCCGAAGGGCCTGTACTGCGCTGTAATGTTCTAATTCTAGTCTTAGGAGTTCAGACTTCCTAGCATTGCCACGTACAGTGATCCCACACTGCTCGGCCATTTTCCTCAACTCCTCCATAGACAGTGCTTTTAACTTATCCCAAGTGACTTCACCCTGGCTTGGGGAGCTAGTGGCTTCAGTTGCAGACATGTTAGTATTCTGGCACGCACAACCACAAGAAAACCTGTATTGAAATCTTCTCATTTTGATTGGGACAATTTGGCTTCCCATTTCCACTTTCTTGTTTGTCTGTGGGTCAAACCACGGATGTTAGCCTCCAAATTTCTTTCCGACCAGGTGAGAAAGGGGTCTAGGGGTTCCCTATCAGCCTTTGCCTTGTTTAACCGTAACAGGTTTTAATTTTTAAAACACCGTGTTTTAGCTTCCCCTCAGTGAATCTTTGCTCACTGCTCTCCAATTGTAAGGCAAATAAATCAATCAGACAGGTTTTCTGAGATTTAAACAAGAAAGGTGGGAGTTTATTAATCTTAAACTCTAATCCGGTTAACAACTACGAAGACGCAACACGACCACGCTAGCATGCATATGCGATAAATACATGCAGATAGAGACAGAAAATGTACGAAAGAATAAAGGGGAAAAGTTTGAGGCAATATCTGGGAATTATTTACGGTTCTTTAAGTTCTGTGTAGAGTCTTTGGTTGCCAGTAAGTCTTGCAGTTTCGTTGGACCCAGTGCACACTTTAAAACTTGTTTCAATGTAGGAGTCTTTACTCTCTCGAAGTTTAAGTGACTTCAGTGTATCCGGAGCTTAGTGTGAGAGAGAGAGATAGAGAGGCTCTCTTCTTCCAAGTTCAGTTGCAATCTGCAGTGTGACCCAAGCTGTCCTGTGAGCATTTCAAAACCAGACCTGGGCCAGCATGTTATTCATGTAACTTTTTTTAAACAAACCTCTGCATTTGTGGATTCCAAAGCTCTCGGTCGGGGTGGGGTGGTGGGGGGGTGGAGTGTAGTGTTCTCTCTTACACTGACAAGACATAGATCATCATTGCCCAGACCAATCTCTGTTAATTGAATCAGTGAGCGGTTCCCATTGTCTTTTCCTAGACGACTGTCTCTTAGAATGCAAATATTTTGCCAGCCACTGCTGATCTCTTTAAACAAGCCATCTCTCCACTCCAGCAACAGTTTAAAATGAATGTTCATGTGACAAAATTAAATATGCCTCATTCTTGGCATGTGGGGGTCTTCATGACAGTATGGATACTATGGAAATTGATTTTTTAAAATCTTAAACTGAGTCATAGTCGGCACAGGTCCACAGGACAAAGGCAATCATAATGTAGCCAAATTGACATTAAATTGGTTCAGTTGGAATGCTTTTGTGTGGTTGGGCCTAAGAGAGACAAAACATGTTAACTTTATCTTGCCTGTAGTATGTTTGACTTGGGAGCACTTGATGCTGATACTAATAATGCATATCTTTAAAAGTGCGGATAATTTTTACCTGCTATAAAACCCTCCCAATTTTTGTCTCTTGATTTCAACCACTTTACGGCAAAGCAGTGAAAGTCAGCCCCAGTTGTTCCATTGCATAAAATACAGTTAACATATTAAAATTTGCTCTTTTGTCGAGTGGTATTTCCTGCTTTTAAGCTAAATTTCTGTTTTTGATTGTGATTACATTTTTTATTTCTCTATATTTTTAATCCTAAAGGTAAGAAAAACTGAAATGATCTATTTCTCAAAAATCTTCAATGCACAAAGATTACCTTTCATGAATGGACCATGAGTAGTCCCTCAGCTCAGCAGCTAGTTGATGTGCATAGTTTTAAGGAATAATGTGTGTATGGACAAATATGGAAATGTATACACGGAAAGAAGAATATAGTGATAATTCAATGAATCCACACTCACAGCAGGGAGCGTTGTAGCCCTATCTCCAGTCCCTGAGTACAATTCCCACTGGAATTATGTTGTTAACAAATTTATCCGTGTGTAGTTAACAGCTATTTATGCACTTCTCCAGGGGCTCCACCAGTTTTCTGCAGTAGATCAGGAGATCCCTGTGGAAGTTCCGAGTGTATGATTGATATCACATAAATATCAAACTTCGCCACTGTTTTGTCAAAGGCATTCACCCATTTTTTTCTGTATAACCATGTACATCAAACTAGTTACTGAACTGTAGGATCACTTAAATCGCTGAAAGTAATCATTTTTATTGTAAATGGATTAATATCTTCACGAAATAGCAGAGAGAGGGACATGATAAGAGTATTTATCACTATAAATTTGAGGCTATAGTTTCTGAAATTTCCAGCTACTTTCTACTTGCTCATCCCTTTGATCCTTATATTAGTGTTCATGCAGAAGGTGGTTTGGCTTGTGTTAGATGAACTATGTCCACCCCCCCACCCCCCCACCCCCCCCCAGAGCCATGACTCTGTTGGTACCATTCTTGCCTCTGGGTCAGAAGGTTGTGAGTTGAGAGTCAAATCCAGAGATTTGAGCACAAAATCTAGGTTGACATTTCAGGGCAGTACTGAGGGATTGCTGCACTGCCAGATTGCAATATAAACCAAGGTCTTGTCTGCTTTTTCAAGTGGATGTTAAAGATCCCATGGCACTATCTTTTGAAGAAGAGTAAGAGAGTTCTCTGGGCTGGTATCTATCCTCAACCAACAACATGAAGCCAGATTATCTGCACATTATCTAGTTGTTAACTCAGTACTGCTAATGAGACCATGCTGAGTGCAAATTGGCTGCAGTATTTCCTAAATTACAATGGTGGCTACACTTCAAAGGTACTTAATTGGCTGTAAAGTGCTTTGAAGCATCCTGAGGTCATGAAAGTCACTGTATAAATGCAAGTCTTTTTCTATGAATAAAATATAATTCAAGGATATTAACTACTCAATTATTAAACTGAGATCAGAAGTTGTGATTGATTGCCGTTTAGGAAGTGGTAAGGGGATCCAATTCCATGTTGATGTCACTAGTACACCTGTATCAGGCAGGCATACTTCCTGTGGTAAAAGAGAAGGCATAACTGTGGGATTTTCTGGAGCGGGTGACATCATCCCACCAGTTGCATCTCTTGTTAAGAGGACAGAAGGGAATGATACAAGAGGAGGCTTAGCGAAAATAAGTCTTGCCTCAAACCCAATCCCACACACCTGGGAGATGCTAATGTTCTGCCCTCCCATGTCTAGGATTCCAATGACTACTGTTATCAGAAGAAGGAGCAGAGAAAAAGGGAGGAAAATAAGACCCAACAGAAGTTGCTAAAAGTAGCCTTAATGTTTTCCACATGAGTGGTACAGTTACCAACTTCGAAATTGGCAGAATGTTAACTTCAATGGGATGAGTGGGGATCCAGCCAGGGTAAACTGGAACCAAATGTTGACAGGAAAAATGTAATGGAACAATGCGTGATCTTTAAGGAAGAGATGTTTCAGGTACAAGCTAGGGACATTACAACAAGAGGGAAACTTAGAGGAAGCAAAGCCAGAGCTCCTTGGATGATCAGGGAAAGAGAAAATTATGCAACAGAAAAGAGAGTGTAAGATGCATGTCAGGTGAATTCTTCAAGCGAGAACCAGACCAAATACAATAAATTGAGAGGGGCAGTGAAGAGGAAAATACGACTGGCAAAGAGAGAGTATGAGAATAGAGTGTGGGGAGGTTTGCTAGTACTACTCGGGAGGGTTTAAACTAGTCTTGCAGGGGGTGGGACCCAAAGTAGTAGTTTCTCCGATGAGATAGTTGAGGCAAATGTGGAGGTTAAAGTAAGCAAGACGAGTAGGCTGGCCGGGCAGGGGCAGGACATGGAGCGTGGAAGGTCTGATAGGCTAAACTGCATTTACTTTAATGCAAGAAACCTTACAGGTAAGGCAGATGAACTCAGAGCATGGATCGGTACATGGGATTGTGATATTCTAGCTATTACGGAAACGTGGTTGAGGGATGGGCAGGACTGGCAGCTCAGTGTTCCGGGGTATCGATGCTTCCGGCGTGACAGAGGTGGAGATGGGAGAGGAGGGGGAGTTGCACTATTGCTTAGGGAGGACATCACGGCAGTACTTAGAGAGGATATCGCAGGGGCAATGTCCAGCGAGGCCACATGGGTAGAACGTAGAAATAAGAAAGGGGTGATTGCTTTGTTGGGATTATACTATAGGCCCCCAATAGTCAGAGGGAAGTGGAGGAGCATATATGTAGGGAAATCACAGAAAGGTGTAGGAATTATAGGGTTGTAATAGTAGGTGATTTTAACTTCCCTAATATTGACTGGGACTGCCTTAGTGCTAAGGGATCAGATGGGGAAGAATTTGTTCAGTGTGTCCAGGATAGTTTTCTGAAGCAGTATGTGGATGGCCCTACTAGAGAAGGGGCTACACTCGACCTCCTCTTAGGAAATGAGGACGGGCAGGTGGTTGATGTGTCTGTGGGGGAGCACTTTGGGACCAGTGGCCATAACTCTATTAGCTTCAAGATAGTAATGGAAAAGGATAGGACTGGTCCTCAGGTTGAAATCCTAAATTGGGGGAAGGCTAATTTCGATGGCATCAGACAGGAACTCAAAAGTTGAATGGGAGAGGCTGTTTACAGGTAAAGAGGCATCTGGCAAGTGGGAGGCTTTTAAAAGTGAGATAGGAAGAGTTCAGGGCTGGCATGTTCCTGTTGGATGGAAGGGCAAGGCTGGCAAGTTTAGGGAACCTTGGTTGACGAGGGATATTGAGGGTCTGGTCAGGACAAAGAAGGAGGCATATGTCAGGTTTAGGCAGCTGGGATCAAGCGAGTCCCTCGAGGAGTATAGGGGATGTAGGAGTACATTTAAAGAAGACAATTAGGAGGGCGAAAAGGGGCCATGAGATTTCCTTGGCAGATAAGATAAAGGAGAATCCTAAAAGATTCTATAAGTATATTAAGAATAAAAGGGTAGCTAGGGAGAGATAGGTCCCCTTAAGGATCAGTGTGGTAATCTATGTGTGCAGTCACGGGAATTGGGTGAGGTCTTACATGAATACTTGTCGTCGGTATTTACCGTGGAGAAGGTCATGGAAGCTAGTGAGTTCAAGGGAGGGAACAGCGATATCCTGGAGCATATCAACATTACAAAGGAGGAGGTGTTGGAGGTTTTGAAGCACATTAAGGTGGATAAATCCCCAGGGCCTGACCAAGTATATCCAAGGATGCTATGGGAAGCAAGGGAGGAGATTGCTGGGGCCCTGGCAGAGATTTTTGTATCATCGTTAGCCACGGGTGAGGTACCGGAAGACTGGAGGATAGCTAATGTTGTGCCTTTATTTAAGAAGGGCAGCAGGCATCAGTGAGCCTTACATCAGTGGTGGGAAAGTTATTGGAAGGGATTCTGAAAGACAGGATTTCTATGCATTTGGCAAGGCAAGATCTGATTAGGGATAGTCAGCATGGCTTTGTGCGTGGGAAATCACGTCTCACGAATTTGATTGAGTTTTTTGAGGAGGAGACCAAGAGGATTGACGAGGGCAGGGTGATGGACATTGTCGACATGGACTTTAGCAAGGCATTTGACAAGGTCCCGCATGGTAGGCTGGTCCAGAAGGTGCGAACGCATGGGATCCAGGGTGAGCTCGCAAATTGGATACAAAATTGACTGGGTGATAGGAGGCAGAGGGTGGTAGTGGAGGGTTGTTTTTCAGATTGGAGGCTGGTGACCAGTGGTGTGCCGCAGGGATCGGTGCTGGGCCCTCTGTTGTTTGTCATATATTTTAATGACATGGATGTGAATGTAGGGGGCATGATTAGTAAGTTTGCAGATGACACCAAAATTGGTGGTATAGTGGACAGTGAAGAAAATTGTCTCAGGTTACAACAGGATATAGATCAACTGGGAAAGTGGTCAATGGATTGGCAAATGGAATTTAACGCAGACAAGTGTGAAGTGATGCATTTTGGGAAGTTAAACCAGGGCAGGACATATACAGTGAATGGCAGGGCCCTGAGGAGTGTTGTTGAGCAGAGAGACCTTGGGGTGCAAGTACATAGTTCCCTGAAAGTGGCAATACAGGTAGACAGGGTGGTGAAGCAGGCATATGGCATGTTTGCCGTCATCGGCCGAGGCATTGAGTACAAGAGTTGGGACGTCATGTTACAGTTGTACATAACGTTGGTTAAGCCGCATTTGGAGTACTGTGTGCAGTTCTGGTCGCCGCACTACAGTAAGGATGCGATTAAACTAGAGAGGGTGCAGAAAAGATTCACAAGGATGTTGCCTGGTTTGGAGGGCTTGAGTTATAAAGAGAGATTGGATAGGCTGGGTCTGTTTTCCTTGGAGCGAAGGAGGCTGAGAGGGGACATGATAGAGGTATATAAAATTATGAGAGGCATAGATAGGGTAGATAGCCAGAGTCTGTTTCCCATGGTAGGGGTGACTAAAACTAGAGGGCATAGATTTAAGGTGAGAAGGAGGAGGTTTAAAGGGGATCAAAGGGGTAAATTTTTCACACAAAGAAGAGTGGGTATCTGGAATGAGCTGCCAGAGGAGGTGTTGGAGGCAGGAACGGTAGTAACATTTAAGAGGCATCTGGACAGGTACTTGAATGAGCAAGGCATCGAGGGATATGGAATTAATGCAGGCAGGTGGGATTAGTATAGATAGGCATTATGGTCGGCATGGACACGGTGGGACGAAGGGCCTGTTTATATGCTGTACGACGCTATGACTCTAAGAATCTATCTCCCCCTGCCTTAAGATTATTCAATGAACCTGCCTCCACCACGTTCTGAGGCAGAGTTCCAAAATCGCACAACCCTCTGAGAGAAAAAAATTCTCCTCATCTCTGTCCTCAAAGGGCGACCCCTAATTTTAAAACAGTGTTTTAGTCCTGGACTCCCCCCACAAGAGGAAACATCCTTCCCACATCCACCTTGTCAAGACCATTCAGGATCTTATATACTTCAATCAAGTCTCCCCCTCACTCTTCTAAACTCCAGTGAAAACAAGCCCAGTCTGTCGAACTAAGACAACCCACTCATTCCAGGTATTAATCTTGCAAACCTCCTCTGAACCGCCTCCAACGCATTCACATCCTTCCTTAAATAAGGGGACCAAAACTGCACACAGTATTCGAGATGTTGTCTCACCTGTATAACTGAAGCATAACATCCTTTTATTTTCAATTCCTCTCGTAATAAAGGATAGCATTCCATTAGCCTTCTTTATTATTTGCTGTACCTGTATACTAACTTTTTGTGACTCATGCAGTAGAACACCTAGATCCCTTTGCACCTCGGAATTCTGCAGTCATTCTCCGTTTAAGTAATACTCTTTTTTTGATTCTTCTTGCCAAAGTGAACAACAATCCAGTAGTTTCATAACTATTATTAATGAGACTAGTATTTTATTAATTAATTTAATTTAACTTACACCAGCTGTCATGGTGGAACTTGTACTCTTGCCTCTGGAGCATTAGTCCGGACCTCTGGATTACTAGATCAGTAACATTATCACAATGCTACTGTGAGGTAGATAAAGAAAAGCTGTTCCCGTTAGCAGATGGTGCAAGGACTAAGAGACTTAGATTTAAGGTTTTTGGCAAGAGATGCAGGGGGGAATGTGAGGTGATGGATGCAGAGAAGATCAATGGTTTCAAAAGGAAATTGGATGGACACTTGATGGAAATAATCTTGCAGGGCTATTGGGATAGAGCAGCGGAATGGGACTGACTGAGTTGCTTTACAGAGAAGTTCTGATGAAGGGTCACTGAACTGAAATGTTAATTCTGCTTCTCTGTCCACAGATGCTGCCAGACCTGCTGTGTATTTCCAGCATTTCTTGTTTTTATTTCAGATTTCCAGCATCTGCAGTATTTTGCTTTTATTTATTTGCTTTATAGAGAGCCGGCATGGGCTTGATGGGCTGACTGGTCTCTTCCTGTGCCGTAATGACCTTGACTATGATCGTATATCTCACTATAAGGTCTGTAGAGAATAGAAAGGATTGTGGAAGTTAGAAGCTTGTGTTCAACTTTCAATTTTTTATTTTGCTTATTTTTCACATTGCATCTATGTTTTCAACTTTTGCTAAGAAGTAGAGATCAAGCATATTATTTTAAAGTGCTTTGGTAAATGTGAAGAAAACAAACTGTTAACCTTTTCCCCTAGAACCTAGATGCTTTACACGACCACCTGGCTACAATCTACCCAGGGATGCGTGCACCATCATTCCGATGCACGGATGCAGATAAAGGGAAAGGTCTCTTGTTGCATTATTATTCAGAAAGGGAAGGCTTACAGGATATTGTAATTGGAATAATTAAGACAGTTTCACAGCAGCTTCATGGCACTGAAATAGACATGAAGGTAAGATCATAACATTTACAGAGTTTTGATGATGAATGTTAGAAAACCAGAGACATGGAATCTTTTCAAATACATATCTCCCCACATCTACAGGACAAATAATTTGTCACTTCAATGCAGCATGGTAGTTTACAAGCTCTTTCATTAACGATTCTGAATTTACCCTTTTTCTTAATACTTTCTTTTTTCAATGTGCTAATTGCTAGTCTAGAAATCAAAAGTATCCATTGTGGCTGGCATTACATTGTATGCATTCTTGGTAGCTCAGGCTGTCGGAGGGAGTGGCTTGCATTTGGAATCTTGACTGACCTACCTGTTGTGAGTTCTTAGTTGGGCTGCTTCCCATTATGCCTTTGTGTTTCCTATTTATTGATATGATATTGGAATCAATATCCAGTCTTCTCCACCAGCACCACAAGCGGACTGTGGTTGCAGCAAAAAGGGAAATTGCTGGAAACACACAGCAGGTCAGTCAGCATTCGTGGAGAGAACAGACGTTATTTACGTTTCAGATATGAGCTCTTCTTGCAGCTTTGCATTCTAAAGAAAGGCCGCCAACTAAAACATAAAACTTGTCTGTTCTCTCCATAGCTACAAACTAACGTAAATGTGTTTTCAGCATTTTCTCTTTTATTTTTGTTTCAGATTTCCATCATCTGCAGACTGTTGGACCCCAATATTAATGGACAGTTGGGTAGCGTATGGGGGCAACCGGTAGTGGGAAAAGGCTGGGGGTTTGGGCACCCTACCAATCTTTAAGGCAGGGCTTTGTTCAAATAAATCACTGCCTCACAACTCGCCAAATTGACCACTTCGCCAGCAGGCAGGAGCAGAAATTAACAGCAGGAGACTGCAGCCAGGGCTCCATAGCAATGGTTTCTGCCAGTCTGTCTGGGGATGAAATCTCTGGGCATCCTGAAATTCCATGGGAGTTTTACTAATCTCTTACCACTAATCCAGTGGAATACCCAGAATGGCGCAAACCATTTTGAGAGTCTGGGAGGTTGAATTGCTCAGGAGTTCTCTCAATCCTGTACTGCAACTTCATTTGGAAGGTCAGCGAAAATCCACGTAAATGACTTCTTACACCACTTTTGCACAATCTTCAAGCCAAGTTGTGGTGATCGATAAGGGTATAATTCTTTGCCTATATGTGTATAGATTTGGCATACTCGCATTATTAATATGACTGAAAATTAATGTTTGTGAATTAGAGTTCTGTATGCCAGGAATTCTTTAATTGGAATATTTGTTATTGGAAATCAGTTGTTTGTCATTAATATTTGTTTGTTATTGGTTATTTATTAGCACCAGGTTACAGGGTCCAATTTGAATTCCAACATGATTAGCATACTGGGCTTACTGTTATTGATGGTTCATTGCAGCATACTACATTTTGTTACATTTTATTGTCCAAAGTAGTATATGAAATCTTTACAGCTTACCTCAATTTAATGTTATGAATTAAATGCCAATGATGGTATGCAAGGTCATTACATAGATGTTTTACATATGAATCTGCTGCAGTTTTGTTGGCGCTGATAGATATGTGGTATGCTCACGAATACAATTAATTGTCAAGTTTTATGAGGGGAATTTTAATTTGCCAGGGCGGGCAGGTGTCTGCGCAGACAGAGCAAGAAATGCCAGTGTGTCAGGATGTCAGCAGGAACCCACCGGCTTCTGCATTTAACTTGAGAATGCATTTGGTAGTGGATGGGAATCTCCAGTGGGACAGGCGGGTCTGACATTTGAATATGTTAAGCAAAGTGATTTCTGACAACGCAGCGGCCCGCAGACGTCATCAGAGTGCGCCAAGCTGCGCACATGCGCAGCTACATCTTGCCAGGAATAAATGGAGCATGCGCGGGATGACATCACCGTCATCGCATATGCGTCAACGTCATCGCATATCCGCGCCTGGTCCATCTTCGCGCATGCGCAATACAGCGTCATCGGGTATCCAGCCCCCACTCGGCTGGAGGAAGTGGCTGAATGGGAGACTTTGAGGCTGGAGCTCTCCCTCTTCAGCCGCTTGCTCCGGACCTTGCTGCTCCCCTCCACTCCACTCCCCTGGCCGATTGTTCCTCGCTTCGCGCCACCCCTGCTCTCTGGTCGCTCGCTCCCTGCCGCGCCGCTTCCCTCCTCTCAGCCACTCGCTCCTACGTTGCCCTGTCACCCCTTCTATGGGCAGTGCGTTGAGACCGATCAAACATGGGAGCGAATGGCCAAGAGGAGGGAAACGGCACGACATGGAGCTAGTGGCTGGAGGGGGTGGAGGGGGGTGGGGAGCAGGGAGAGAGCGACCGCAGAGTGGGTGCCGAGGAGAGGGGAACAATCAGTCAGGGGAAGCAGCGAGGTCTGGAGTGAGCGGCTGAGGGGGAGAAGTGGCCGGTGGGAAGGGGGAGAAAGCGATTTGCCGAGGAGGGGTGGTGAAGAGCGGGTGTTGGGACGGGAACCAGTAGCTGCGTTCGGCTGAAATCAGTCCTGGTCAGTTATATAATCGAATCACAATAAAGAATTGGCAGCACATTTTATACTCTGCCCGATTTCCAATGACAATGCAATCATAAAATTCCTTTGCATTTAATAGGATTACTGGAATATTAAATGGATCTGAGGATTACAGTTAGTATCCTATAACTACACAGCATATTACTGGGATCCATCCAACTTAATGTAAGGTTAGTTTGCTAGAACGATCTAACCATAAGCATTTCCTGTGATAAATTGAGCAGCGCCATCTTTAAACCTGGCAGCTGCCTGAATGTCACAGACACTGACGTTCCAGTTGAAGAGCCTGCATTTGCGCAGGTGCAAGTACTGTGCCACCTAGTGGTTGCGTTTTCAGCAACCACAGCCTATGTTAAAAGGTAATTGAGTTGAGTTTTAACCTTGAATTCTGTCTTTAACTCTAAAGACACGGGTTTCCCAGACTTCCTGGGACTTGCCAAATAATACAAGGTGAGGGGACAGCGGGGATTGACAGGGCTGAGCAACTGATAGGCAAGAAAGCCTTTAAATATTGAGATATGACAGCTGCATCTTTGCCTAAGTGAAAGGCTCTTGCTCACAGAACTTGTTCTGACAATGTGCTTTTGCTGTTTTGGAGATTATTTCCAAGATTTTGGTGGCCATTTCTGCTACCTTGGACTTTTTTGCCTTTGATCTGCACTTCCCAGCTTTTAGCTGTCTTTATGCTTAGAGCTTGTGCATATCTGCCTTGAACCTCTGATGAGGAACAAGAGTCATTTAAGGCTCTCCATGGAGCTATCCAGTCAGTTCCACTCACCCACTCGGTCCCTGTAGCCCTGCAAGTCTAATTCCTTCAAGTGGCCATCCAATTTCCTTTTGAAATCATTGATTGTCACTGCTTCCACAACCATTGTGGGCAGCGAGTTCCAAGTCATTACTACCCGTTGCTTTAAAAAAAAAAATTCTTCCTCATGTTCCCCCTGCATCTTTTGCCCAAAACTTTCAATCTGTGTCCCCTTGTCCTTGTACCATTAGTTAATGGGAGCAGCTTTTCCCTTCTCTAACTTATCTAAGCCTGTCATAATCTTGTACACCGCTATTAAGTCATCCCTCAATATCCTTTGCTTGAAGGTCGGCAACCTCAGCTTTTCCAACCTAATCCTGGAACTAAAATCCCCCATCCCTGGAACCATTCTGGTAAATCTCTGTACCTCTCAGCAACACCAGGAGTTGCAGCAGCCTTCTCATCAACTATCTGCTGCTGCATGGGACTGAGAAGATGAGCATAGTGCTCCAGTTCACAGGAGGCGAAACTTCCAGCACAGTGTATACAGACAAAGGATTAGCTTTCTTGATATAACTGAGCATCAGAGAGGTGCCTTCTGGAAGATAGCCCCTGTCAAATGGACTAGGTGGGCAAGCATTGCAAATGGCGATCAATTTCACAATAGCCTTAAATTTCTTTACCATCAGCTGGTGACATTTGTTAAATCTCTCAATCTGCTGCGCACAAGTGCATCCCCTAGGTGACGGATACCCATGTTTGCCAGGGCCACCGCCTACATCCACACTGCTACTGATCAGCCAGTCAGAATGAAAGGGTCCTTGGCTTTGCTGTTCTGGCTGGATTTCTACAGGTACAGGGAGTCATAGATTGTATACATGTGGAGTCACAAGGCGCAGATAACCCAGCTGTATTCATCAAGCGAAAGGGATTTCACTCCATTAATGTTCAGCTGGTATGCAACCATCGAAAGATCATCATGCATGTCGAAGCTACCTAGGAAGGTGCCATGATGACTTCATCCTGCATTAGTCAAGTCTCCCACAGCTATTTGCAACTCCAAGCAAAGTCAGCAGATGGCTGCTTGGAAACGAGACCTACTCTCTAAGGATAACACCTGTGAGGAGTCCTACAACCGATGTACAGGAAAGTTACAACCGAAGCCCCATGAGCACAAGGATTGTCACTGAGCAAGCCATTAGGTTACTGAAGATCCGATTCAAGTGCCTGGAGAGATCTGGGGGTGCCCTTCAGTATGGAACATCAAGCGTAGTCAGGATGGGAGTGGTCTGCTGCACCTTGCACAACATTGTGCAACAGAGATGACTCAAGTAGCAGGAGAAGGAAGGTGATGACCTCTGCATCTTCAGAAGAGGAGGAGCCTGAAGTGGTGAGGGCACCTTGAGCTACTCACATAGCTGCCAGGGACGAACTGATTCAGGCCTGCTTCAGCCAATCTGAGGCAATGCAGCCAGCTGGAACACTAATTCTGAACCCACTATGCACTCCCTCCCAGCCCCCAGCACAAAGCAATCCCACAGTCAATAATGCGTCGCTCTCACAGACACCCATTGCTCATCTTTGATTCTTGTCTTACCATTTTTCACAAAACAGAAGGCCACTTGGCAGGCGGATTACAACAATAGGGAGAATGGGACAATGGAGCTTTGAAATCAAGTTTATGGTTGATAAATTATCACATTTCTGTTAAATGTTTAACAGCCATAAACACCCATGTGCACCCTTGTGTGACAACAAATCCTTTTTTCTTTTTCTTTTTATTCCTGTGTAATACAACTTAATTAGCTAGAGGCAGGCTTCATATTCCCCTGCTCCAACTGCTCAGAAGCAGTGGCAGACATTTAAGGAAATATTGAATAACTCTCAACAAAGATCTATACCATTGAGAAAGACTCTGAGAAGGGTGCACCATCCAAGTTAACTAAGGAAGTTAAGGATGGTATCAAACTGAAAGAAAAGGCATAAAATGCTGTGAAAGCTGGGAAAATTTTACAAACTAGTAAAGGATAGCTTTTAAAAAAAAACACAAGATAAAAGCTCATGGTATTGGGGGTAATAGATTAGCATGGATAGAGGATTGGCTAACAGGAAACAGAAAGTGGGTCATTTTCAGGTTGGCAAACTTTAACTAGTGGGATGTCACAGGGAATAGTGCTAGGGCCTCAACTATTTACAGTCAATATTAATGACTTGGATGAAGGGACCGAGTGTATTGTAGCCAAATTTGCGGATGATACATCAAATCAAGTTGTGAGGAGGACACAAGGAGTCTGCAAAGGGATATAGATGGGTTAGTCAGTCTGTCAAGGCTGAAAGAGAAGACAAAAACACATCGCATCCTGATCAGAGAACCCCTCTACACTGATGATGCTATTTGCTCACACAGAAACTTAGGTACGAAGACTCATGGACTGTCTCTCCCCTGCTTGTAACTTCTTCTCCTTGACTATAAATGTCAAGAAAACAGTATTCGTGGGACAAGGTGTTGCATCTCCACCTCTGATCACACTAAATAACACCCCACTGGAAGTGGTTAGCAAATTCTGCTACCTTGGGTCCATGGTGACAAACCATCTGTCCCTTGATGCAGAGCTCAATACATGCACACGGAAAGCAGCTACCACCTTTGGCTGATTTGTGAAACATGCATGGGATAACACCAAGCTGACCCTCAGGACCAAGTTGATGGCTTATAAAGCCCATGTTCTTAGCACCCTGCTGTATGGCTGTGAAACATGGGTGATTTACAGCTACCAGGAAAAAAAGCGCAATAATTTTCATCTTCGCTGTCTGCGTGCATTATGCGTATATCCTGGCAGGACAAAATCACGAATGCGGCTATCCTCTCAAAGGCAGAGCTCCCAAGTGTGTTGGCGCTAGCCAAACGGGTGGCTTCGGGTGTATCAGACGTTTCCGCAGGATGGAAGACGGTTGCATAGCAAAGACCTTCTGTATGGTGAGGTAGTCGAGGCCAGATGGCCAGTGGGACGCCCAAAGCTTAACTTCAAGGATACTTGCAAGCGTGAAGCATGAAGGCCCTCAGTGTTGATGATTGCACCTGGAAGCGGGAAATAGCGACGCATCCTGTGGACTGGTGTGCACTAGCATGACGACCAGTTGCTACAGCAGCTTGACAGTAGGTGCCACCGTCAAAAACAACAACTCACAGCGTCACTTGGCAGCTTCACGTGCAACACCTGTGACAGAACCTGCCTCAGAACCTGCCTCTCAAGGATTAGCTTTCACAGCCATCAGCAAAGGTGCACCGAGAGAAGACACCCCACTTAAATGGATTGTTTACTGTGTGTCCATCATTTTTTGTAGATGGAAGGATGCCACCAAGTGAGTGGGCAAAAATTTGGCAGATGGTGTATAATATGAGAAAATGTGAGGTTGTCCACTTTGGTAGGAAGAATTTGGCAGAATATTATTTACATTGGAAGCGACTGTAAAATGCTGCAGCACAGAGGGAACTGGGTGTCCTTATACATGAATCACAAAATGTTAGCATACAAGTACAGCAAGTAATTAGGAAAGCAATTGGAATGTTGGCATTTCTTGCAAAGGGGCTGGATTATAAAAGTAGGGAAGTCTTGCTGCAACTGTACGGGGCACTGGTGAGAGTGCACCTAAATTACTGTGTACAGTTTTGGTCTCCTTACTTAAGGAGGGATATACTTGCATTGGAAGCAGTTCAGAGAAGGTTCACCAAGCTGATTCCTGGGATGAAAGGGTTGTCTTATGAGGAAAGGTTGAGCAGTTTGGGTCTATACTCATTGGAGTTTAGAAGAATGAGAGGTGATCTGAGGGAGTGCGACAGGGTAAATGTTGAGAGGTTGTTTCCCCTTGTGGGGGCATAGTTTCAGAATAAGGGGTCTCCCATTTAAGACACAGATGAGGAGGAATTTCTTCTCTCCGAGGTTTTAGAATTAGAATTAGAACATTACAGCGCAGTACAGGCCCTTCGGCCCTCGATGTTGCGCCGACCTGTGAAACCATCTGACCTACACTATTCCATTTTCATCCATATGTCTATCCAATGACCACTTAAATGCCCTTAAAGTTGGCGAATCTACTACCGCTGCAGGCAGGGCGTTCCACGCCCTTACTACTCTCTGAGTAAAGAAACTACCTCTCACATCTGTCCTATATCTATCACCCCTCAACTTGAAGCTATGTCCCCTCGTGTTTGCCATCACCATCCGAGGAAAAAGACGCTCACTATCCACCCTATCTAACCCTCTGATTATCTTATATGTCTCTATTAAGTCACCTCTCCTCCTCCTTCTCTCCAACGAAAACAACCTCAAGTCCCTCAGCCTTTCCTCGTAAGACCTTCCCTCCATACCAGGCAACATCCTAGTAAATCTCCTCTGCACCCTTTCCATAGCTTCCACATCCTTCCTATAATGCGGTGACCAGAACTGCACGCAATGCTCCAGGTGCGGTCTCACCAGAGTTTTGTACAGCTGCAGCATGACCTCGTGGCTCCGAAACTCGATCCCCCTACTAATAAAAGCTAACACACCATATGCCTTCTTAACAGCCCTATTAACCTGGGTAGCAACCTTCAGGGATTTATGCACCTGGACACCAAGATCTCTCTGTTCATCTACACTACCAAGAATCTTCCCATTAGCCCAGTACTCTGCATTCCTGTTACTCCTTCCAAAGTGAATCACCTCACACTTTTCCGCATTAAACTCCATTTGCCATCTCTCAGCCCAGCTCTGCAGCCTATCTATGTCCCTCTGTACCCGACAACATCCTTCGGCACTATCCACAACTCCACCGACCTTAGTGTCATCTGCAAATTTACTAACCCACCCTTCTACACCCTCTTCCAGGTCATTTATAAAAATGACAAACAGCAGTGGCCCCAAAACAGATCCTTGCGGTACACCACTAGTAACTAAACTCCAGGATGAACATTTGCCATCAACCACCACCCTCTGTCTTCTTTCAGCTAGCCAATTTCTGATCCAAAGCTCTAATTCACCTTCAACCCCATACTTCCGTATTTTCTGCAATAGCCTACCGTGGGGAACCTTATCAAACGCCTTACTGAAATCCATATACACCACATCCACTGCTTTACCCTCATCCACCTGTTTGGTCACCTTCTCGAAAAACTCAATAAGGTTTGTGAGGCACGACCTACCCGTCACAAAACCGTGCTGACTATCTCTAATGAACTTATTCTTTTCAAGATGATTATAAATCCTGTCTCTTATAACCTTTTCCAACATTTTACCCACAACCGAAGTAAGGCTCACAGGTCTATAATTACCAGGGCTGTCTCTACTCCCCTTCTTGAACAAGGGGACAACATTTGCTATCCTCCAGTCTTCCGGCACTATTCCTGTCGACAATGACGACATAAAGATCAAGGACAAAGGCTCTGCAATTTCCTCCCTAGCTTCCCAGAGAATCCTAGGATAAATCCCATCTGGCCCAGGGGATTTATCTATTTTCACACTTTCCAAAATTGCTAACACCTCCTCCTTGTGAACCTCAATCCCATCTAGCCTCGTCGCCTGAATCTCAGTATTCTCAACAACATTTTCTTTCTCTACTGTAAATACTGACGCAAAATATTCATTTAACACTTCCCCTATCTCCTCTGATTCCACACACAACTTCCCACTACTATCCTTGATTGGCCCTAATCTAACTCTAGTCATTCTTTTATTCCTGATATACCTATAGAAAGCCTTAGGGTTTTCCCTGATCCGATCCACCAATGACTTCTCGTGTCCTCTCCTTGCTCTTCTTAGCTCTCCCTTTAGATCCTTCCTGGCTAGCTTGTAGCTCTCAAGCGCCCTAACTGAGCCTTCACGTCTCATCTGAACATAAGCCGCCTTCTTCCTCTTGACAAGCGCTTCAACTTCTTTAGTAAACCACGGCTCCCTCGCACGACAACTTCCTCCCTGCCTCACAGGTACATACTTATCAAGGACACACAGTAGCTGCTCCTTGAATAAGCTCCACATTTCGATTGTTCCCATCCCCTGCAGTTTCCTTCCCCATCCTACGCATCCTAAATCTTGCCTAATCGCATCATAATTTCCTTTCCCCCAGCTATAATTCTTGCCCTGCGGTATATACCTGTCCCTGCCCATCGCTAAGGTAAACCTAACCGAATTGTGATCACTATCACCAAAGTGCTCACCTACATCTGAATCTAACACCTGGCCGGGTTCATTTCCCAGTACCAAATCCAATGTGGCATCGCCCCTGGTTGGCCTGTCTACATACTGTGTCAGAAATTGTTGAAATAGACACACTTTAAACCAGGTTCTTGCTTGCCAGTGCCCTCTTGCGTCCTTGTAACCATATCCCTGACCTCACTACTCTCAACATCCTGTACACTGGCACTACAATTTAGGTTCCCATTCCCCTGCTGAATTAGTTTAAACCCCCCCGAAGAGCACTAGCAAACCTGCCCCCCAGGATATTGGTACCCCTCTGGTTCAGGTGAAGACCATCCTGTTTGTAGAGGTCCCACCTACCCCAGAAAGAGCCCCAATTATCCAGGAAACCAAAACCCTCCCTCCTGCACCATCCCTGCAGCCACGTGTTCAACTCCTCTCTCTCCCTATTCCTCGCTTCGCTATCACGTGGCACGGGCAACAACCCAGAGATAACAACTCTGTTTGTTCTCGCTCTAAGCTTCCACCCTAGCTCCCTGAATTTCTGTCTTAAATCCCCATCTCTCTTCCTACCTATGTCGTTGGTGCCTATGTGGACCACGACTTGGGGTTGCTCCCCCTCCCCATTAAGGATCCCAAAAACACGATCCGAGACATCACGAACCCTGGCACCTGGGAGGCAACATACCAACCGTGAGTCTCTCTCGTTCCCACAGAACCTCCTATCTGTTCCCCTAACTATGGAGTCCCCAATGACTAATGTTCTGCTCCTCTTCCCCCTTCCCTTCTGAGCAACAGGGACAGACTCTGTGCCAGAGACCTGTACCCCATTGCTTACCCCTGGTAAGTCGTCCCCCGCAACAGTATCCAAAACGGTATACCTGTTGTTGAGGGAAACGGCCACAGGGGATCCCTGCACTGCCTGCTGGTTCCCTCTCCTTCCCCTGACGGTAACCCATCTACCTACTTCTTTTACCTGAGGTGTGACTACCTCCCCATAACTCCTCTCAATAACGTCCTCCGCCTCCCGAATGATCCGAAGTTCATCCAGCTCCAGCTCCAGTTCCCTAACGCGGTTCTCGAGGAGCTGGAGTTGGTTGCACTTCCCACAGATGCAGTCAGCAGGGACACTCTTGGCGACCCTTACCTCCCACATTCTGCAGGAGGAACATACAACTGCCTTAACCTCCATTCCCACTATTCCAAATCCCGAACAAATATACTGAAAAACCAAAAACAAAAAGTCAAAACTTGTTAGGTTAGCAATCCAAAGGACAGAACTTCTTAAATAAAAAGCTTACCTTATCAACACACCAGAGTCCTTTTTTTTTGGTTAGAGGAGGAGGGTGGGTGGGAGACACTACACGTGTAGTGTCTCGGGTACAGCCACCACACAAATATATACTTTTTCCTTACCCAGCAGTCCCCTGGTCCTCCGAAAACAAAAGGGAATTCACTTTTAAACTTACACTGAAATTGACTTCACAGCTGTAAGCCCGCTCACGCACCTCCGTTACTATCAAATTTGTTAATCTTTGGAATTCTCTTCCCCAAAGAGCAGTGAAGATTGGGTCAATGATTATATTCAAGGCTGAGTTAGACAGATTTTTTTGATCTACAAGGGAGTCAAGGGTTATGGGGGCAGCAGACAGGAAAGGGGAGTGAAGGCCACAGTCAGATCAGCCGTAATCGGATTGAATGGTGGATCACGCTTGAGGGGCTGAATGGCTATTCCTGCTCCTAATTCTTATGATCTTATGATTATGGCAGTCATGGTGGAGATGGACTCCTTCAGTCTCTTTCCAATTGTGTGCAGAGTCTCTGGAATGGTGGACAGACCCTCTCACATTTTCTGTTGCTGCTGTAGAATAGTCGTCGTCACTGATGATCTCAAGGCTTAGCATTTGCATCCAGCTGAGCAGAGCTTCGATGATGCTGCACCCTCCATTGGGGACTCCCATTGCTGCACCTATCTCCACCACCTTAAAGCCCTGCTCAGGTCGGGAAAAAGAACCCGACCCGACCCCAACCGATCCAGAGTGGATCCGAGCCCGAGTGTTCAACTGCAAGGTGTGCTGGTGTGAGGAGTGATGTGCAGGACAAGACTCAGGAAGGCACGATGTGGGGTTTGAATGTAAATACCATTCACCTTTTCTGCCCTGGTCAGGACACTTAAATCTCTTCTGGCACTGTATGCAGGAGTGATACTGCTGCTAGTGTCAACTGCCATTTCAAGCTATGCATGCTTGCTCTTTGCTGCTCCCTTCTTCCTTCCGTGCATGGGGAACAGAACCTCCCTGGTGGCCCTTACAGTCCTCAGCAGATGTCCAGGAATACATCTGAGAGTTGTGTTGTAACCTTTGCAGGTTGTCCTGCCGTCTGTCCAGTTTCTGGTTCAGTTTTGGCACTTCTGGAATACTTCCAATCTGACCCTTGCAGGGTTTCTTTTAAATAGTGTCATAGAGTCATTACGGTACAGAAGGAGATAATTTGGCCAGTCTAGTCCATACAGGCTGTCTGTAGAGCAATCCAGTCAGTCCCATTCCCCTGCTCTATCCCCACAGCCCTGCAAGTTTATTTTCTTCAAGTGCCCATCCAATTTCCTTTTGAAATCATTCATCATCTCCGCTTCCGCCACACTCGCAGACAGTAATTTCCAGATCATTACCACTGGCTGCATAAAAAAAGTTCTTCCTCCCATCCCCACTGCATCTCTTGCTGAACGCCTTATATCTGTCTCCTCTAGTCCTTATATCATCAGCAAATGGGAGCAGCTTTTCTTTGTCTGTCTTATCTATACCTGTCATAATCATGTACATCACTATCAAATCTCCTGTCAATCTCCTTTGTTCCAAGGAAAAGAATCCCAACCTAATCTTATAGCTAAAATCCTCATCCCTGAAACTATTCTGGTAAATCTCCTCTGCACCCTGCACAGTGGCAGCAGTGTGTACCATCTACAAGATGAACTGCAGCAACGCACCAAGGCCCCTTAGACAGCACCTTCCAAACCCATGATCTCTACAACTAGAAGGACAAAGGCAGCAAATGCATGGGAACACCACCACCTGTAAGTTTCCCTCAAAGTCACACTCCATCCTGACTTGGAACTATGTCGCCATTCCTTCACTGTTGCTGAGTCAAAATCCTGGAACTCCCTTCCCAACAGCACTAAGGGTGTACCTACCTCACATGGACTGCAGCGGTTCAAGAAGGCAGCTCACCACCACCTTCTCAAGGGCAATTAAGGATGGGCAATAAATGCTGTCCTAGCCAGCGACCAGTGGACCCAAGAGCTATATCTAACTCCTTTTTGAAAACATTCAATGCTTTGGCCTCAACTGCTTTCTATGGTAGCGAATTCCACAGGCTCACCACTCTCTGGGTGAAGAAATTTCTCCTCATCTCAGTCCTCAAAGGTTTACCTTGTATCCTTAGACTATGACCTCTGGTTCTGGACTCCCCCACTATCGGGAACATCCTTCCTGCATCTACCCTGTCAAGTCCTGTTAGAATTTTATAGGTTTCTATGAGATCCCCCCTCACACTTCTGAACTCCAGCGAATATAATCCTAACCAATTCAATCTCTCCTCATATGTCAGTTCCGCCATCCCAGGAATCAGTCTGGTAAACCTTCGCTGCACTCCCTCTATAGCAAGAACATCCTTCCTCAGATAAGGAGACCAAAACTGCACACAATATTCCAGGTGTGGCCTCAATCCTTTCGCTATGAATGCCAACATACCATTTGCCTTTTTTACCGCCTGTTGCACCTGCATGCTTACCTTCAGCTACTGGTGTACGAGAACACCCAGGTCTCGCTGTATATTCCCCTCTCTCAGTTTATAGCCGTTCAGATAATCTGCCTTCCTGTTTTTGCTACCAAAGTGGATAACCTCACATTTATCCACATTATACTGCATCTGCCATGCATTAGCCCTCTCACTCAACTTGTCCAAATCACCCTGAAGCCTCTCTGCATCCTCCTCACAACTCACCTTCCCACCCAGTTTTGTGTCATCTGCAAATTTGGAGATATTGCATTTAGTTCCCTCATCTAAATCATTAATGTATATTATGAATAGCTGGGGTCCTAGCACCGATCTTTGCGGTACCCCACAAGTCACTGCCTGCCATTCGGAAAAAGACCCATTTATCCCTACTCTTTGTTTCCTGTCCGCCAACCAATTTTCTATCCATCGCAATACACTACCCCCAATCCCATGCACTTTAATTTTGCACGCTACCCTCTTATGTGGGACTTTGTCGAAAGCCTTCTGAAAGTCCAAATAAATCACATCCACTGGCTCCCCCTCATCAACTCTACTAGTTACATCCTCGAAGAATTCTAGTAGATTTGTCAAGCATGATTTCCCTTTCGTAAATCCATGCTGATTCTGTCCGATTCTGCCACTGTTCTCCAAGTGCTCTGCCATAAAATATTTGATAATGGACTCTAGAATTTCCCCCACCACCGACATCAGGCTGACTGGTCTATAATTCCCTGTTTTCTCTCTACCTCCCTTTTTAAACAGTGGGGTTACATTAGCTACCCTCCAATCTGTAGGAACTGTTCCAGAGTCTATTAAAACTTGGAAGATGACCACCATTGCAGCCACTATTTCTAGGGCCACATCAAGTACTCTGGGATGCATACCATCAGGCCCTGGGAATTTATCGGCCTTCAATCCCATCAATATCCCCAAAACCATTTCTCTACTAATACTGATTTCTTTCAGTTTCTTTCTATCACTAAGCCCTGTGTTCCCCGACATTTCTAGTATGGTATTGTGTCTGCCTTGGTGAAGACAGAACCAAAATATGCATTTAGTTGATCTGTCATTTCTTTATTCCCCAGAATAAATTCCCCTGTTTCTGATTATAAGGGACCTAAATTTGTCTTCCCCAATCTTTTTCTCTTCACATACCTATAGAAACTTTTACAGTCAGTTTTTATGTTCCCTGCAAGCTTGCTCTCGTACTCTATTTTCCTCTTCTTAATCAATCCCTTGGTCCTCCTTTGCTGAATTCTAAACTGTTCCCAATTCAGGTTTGTTTTTCCTGGCCAATTTATATGCCTCTTACTTGGATCTAATGCTATCTCTAATTTCCCTTGTAAGCCATGGTTTGGCTACCTTTCCCGTTTTACTTTTGCGCCAGACAGGAATAAACAATTGTCGCAGTTCATCCATGCGCTCTTTAAATGTTTGCCATTGCCGATCCACCGTCATCCCTTTAAGTAATGTTTCCTAATCCGTCATGGCCAACTGGCGCCTCATACCTTCGTAGTTTCCTTTACTAAAATTCAGGACCCTTATCTCAGAATCCACTACGTCTAGCAACGCAAAACTGAGGGCCATAGGCATCAGCATAATTGTACTCAACCACAATCTGTGACCTCATGGCCTGGCATATACACCCCACTCTACCATTACCATCAAGCCAAGGGACAAACCCTGGTTCAAGGAAGAGTGCAGGAGGGCATGCCAGGAGCAGCACCAGGCATACCTAAAAATCATCTATCAGCCTGGTGAAGCTACAACCCAGGACTACTTGTGCGCCAAACAGTGTAAGCAGCATACAATAGAGCTAAGTGATCCGACAAGCAACGGATCAGATCTAAGCTCTCTAGTTCTGCCACATCCAGTCGTGAATGGTGGTGGACACTTCTTCTTTGGCCTCCTTGTCTCGAGAGACAAAAGTGGTTTGTGAAGCAGCGCCTGGAGTGGCTATAAAGGCCAATTCTAGAGTGACAGACTCTTCCACAGGTGCTGCAGATAAAATTAGTTGTTGGGGCTGTTACACAGTTGGCTCTCTCCTTGTGCTTCTGTCTTTTTTCCTGCCAACTGCTAAGTCTCTTTGACTCGCCACACTTTAGCCCCACCTTTATGGTTGCCCGCCAGCTCTGGCGATCGCTGGCAACTGACTCCCACGACTTGTGATCAATGTCACAGGACTTCATGTCGCGTTTGCAGACGTCTTTAAAGCGGAGATATGGACGGCCGGTGGGTCTGGTACCAGTGACGAGCTCGCTGTACAATGTGTCCTTGGGGATCCTGCCATCTTCCATGCGGCTCACATGGCCAAGCCATCTCAGGTGCCGCTGGCTTAGTATATGCTGGGGATGTTGGCCGTCTCGAGGACTTCTGTGTTGGAAATACGGTCCTGCCACCTGATGCCAAGGATTCTGCGGAGGCTGCGAAGATGGAATGAATTGAGACGTCGCTCTTGGCTGACGTACGTTGTCCAGGCCTCGCTGCCGTAGAGCAAGGTACTGAGGACACAGGCTTGATACACTTGGACTTTTGTGTTCTGTGTCAGTGCGCCATTTTCCCACACTCTCTTGGCCAGTCTGGACATAGCAGAGGAAACCAATTAAACAATTAACTGGAGGAGGTGGCTCCACAAATTCCCATCCTCAATGATGGAGGACCCCAGCACATCAATGCAAAAGATAAGGCTGAAGCATTTGCAACAATCTCTGCCTCCTCCTGAAGGACCCAGCATCACAGATGCCAGTCTTCAGCCAATTCGATTCACTCCGCGTGATATTAAGAAACAACTGAAGGCACTGGATACTGCAAAGGCTATGGGTCCTGACAATATTCCGGCAATACAACTGAAGACCTGTTCTCCAGAACTTGCCATGCCCCTAGCCAAGCTGTTCCAGTATAGCTACAACACTGGCATCTACCCGGCAATGTGGAAAATTGTCCAGGTATGTCCTGTACACAAAATGCAGGACAAGTCCAACCTGTCCAGTTACCGCCCCATCAGTCTACTCTCAATCATCGGCAAAGTGATGGAAGTTGTCATCAACAGTGCCATCAAGCAGCATTTGCTTAGCAATAACCTGCTCGGTGATATCGAGTTTGGGTTCCGACATGGTCACTCAGCACCTGACCTCATTACAGCCTTGGTTCAAACATGGACAAAAGAGCTGAACTCCAGAGGTGAGGTGAGAGTGACTGCCCTTGACATCAAGGCAGCATTTGACCGAGTATGGCATCAAGGAGCCCTAGCAAAACGAGTCAATGGGAATCAGGGGGAAAACCCTCTGCTGGATGGAGTCATACTTTGCGCAAAGGAAGATTTTATTTTTTATTTATTTAGAGATACAGCACTGAAACAGGCCCTTCGGCCCACCGAGTCTGTGCCGACCATCAACCACCTATTTATACTAATCCTACACTAATCCCATATTCCTATCACATCCCCACCTGTCCCTATATTCTCCTACCACCTACCTACACTAGGGGCAATTTATAATGGCCAATTTACCTATCAACCTGCAAGTTTTTGGCATATGGGAGGAAAGCGAAGCACCCGGAGGAAACCCACGCAGACACAGGGAGAACTTGCAAACTCCACACAGGCAGTACCCAGAACTGAACACGGGTCGCTGGAGCTGTGAGGCTGCGGTGCTAACCACTGCGCCACTGTGCCGCCCATAAAGTTGGCTGTGGTTGTTGGAGGTTAATCATCTGAGCTTCAGGACATCACTACAGGAGCTCCTCAGGGTAGTGTCCTAGGCCCAACCATCTTCAGCTGCTTCATCAATGACCTTCCTTCAATCATAAAGTCAGAAGTGAGGTAGTTTGCTGATGATTGCACAATGTTCGCGACTCCTCAAATACTGAAGCAGTCCGTGTAGAAATGCAGCAAGACCTGAACAATATCCAGGCTTGGGCTGATAAGTGGCAAGTAACATTTGTGCCACAGAAGTGCCAGGCAATGACCATCTCCAACAAGAGAGATTCTAACCATCTCCCCTTGACATTGAATGGCATTACCATCGCTGAATCCCCCACTGTCAACATCTTAGCGGCTACCATTGACCAGAAACTGAACCGGAGTAGCCACATAAATACCGTGGCTACATGAGCAGGTCAGAGGCTAGGAATCCTGCGGCGAGTAACTCACCCCCTGACTCCCCAAACCTGTCCACAAGGCACAAGTCAGGAGTGTGATGGAATACTTGCCTGGATGGGTGCAGCTCCAACAACACTCAAGCCGCTCGACAACGTCCAGGACAAAGCAGCCTGTTTGATTGACGCACCATCCACAAACATTCACTCCCTCCACCACCGACGCACAGTGGTGGCAGTGTGTACCATCTACAAGATGCACTGCAGCAACGCACCAAGACTCCTTAGACAGCACCTTCCAAACCCGCGACCTCTACCACCTGAAAGGACAAGGGCAGCAGCTGCATGGAAACATCACCATCTGCAAGTTCCCCTCAAAGTCCCACTCCATCCTGACTTGGAACTATATCGCCGTTCCTTCCCTGTCGTTGGGTCAAAATCCTGGAACTCCCTTCCTAACAGCACTGTGGGTGTACCTACCTCACATGGACTGCAGCGGTTCAAGAAGGCAACTCACCACCACCTTCTCAAGGGCAATTAGGGATGGGCAATAAATGCTGGCATAGCCAGCGACGCCCACATCCCATGAATGAATAAAACAAAATGTAGACTGGTGCACAGCAGGTGAGCAAGGGTGATGCGTGGCTTGCAGAGCTCATGTCGGTTCCAATGGAGCAGACAGCCTTTGTCTGATAAGCCACTTCCGTACGTCCCTAGCTCACTGCTCGCCCTGTGTGCAGAGCCTGGGTGCCATCTGCTATCCCATGCGTCTTTCATGTTGTAGGTCTTCAGCTTCCTCTTAATCCGAGGAGGAATCCTGTTGACGTCTCTCCTCATCATGCCAGGCTTGGCCGCTATTGGGTGCGTAGTTGTGCAGAGCAGCAAAGAAAGGAGCTGGCCTATTCAGCCTGTAGTGCAGAGCACCACCCTATCCGTACAGGCATTGGAGGCACTCTTTCAGCATGCTGATCTCCTGCTCAATGGTGGCTCATGTAGCTCAGTGGCTGGCAATTGTATCTCTCCTCTGCAACAGCAAGGGTGGGGTCTCTCACTGGTGTCAGGAGCCATATCTGCAAAGGATAGCTCTCCTCTCCAAGAAGCCACCCTTCCATCTGAGCCAGTTCAGTGAACAGCAGTGGCAGCCGGGACTGGCACAAGACCCAGTTGTCATGGCAGCTGCCTGAGAAGCGGTCACACATTCGCTGCAAACAGCCGCAGTGATCACATAGCAGTTTCACCTAGATTGAGAGGGTTCCTTTTAATGGTGATGTCTGCAGGTGGTAGCCTGGCGGGTGGCCTGATGCCACATGAGTGCAGTCCATGAACATTATAACCTATGGTTCTCCGGCAGTGGTGCCAGAACCAATGGCCCTCTGGGCCTGGCTGTGAGAGTCCTGAAGCAGACATCCTCATTGGCTCATTGCTGCAGGGCATTGGTGACCTCCCTGATGCAGCAGTGCACTGCTGACTGTGTGACCGCACAAAGGTCTCTGGTGGGCCCCTAAAAGGCTGCAGAGGCATCAGGAGTCGCTGCCAGTATGAGGAACAAAGGCCCATGGGCTGCTGGTCATCCTTGAGCAGGGCACAGAGACGTGTCACCACCCTCTCTATATGTGCAATCTCCCCTGACACTGGTGCTCTGACATCTGATGGCACGTCATGTGGAGCCTGTAGATGCACGGCAACCGTAATGGCAGACTCCCCTTGGGGGCTGCTGCTAATGACTGGGAGCCTCTATGTGGATCACACCTGCCTGTTGGTATTGCCTCTGGTGCACAAGGATCCTAACGTGCAGAGGATCACACAATGTTGGCTGAGCCATACCAATTTTCATGTGAGAAATAAAGTTGAACCCTGCATTTAGTCAAAGGTTCCTAACAGGGCATGGATTGGTGTTGACGGGCACATCAGCTGCTTTCCTGGATCAACTATGTGGCGTGCCATGGCATTGCCTATCTTGGCTACCACTCAGACTGTCTCAGCATGACCACATCAAGATCCTATCAGCTGAATCGATTGCCCCCACCATCCATAAAACCTTAATGCTCCTGCCCTTTCTGGCACCCTCCCCACACACAGGGTGCAGAGTATGCCATTGCCCCCTCACAAACACAAAGCGTACACTGTTAACGGAGGGATGGTACATGGTACCTCCCTTCATGCCAGTGCAGTTTTCCCTCCAGTAATACCAGACCCCCTTCCTTTCAGAATGCAGAGTTGAGACCCCTACGTATCCCTTCTCCCCTCCATAATGCAGAGTGAGGACCCGCTGGCTTTTCAGATCGTGAACGGGATGGCACATGACGGCAGCCCGTTAAAGGAAAAATCCGGCAGAGTCGGTGGAGAGGTGGTGGGCTTCATAATCAGCATAGCAATACTATATGCTAATTGTGGTGTTGCCGCCATGTGGCGGTGGGGGGGGGGGCCGCACCGAGATCCTGCTGCCGTCGGTAAAATGCGGCGGGCACGCGTGATCCGTGGTGTCGAGGGGCCGGTAAAATTCAGCCTTATGTCTGTTAAAACAATTACTTTGTATTGAAAGTTAAGAAACAAGTGACTGCATTGTAAATGTCAGTAAAATTAGATGGATCATTAACTTGACTGCTTTACATTCCAGTATGCCAGTTTTGGCCTTTTTGCAGATCCCAGATCATTTTTATTTAGAATGGTAACTGTTATATTGTTTATTAGATTGTTTAAGAAAAAAAAGTTGAAGTCTACTTTCTGTGGTGCATTCTTTACTTGTAGATTCACAATATAAATCATCGTGAAGTAATTGTTCACAGTAATCTAATACCTGTAAGGAAACCAACCTTCTGAATGCTGAACACAGTGGGCAGAATTTTCCCAGTCCTGGGGCACCAGGAGTGAACGTGGGGGGTAGGTGCTGGGAAAAATGCAGGGAGCGACTGCAAGGTGGTGGACAGCCAGTCTGCAGATTTAATGCCCCAATTAGGGGCCTTTTAGAGCGCTCTGCGCTCTGCCACCTCCCTGTGGCAGTCCTGGGGACCATTGGAGCTGGTGGCTCCATCCCCCAAAGAGGGGGCCTCTGGCAGATAAGGCCATGCATGTGGCCCGACCACTGCTGCTGGAAGGATTTTCCTTCCGATTGGAGGGGCTGTCTGTTTGGTCCCTCTAAAAATTTTTAAAATTATTTTCATTCCTCCATTTTGAGCCGCCCTCATGATCTCTTACCTGCCTTAGCAGCATTCACCACTCTCTGTGGGGCTGTCAAGGTTCTAGAACTGCCGGCTCTGGGATTGGGCCGACAGCATTGGGAGCACCTGGCCATCCTTAATTGGACGGCGAGCTCGGAGGTGGTCAATTAGGAGATTGCCTCCGCGAAAATAGCTCCCTTCGTCTGGCTCCTGACAAGTGCGAGCTTCAGACCCCCATTTGATCCTGATATTGGGGTCCTGAAGCCAGTGGGAAAATCCTGTCCAATTTTGCAACTGTAGCACTGAGGCTGCAAGAAACTTTGTTCCTAGCCATAACCTCACTGGAAGCAACCTGAGGTTTTAAATGCTCTCTGCTTCTAATTAACAAAGAAAACCTTGGAGCCATTTTTATATCACATCAAAAGCCAGCCAGTTTAATCAGTTCATGCCATGATGCGAGTTGTGGAGGAGAGGGAGAGAAGGAGAGAGGAAAGCAAAGGGTTTCAAAGTTATTTTTCGAAATATTTGGATCACTATTAAAGATATGTAAATTAATTAAAGCTGAGGGATAAAATAGCAAAGAAGAGAGAATTAGAGGGATAAGGTAACACAGGACGTGTCGATGTAAAAATTGTGACGATTTATTTATTTATTTTTTTTATTTAGAGATACAGCACTGAAACAGGCCCTTCGGCCCACCGAGTCGGTGCCAACCATTAACCACCCATTTATACTAATCCTACACTAATCCCATATTCCTATCACCTGTCCCTATATTTCCCTACCACCTACCTATACTAGGGGCAATTTATAATGGCCAATTTACCTATCAACCTGCAAGTCTTTTGGCTTGTGGGAGGAAACCGGAGCACCCGGAGAAAACCCACGCAGACACAGGGAGAACTTGCAAACTCCACACAGGCAGTACCCAGAATTGAACCCGGGTCCCTGGAGCTGTGAGGCTGCAGTGCTAACCACTGCGCCACTGTGCTGCCTCTCTCTTCATTTTAAAATTTTACTTTCTGTATTTATTTTATTTACCTGGGGTTAATTCAGTAGCAAAGCACATGCAGGCATTTGAGCAGTTTTGTTAATGTTATATCAGAGTTTATTTTAGGATTGTGTTGTGTGAGTTGAAAGTGTAAGAAACTGGCTGGCTCAGGGAGACTAAAAATTCCACAGACATTCAAGTAATGTAACTTTTAAGTGCTTGCTGTTATTAATAATCAAAACAGAAAGAAGATAGGAAACTTGGAACGAAAAGCCCTGTAAATTTATCTTATATTTATTTTCATTATAAAGATATTGTTGAAATCCTCAGGAGTTTACTTTTTAAAGCAATCTGGATTAGTTTGACCAGCAGTTTGACATCTGTGAGGTACTAAGTAATGATTTATTGTGTTTTAAAAAGTGCTGTAACCATGGTAACAGCATGCATTGATAGTGTAGGTTGACATCATTGATGAAGCTGCAGTAATGTGACCTCTGTGAGCACTAAGTTTGATGAATAAGGATGAGAAAACCAACCTCAGTTCAAAATTGCAAATTGTTTCAATCCAACTGATTTCAGTTCATAGAGCTCAAACGCTGAATATCGACCATAGAAAATGTTGGCTAATAGCACAGAGAAAACTGTGGCTCTCCTCCAGATTTATTATCTGCACAGGCTAGATTTTTCATAGAACTGAAATCGATCATTTTTTTTATTCTTTCATGGGATGTGGGCGTCGCTGGCCAGGCCAGCATTTATTGCCCATCCCCAATTGCCCTTGAGTAGGTGGTGGTGAGCTGCCTTCTTGAACCGCTGCAGTCCATGTGGGTTAGGTACACCCACAGTACTGTTAGGAAGGGAGTTACAGGATTTCGACCCAGCGACAGTGAGGGAACGGCGATATAGTTTCACGACAGGATGGTGCGTGACTTGGAGGGGAACTTGTAGGTGGTGGTGTTCCCATGTATGTGCTGCCCTTGTCCTTCTAGTTGGTAGAGGTCGCGGGTTTGGAAGGTGCTGTCTAAGGAGCCTTGGTGCATTGCTGCAGTGCATCTTGTAGATGGTGCACACTGCTGCCACTGTGCATCAGTGGTGAAGGGAGTGAATGTTTGTCGATGGGGTGCCAATCAAGCAGGCTGCTTTGTCCTGGACGGTGTCGAGCTTCTTGAGTGTTGTTGGAGCTGCACCCATCCAAGCAAGTGGAGAGTATTCCATCACACTCCTGACCTGTGCCTTGGAGATGGTGGACAGGCTTTGGGGAGACAGGATTCCTATTATCTGACCCGCTGTTGTAGCCACGGTATTTATATGGCTACTCCAGTTCAGTTCCTGGTCAATGGTAGCCCCTAGGATGTTGATAGTGGGGGATTCAGCGATGGTAATGCCGTTGAATGTCAAGGGGAGATGGTTAGATTCTCTCTTGCTGGAGATGGTCATTGCCTGGCATTTGTGTGGCGCGAATGTTACTTGCCACTTATCAGCCCAAGCCTGGATATTGTCCAGGTCTTGCTGCATTTCGACACGGACTGCTTCAGTATCTGAGGAGTCACGAATGGTGCTGAACATTGTGCAATCATCAGCGAACATCCCCACTTCTGACCCTATGATTGAAGGAAGGTCATTAATGAAGCAGCTGAAGATGGTTGGGCCTCGGACACTACCCTGAGGAACTCCTGCAGTGATGTCCTGGAGCTCAGATGATTGACCTCCAACAACCACAACATAGGTATGACTCCAGCCAGCGGAGGGTTTTCCCCCTGATTCCCATTGACCTCAGTTTTGCTCGGGCTCCTTGATGCCATACTCGGTCAAATGCTGCCTTGATGTCAAGGGCAGTCACTCTCACTTCACCTCTTGAGTTCAGCTCTTTTGTCCATGTTTGAACCAAGGCTGTAATGAGATGAGGAGCGGAATGGCCCTGGCAGAGCCCAAACTGAGCGTCACTGAGCAGGTTGTTGCTAAGCAAGTGCTGCTTGATGGCACTGTTGATGTAACCTTCCATCACTTTACTGATGATTGAGAGTCGGCTGATAGTGCGGTAATTGGCTAGTTTGAACTTGTCCTGCTTTTTGTGTACAGGACATACCTGGGCAATTTTCCACATTGCCGAGTAGATGCCAGTGTTGTAGCTATACTGGAACAGCTTGGCTAGGGACGCAGCAAGTTCTGGAGCACAGGTCTTCAGTACTATTGCCGGAATATTGTCAGGGCCCATAGCTTTTGCAGTATCCAGTGCCTTCAGTCGTTTCTTAATATCACGTGGAGTGAATCGAATTGGCTGAAGTCTGGCATCTGTGATGCTGGGGACTTCAGGAGGAGGCTGAGATGGATCATCAATTCGGCACTTCTGGCTGAAGATTGTTGCAAATGCTTCAGCCTTATCTTTTGCACTGATGTGCTGGGCTCCCCCATCATTGAGGATGGGGATATTTGTGGAGCCACCTCTTCCAATTAGTTGTTTAATTGTCCACCACCATTCTCTGCTGGATATGGCAGGACTGCAGAGCTTAGATCTGATCCATTGGTTATGGGATCACTTAGCTCTGTCTATTGCATGCTGCTTACGCAGTTAGGCATGCAAGTAGTCCCGGGTTGTAGCTTCACCAGGTTGGCACCTCATTTTGAGGTATGCCTGGTGCTGCTCCTGGCATGCCCTCCTGCACTCTTCATTGAACCATTGTTGGTCTCCTGGCTTGATGGTAATGGTAGAGTGGGGGATATGCCGGGCCATGAGGTTACAGATTGTGGTTGAGTCCAATTCTGCTGCTGCTGATGGCCCACGGCACCTCATGGATGCCCAGTTTTGCATTGCTAGATCTGTTCGAAATCTATCCCATTTAGCACGGTGATAGTGCCACACAACACGATGGACGGTATCCTCAATGTGAAGGCGGGACTTTGTCTCGACAAGGACTGTGAGGTGGTCACTCCTACCAATACTGTCATGGACAGATGCATCTGCGGCAGGCAGATTGGTGAGGATGAGGTCAAGTATGTTCTTCCCTCGTGTTGGTTTCCCCCACCACCTGCTGCAGACCCAGTCCAGCAGCCATGTCCTTTAGGACTCGGCCAGCTCGGTCAGTAGTGGTGCTACCGAGCCACATTGAAGTCCCCCACCCAGAGTACATTTTGTGCCCTTGCCACCCTCAGTGCTTCCTCCAAGTGGTGTTCAACATGAAGGAGTACTGAGTCATCAGCTGAGGGAGGGCGGTAGGTGGTAATCAGTAGGAGGTTACCTTTCTCATGTTTGATCTGATGCCATGAGACTTCATGGGGTCCGGAGTCGATGTTGAGGACTCCCAGGGCAACTCCCTCCCTGCTGTATACCACTGTGCCACCACCTCTGTTGGGTCTGTCCTACCTGTGGGACAGGACGTACCCGGGGATGGTGATGGCAGTGTCTGGGACGTTGTCTGTAAGGTATGACTATGTCAGGCTGTTTGTGCTTGACTAGTCGATGGGACAGCTCTCCTAACTTTGGCACAAGCCCCCAGGTGTTAGTAAGGAGGACTTTGCAGGCTCGACAGGGCTGGGTTTGCCATTGTCGTTTCCGGTGCCTAGGTCGATGCTGGGTGGTCCGTCTGGTTTCATTCCTTTTTATAGACTTTGGAGCAGTTAGGTACAACTGAGTGGCTTGCTAGGCCATTTCAGAGGGCATGTAAGAGTTAACCACTTTGCTGTGGGTCTGGAGTCACATGTAGGTCAGGCCAGGTAAGGACAGCAGATTTCCTTCCCGAAAGGACATTAGTGAACCAGATGGGTTTTTACAGCAATCGACAATGGTTTCATGGCTATCTTTAGACTAGTTTTTTTAACTCCAGATTTATTAATTAAATTCAAATTCCACCTTTTACTGTGGTCCCCAGAGGAATACCCTGGATCTCTGGGTTATTAGTCCAGTGATAATACCACTACGCCACCGCCTACCCTATAACTACCAAATATAGTGCGGCACAGTGGCGCAGTGGTTAGCACTGTAGCCTCACAGCTCCAGCGACCCAGGTTCAATTCTGGGTACTGCCTGTGTGTAGTTTGCAAGTTCTCTCTGTGTCTGCGTGGGTTTCCTCCGGGTGTTCCGGTTTCCTCCCACAGCCAGAACACTTGCAGGTTGATCGGTAAATTGGCCATTATAAATTGCCCCTAGTGTAGGTAGGTGGAAGGGAAATATAGGGACAGGTGAGGATGTGGTAGGAATATGGGACTAGTGTAGGATTAGTATAATGGGTGGTTAATGGTCGGCACAGACTCGGTGGGCCGAAGGGCCTGTTTCAGTGCTGTTTCTCTAAATCTAAATCTAAAATAGTCTATTCCTGGGCAGTGAAACTCATGGGTAGTATGAGTATAATGTGATTAAATAATCAGCTCAGCCTGGTGTAAAACATGATTGATCCAAATTCTGCAAGGTGCCCACCCTTGACCTCTGCTGCTGACCCTGCCAAAGTTAATGAAGTTCAGAGAGCATTGATGGGCCCCCATATAATCACATTATACTCATACTACCCATGAGTTTCATGCTTAGGAATGGACTGGATTTGGTACTTAGCAAATGCACTGGAGGTGCATTTAGGTTGCTCATCATTACAGCAATGCTGGAAAATCCAGTAAAAGTGCCCCAGACACTTCTCCCTCACCTTCCTAAAACAAAACTTAGTCAATCCCAATAACTATATAAAAAATAAAAAAGGTCAATCTTTGGAGGTAGGTTTCTTGGTCAAAATCTCAGCCTGGACACCTCGGCGGTCTCCACATTCTCCCCGTAGATGGCTGCTATGTCTGATTTCACCACACACCAAGTCTCAAAAAAGGCCTGGAGAATGGGAATTCCAATATAACCCTGCTATTAATGGTTTTGGTCAGGGTGGGCAGAAGCTCCTCCACCACAAGGCCATCCTTGATTTGGTGCTTGGAATCGATGTAAAATGCTATTTGATCAGACTTATATCAATGTTAAGGGCGGGTGGGGGGGGAGGGAGTATGATAGAAAAGTCACTATTTATTAAGATAGTTTTTATCTTTTCTTTATTCGACAAACTGTATGTATACACTATCTTTAATGTAAGATATTTTTGGGCACATCCAGCACCAAATGTTTCACCCTTGTTCAATAAAGGAGAGAAGGGTAAACTTGGCAATTACAGATCAGTCAGTTTAATGTTGGTGAGGAAGTTTTTAGAAACAATAATCTGTGAGGAAATATACAGCCACTTGGACATGTATAGACTACTTAAAGGAGAGGCAGCATGGATGTGTTAAGGGAAATTATGTTAGACTAACTTGATTTGAATTTTTTGATGGGGTAACAGAGAATGTGGATGAGTACAGTTGATATGTATATGGACTTTCAAAAGGCATTTGATAAGGCATCAAGATCGGCATAGGCTTGGAGGGCCGAATGGCCTGTTCCTGTGCTGTACTGTTCTTTGTAAAGAGGCCTGTTAGCAAAACTGAAACACGTGGGACAAAAGGGGCAGTAGTAGAGGGGTACAAAATTGGATAAAGGGTGGAAAGAGGGTCATACTGAATGCCTTTTTTTTGGAGTGGAGGGAGGCATACAGTGGAGCTCCCCAAAGTTCAGTATCAAGACATCTTCTGCTTCTGATGTACATTAAAGACTTGGACTAGGGATGACAGGGCACAGTTTTGAAATTTGCAGATGAGGTGTAGTAAAGACAGTGACAAAGAAAGTAATAGACTTTAACAAGACATGGTTGGGCTGGTGGATTGGCAAGACATGTGGCATGCAGAAAAGTGTGTGGTGATACACTTTGGTAGGAAGAATGAAGAGAGACAATGCACGTTAAAAGAAAACATTTTGATGTGGGTTCAAGAACACAGGTGTATGGGCTGCTTGTGCACAAATCTTTGAAGGTGGCAGGACATGTTAACAAAGCAATTAATAAAGCATATGGGATCTGGGCTTTCTAAATAGGGGCAGAGAGTACAAAAGCCAGGAGGTTGCAGAGGCATTGCCCATAATTTTCCTTAGACTCCAGAGGACTGGAGAATTGCAAATGTTACACCCTTTTTCAAAAAAAGGTGTAAAGATAAGCCCAGCAACTACAGGCTAGTCAGTTCAACTTCTGTGGTGGGGAACCAGCTAGAAACAATAACGAGTAGATGCGGTTGCAGCAGTTTCGGAGTAAGGAGTATTGATCGATAAATAATTGATTTTCTGTTTTAAACCTGCAAAAAAACGGTCGCTGTCTGTTAATTTGACAAATCAAACACAAAGGCATTAAACCCAATTTAGAAAACACAGCTTTTGTTTCGGTGGGAATTGAACAGTGGGTACCACCCAAACCTCACTCAGAACAGTAGTTCCATGTGAGCTGGAATACTGTGTCCAATTTCAGGCACAACACTTAAGGAAGGCATGAAGGCTTTGGAGAGGGTACAGAAGAGATTTACTAGAAGGGTTCCAGGGATAGACTGGAGAAGCTGGGTTTGTTCTCCTTAGAGCAGAGAAGACCAAGAGGATATGAGATAGAGGTGTTTAAAGTCATGACCAGTTTAGATAGAGTAAATAAAGAGAAACTGTTTTCAATGGCTGAAGGGTCAAAAACCAAAAGGCACAAATTTAAGATGATTGGCAAATGAACCAAAGGCGACTTAAGGAAAAACCTTTTTACACAATGAATAGTTAGGATTTGGAATTCATTACCTGATCAGGTAGTGGATACAAATTCAATAGTAGCTTTCAACAGAAAATTGGATAAAATACTTGGAGGTAAAAATGCAGGGATATAAGGAAAGCGGGACTAATTGGATTGCTCTTCAAAAGAGCTGGTGCATACTTGGTCTAATGGCCTCCTTCTGTCCTGTACTTAATGATTCTTAAAAATTATGCTTTTCTTATACTGGTTTTACTTGAAAATCACATTAGGCTGCCCATATTTTGCACAATCTATACAATTGTTAATCAACTTCCATATTTTTACACTAAAATAAAAGCAAAATACTACGGATGCTGGAAATCTGAAATAAAAACAAGAAATGCTGGAACCACTCAGCAGGTCTGGCAGCATCTGTGAAAAGAGAAGCACAGTTAACGTTTCGGGTCAGTGAAGAAGGGTCACTGACTCGAAACGTTAACTCTGCTTCTCTTTTCACAGATGCTGCCAGACCTGCTGAGTGGTTCCATATTTTTACAGTTTGTGTGAACTATGTCTGTGCCTAAATTTTACTTGAAGTAGAAAAATGCAGGGATATGGGGAAAGAGTGGGCTAGTGGGGCTAACAGGATTGCTCTTCAAAAGACCTGGTGCAGACTTGATGAGCTAATGGCTTCCAGGAGTGCTGATGGAAGGTCATCAACGTGAAATGTTAACTGTTTCTCTCTCCACAAATGCTGCCCAATCTGCTGTGTATTTCCAGCATTTTATGTTTTTGTTGCAGATTTCCAGCATCAGCAGTGTTTTGCTTTTGTATGACTAAATTATTGTTGAGGTGCTGCTGGATGCTTGTTGCACTTTGGTGACTGTTCCTTTACAATTACTTTTGATGGCTCTGTTCCCCTCTTTTTAAAGGTACAGTTTCATCCAATCAAAAAGAACCTAGGAATATATGAGTACACCATTCAGTCCCTCAGATCGGTTCTGCCATTCAATTAGATCATTATATCTTCATTCCATCTACCTGCCTTGGTTCCATAACCCTTAATACAGTTGCCTAACAAAAATCTATTACTTTTAGTTTTGAAATTTTAATAGACCTAGCCTCAACAGCTTTTTAGAGGAGAGAGTTCCAAAATGCCACTCTCCTTTTTGTGAACAAGTGCTTTCCAATTTCCCTCCATAATGGCCTAGCTCTAAATTTTAAGGTTATGCCCCCTTGTTCTGGACTCTCCAACCCAAGGAATAGTTATCCTTAAAATTCTATCAAAGCTCTTAAACATCTTAAACACCTCAATCAGATGACTCCTTAATCCTCTATGTTTAATGAAATACAAACTTAGGCTTATGTAACCTGTTCTCAGAACCACCCCGGTATCATTCTGGTGGATCTGCAGTACATCTACCAGAAGGCCAGTTATATTGTTGCCATGGTGCTGTACCCAAAATGGAATTAAATACACCAGATGGGATCTAACCAGAGCTCGGTATAGCTATAACATAACTTCCACTCTTTTCTATTCCAGCTTCCTTGAGATAAAAGCCATTAGTTTTTTTATATTTTTCAAAGCTGTTGACTAGCCTTTGATGATTTATGCTCTTGGACCCCCTAAATCTCTTTGTTTATCGATGGTTCCTAGCTTCTTACCATTTAGAAAATACTCTGATCTATCTTTCTCAGATCCAAAGTGGATGACCTCACACTTACCTACCACAATTTTTCTGAATCACTGAATCTATTAATGTTCCTTTTCAACTTTCTGCTCCTATCTGTACATTTTAATATGCAACCTAATTTAGTGTCAGCACCAAACTTAGAGAAACACTCTGTTCCTTTATTCAAGTTATTTACACATGTAGTTAAAAGCTGAGGCCTCAGTATAGATCCCTGGGGATGCCAGCGGTCACAATTAATTAATTATAATCTGGAATTGAAAGCTAGTCTCAGTAATTGTGACCATGAAACTACCAATGATTGTAGTAAAGACCCATCTGGTTCAGTAATGTCCCTTAGGGAAGAAAATTTGCTGTCCTTACCTGGTCTGGCCTATGTGTGACTCCAGCCCCACAGCAATGTGATTGTTTCTTAACTGCCTTCTGAAATGGTCTAGCAAAGCCACTCAGTTGTACAAAATCACTACACAAAAGTTGAAAAGGAATAAAACATGATGGAACACCCGGCATTGACCTAAGCACTGGAAATGACAATGGCAAACCCAGCACTGTCGAGTCCCCCTTACTAACATCTAGGGGCTTGTGCCAAAATTGGGAGAGCTGTCCCACAGACTAGTCAAGCAACAGCCTGACACAGTCATATTCACAGAAACATACCTAACATCCAATGTCCCAGACGCCGTCATTACCATTCCTGGGTATGTCTTGTCCCAACGGCAGGACAGACTCACCAGAGGTGGCAGCATAGTGGTATACAGTCAGGAGGGAGTTATCCTGGGAGTCCTTAACATTGTCTCCAGACCCCATGAAGTTTCATGGCATCAGGTCAAATATGGGCAAGGAAATCTCCTGCTGATTATCACTCACTATCCTCTCTCAGCTGCTGAATCAGTACTCCTCCAAGTTGATTACCACTTGGAAGAAGCACTGAGGGTGGAAAGGGCACAGAATTTACTCTGGGTTGGGGACTTCAATGTCCAACACCAAGAGTGGCACCACTACTGCCCGAGCTGGCTGAATCCTAACGGACATATCTACCAGACTTAGCCTGTGGCAGCTGGTGAGGAAACCAACAAGAAGGAAAAACCTACTGGACCTAGTCCTAACTAATCTACCTTTTGCAGATGCATTTGTCCATGACAGTATTGGTAGGAGTGAACACCACACAATCCTTGTGAAAACTAAGTCTTGTCTGCAGCCACATGCCGTGAAAGAATTAAAAAAAAAACACTGATCTATGGCACCATTCTGCTAAATCTTCTTTGCACCCTCTCCAAGGTCTTGACACCCTTCCCAAAGTGTTTCTCCCAGAATAGACACAATAGTCAAGCTGACATCAACCAGTGATTTGAAAATGTTTGGCATAATGCTTTTGCATTCTGTGCCTCTGTTTATAAAGCTGAGCATCTCATATATGCACATCTGTTTATGTCCTCCTGAAGTATGCTCTTATCCTCCTCACTGTTTACTTCATTTCCAAGCTTTGTATAATCACCGATCTTTGAAATAAGGCCCCCTATACACAAGTCCAGGTCATTAACGTATATCAAAAAGCAATGGCACCAACATTGACTGCTGAGGAACACCATTGTGTACTTCCACTCAATCTGAAAAACAGCTGTTCGCCACTATTCTTTGCTTGCTGTCTTGCTGCCAATTTTGAATCCATGCTGTCATAATCCTTTAATACCATGGACCACAGTGTTTCTCGCAAGTTAATTATGTGCGACTTGATCAGGCATCTTTTGAAAGTCATTATACACATTAATTGCACTACCTTGTTCAACGCTCTCTGTTATTTAATTGAAAACGTATTTTTCAAAGTGATAATTGCAATTTTTCTGGCTTATGGTCTCTAGAAGTCTCTCCACTACTGCTGTAGGCTGACTGGCCTGCTGTTACCATGTTCCTCCTACTCCCATTTTTAACCCTCCAGTTTTCTTGCCATTCCCATATTCAGAGTTTGCAGGCAGAGCCTCCCTTATTCCTACTGTTATTTTCCTCAGCAACCTAGGAAGCATCTCTTGTGGACCTGTGACGTTTCAACTTTGAACACTGCCAACCCTCTAAGTGCCTCTTGTTTATCTATTTTTGTCCTAGCCAATTTCTCTATACCCTTCTTCTTTACTATGACAATCTTCTTCAGTGTTCTTATTTAGTACATGTTTCATCTCTGAGATAATGTGCTCTTTAGTAAAAGTTGAAGGCTCACTTAATAAATGTGTGTTTAAATTGCTGTTTTTGTAAGACAAAAAAGATTGTAAGTATAATTAAGATGCTGTATGTCAAGAAAATGAACAACAAAGTGCATTATATTCTAAACAATGGAGATAGCTTCCTCTGATTGAAGCTTTTCAGAAACACTTGAGGCTGAAGAGCACAACCCTAAAGCTAACTTTTTTCCCATTTGTTTGTACTTTTAGGTGGTCCAGCAGAAGAGTGAAGAGTGTGATCATATTCAATTCTTGATTGAGCAGAAAGGTTCAGAAGAAGAGGCTTTCTCCGAAGATTTGGATAGGTTTGAGGAGAATAGTGCCCAAGAATCCAGAATCAGTCCATACACTTTCTGCAAAGCATTTCCTTTCCACATTATGTTTGATAGAGAGTTTATGGTAACACAGTGTGGGAATGCAATATTTCGTGTGCTGCCACAGGTATGTATTCAGTAACATCCATAAGGTAATTATCAAATTGAAGCTTGACAACAGTTCAAACAAAAAGTCTTACATGGGGACATTTTCTGAGGATGCTTATCCCAATGCGGATTCGCACTCTGTCTCTCTCGGAGTGCAAACCAGAGAATCAGGCACAGTTGCTAGTTCACCAGAGTCAGTGCTAACGATTTTCTGCTCATAAATTTTATTGAAAATCAGGAGTACCCTCAGTGAGGTTCACTGACATCACCAGTTCCGATGAAGGGTCACTGACCTGAAACGTTAACTCTGCTTCTCTTTCCACAGATGCTGCCAGACCTGCTGAGTGGTTCCAGCATTTCTTGTTTTTATATCACTGACATCACCACCTGATTCTCTGAGTTGTGCTCCTATTATGTGAAACTCAGTGCTGGGAGCAGAGTCTTGGATAAGTTACCCTATTCCATCTGATATTTTGGCCATTAATAGTAACACTTTATAATTTTTAATTGTAACACAAATGTGAAACATACAGCTATAGTACAACATGAAATAATATCCCCGTGGGAACTATTTTAGAATGATTTCAGTGAGCGATTCCAAATAGCATATCACCATTCCGGCAACAATTTATAGAAAACCCTACAGCTCTTAATTCTGCAAAGTCTGGGAGAATTTCCTTGGAGCCTGTGACCCCAGTGGGGGCTTCATTTTTTGAGAAAGACAAGTTCACAGAAGTGAAGAGAGAAGTTCATTTTTTTTACAGCGAGAACAGAAAAAATTGCAGTTTTCAGGAAATCCGTGACCATCACTAGGAATAAATAAAAGGAGGGATGATATCTTAGAAGGTTCCTCAAACAAGGCCATATGGGTAGAACTTAAGAACAAAAGGGGGCAATCACTTGGCTGGGCATGTACTACAGGCCTCTAAACAGTCAGTGAGAGATAGAGGAACAGATGTGTAGGCAAATCTCAGAGAGGTGCAAAAATAATAGGGTAATAATAGTAGGGGATTTCAACTTACCTAGTATCAACTGGGATAGTCTTAGTGCAAAAGACTTAAAGGGGGAAGAATTCTTAAAATGCATACAGGAGAGCTTTTTGAGCCAGTACATAGAAAGTCCTACAAGAGAAGGGCAGTACTGGACCTAATCTTAGGGAATAAAGCTGGACAAGTGGTAGAAATATCAGTGGGGGAGCATTTCGGGGATAGTGGCCATAACTCTAAGATTTAAGGTAGTTATGGAAAAGGACAAAGATGGGCCAGAAATAAAAGTACTGAATTGGGGGAAGGCTGATTTCAATTTGATAAAACAGAATCTGACCAAAGTGGACTGGGAGCAGCTACTTGTAGGAAAGTTTACATCAGGCTAGTGGGAGTCATTCAAAGAGGAAATAGTGAGGGTTCAGAGCAGCATGTACCTTTTAAGGTGAAGGGTAGGACCATCAAGTCCAGGGAACCCTGGATGTCAAGGGCTATAGAGTATTGGATCAGGCTTATGGCAGATTCGGAGCACTGTAACACAGCGTAGGCATTAGAGGAGTACAGAAAGTGCAGGGGGGGGGGGTACTTTAACAAGTTATTAGGAGAGCGAAGAGGGGACATAAAAAAATATTGCAGGTCTATATAAAGGAAAATCCTAAGGCGTTTTATAAACATATTAAGGGCAAGAGGATAACCAGGGAAAGAGTAGGGCCCATTAGGGACCAAAGTGGCAATCTGTGTGTGGATCTGGAGGACACTGGTGAGGTTTTAAATGATTACTTTTCATCTGTTTTCACTGAGGAGAACGACGATGTAGGTGTCGAGATCAGGGGGGGATTGCGATGTACTTGAACATATTAACATTGAAAGGGAGGAAGTATTAGATGTTTTAGCGGGCTTAAAAGTGGATACATTTTTTTTAATGAGATACAGCACTGAAACAGGCCCTTCGGCCCACCAATTCTGTGCCGACCAACAACCACCCATTTATACTAACTCTACAATAATCCCATATTCCCTACCTGCACTAGGGGCAATTTATAATGGTCAATTTACCTATCACCTGCAAGTCTTTGGCTGTGGGAGGAAACCGGAGCACCCGGCGAAAACCCACGCAGACACAGGGAGAACTTGCAAACTCTGCACAGGCAGTACCCAGAATCGAACCACTGTACTGCCCACAGGTCCAGATGAGATGTATCCCAGACTGTTGTGTGAGGCAAGGGAGGTGATAGCAGGGGCTCTGACACAAATTTTCAGGTCCTCTCTGGCCACGGGAGAGGTTCCAGAGGACTGGAGGACAACGAATGTGGTATCATTATTCAAGAAGGGTAGCAGGGATAGACAAGGTAATTACAGGCCGGTGAGTCTATCATCAGTATTGGAAAAAGTTCTGAGGGATAGGATTAATCTCCACTTGGAGAGGCAGGGAATAATCAGGGATAGTCAGCATGGCTTTGTCTGGGGGAGATCATGTCTAACTAACTTGATTGAATTTTTCGAGGTGACTCGATGTGTAGATGAGGGTAAAGCAGTTGATGTAGTCAACATGGACTTCAGTAAGGCTTTTGATCAGGTCCCGCATGGGAGATTGGTTAAGAAGGTAAGAGCCCATGGAATCCAGGGCAATTTGGCAAATTGGATCCAAAATTGGCTTAGTGGCAGGAAACAGAGGATAATGGTTCTCTTTGCGAGTGGAAGCCCATGACCAGTGGTGTACCACAGGGATCGGTGCTGGGACCCTTGCTGTTTGTAGTGTACATCAATGATTTAGATGTGAATATAGGAGGTATGATCAGTAAGTTTGCAGATGACACGAAAATTGGTCGTGTCGTAAATAGTGAGGAGGAAAGCCTTAGATTACAGGACGATATAGATGGGCTGGTAAGATGGGCGGAGCAGTGGCAAATGGAATTTAATCCTGAGAAGTGTGAGGTGATGCATTTTGGGAAGACTAACAAGGCAAGGGAATATACAATGGATGGTAGGACCCTAGGAAGTACAGAAGGTCAGAGGGACCTTGGTGTACTTGTCCATAGATCACTGAAGGCAGCAGCATAGGTAGATAAGGTGGTCAGCAAGGCATATGGGATACTTGCCTTTATTATCCGAGTCATAGAATATAAGAGCAGGGAAGTTATGATGGAGCTGTATAAAATGCTATTTGGACCACAGCTGGAGTACTGTGTACAGTTCTGGACACCACACTATAGGAAGGATGTGATTGCACTGGAGACAGTGCAGAGGAGATTCACCAGGATGTTCCTGAGCTGGAGCATTTCAGCTATGAAGAGAGACTGAAAAGGCTAGGGTTGTTTTCCTTAGAACAGAGAAGGATGAGGGGGGACATGATTGAAATATACAAAATTATGAGGGGCATTGATAGTTTAGATAGAAAGAGACTTTTTCCTTTAGAGGAGGGATCAATAACCAGGGGGCATAAATTTAAGGTAAGGGGCAGGAGGTTTAGAGGGGATTTGAGGAAATAAATTTTCATGCCGAGGGTGGTTGGAATCTGGAATACACTGTGTGAAGAGGTGGTAGAGGCAGGAACCCTCACAACATTTAAGAAGTATTTAGATGAGCAGTTGAAACGCCATAGCATACAAGGCTACGGGCCAAGTGCTGGAAAATGGGATGAGAATAGTTCGGTGCTTGATGGCCAGCACAGACACGATGGGCCGAAGAGCTGTTTCTGTGCTGTATAACTCTGTGACACTAAAACTTGAGAGATATGCCAATTGTACAAATCCAAATTATTTGACTTAAATTAGTGATTGAATTTGGGATCTTCTTCATCTGTATAACCCGGTTCCATACTGTCAGCTGGTTGTACTCTTGGTTGAGTCAGAGTTTGTAGGCCAGATTTTAAATCATCTGTGACGGGGGTAATGGGGTGGGCAGTCACTTAAACCTGTCCCTTTGAGTAAGCATGATGATTTCCTGATGCAAAAACCGGCATGCACAGATTTTGAATAGTGCCAATGGAAAAGTTGTGCCAACGCAGTTACAGCCAAAGGAATAAAAAGTCCAGTCGCAACATGGATACGAAATTGGCTGAGTGACAGGAAACAGTGTGTAGTGGTCAATGGATGTTTTTTGGGCAGGAGGAATATTCAGAGTGGAGTTCCTCAGGGGTCAGTGTTGGCACCCTTGCTCTTCCTGATATATATTAATGACTTAGACCTTGGTGTACAGGGCACAATTTCAAGATTTGCGGATGATACGAAATTTGGAAGCATTGTGAACTGTGAGGAGGATAGTGAATAGTGTAGAACAGGGCTGTTCAAACCTTTTTGTGGTGGGAGGGCCACATTACAATTTTTGTCTTACAAGGGGGCCGGTGAAACAATTTTGGAAAGATAAAACATTAAAAATTCACCCTATTATTAATCAAAGCAACAACAAATGTACACTTTTGTGAAGAAGCTTTAAATGAGAAGACTAATTTTTGACTCACTTTCTCGTCACTGTGCTGGGCACTGATTTAGTGAGATACCTGGCAATTTTTGCTTGCACAACTAGTCAATGTTTGCCTGCACTCTTGATGTAGCAATGCGGAGTATTCCGGATAGATGTCATCCTGTCGGGAGTGATCTTGATCACTCTTTTCCTCTCTCTCACACTCTCTCTTCTCCCCCCCCCCCCCCCCGCCCCATTTCCCCTCTCTCTGTTGTCCCCCCCCCCCCCCATGTCGCTCACTCTCTGTGTCCTTCTTTCTCTCTTTGTCCCCCTCTTTCTCTCTTTGTCCCCCTCTTTCTCTCTTTGTCCCCCTCTTTCTCTCCCCCCTACCTCTCTTTGTCCCCCCTACCTCTCTTTGTCCCCCCTACCTCTCTTTGTCCCCCCTACCTCTCTTTGTCCCCCCTACCTCTCTTTGTCCCCCCTACCTCTCTTTGTCCCCCCTACCTCTCTTTGTCCCCCCTACCTCTCTTTGTCCCCCCTACCTCTCTTTGTCCCCCCTACCTCTCTTTGTCCCCCCTACCTCTCTTTGTCCCCCCTACCTCTCTTTGTCCCCCCTACCTCTCTTTGTCCCCCCTACCTCTCTTTGTCCCCCCTACCTCTCTTTGTCCCCCCTACCTCTCTTTGTCCCCCCTACCTCTCTTTGTCCCCCCTACCTCTCTTTGTCCCCCCTACCTCTCTTTGTCCCCCCTACCTCTCTTTGTCCCCCCTACCTCTCTTTGTCCCCCCTACCTCTCTTTGTCCCCCCTACCTCTCTTTGTCCCCCCTACCTCTCTTTGTCCCCCCTACCTCTCTTTGTCCCCCCTACCTCTCTTTGTCCCCCCTACCTCTCTTTGTCCCCCCTACCTCTCTTTGTCCCCCTACCTCTCTTTGTCCCCCCTGCCTCTCTTTGTCCCCCCTGCCTCTCTTTGTCCCCCCCCCCACTCTCTGTCCCCCCTGCCTCTCTTTGTCCCCCCTGCCTCTCTTTGTCCCCCCTACCTCTCTTTGTCCCCCCTACCTCTCTTTGTCCCCCCCCCCACTCTCTGTCCCCCCCCCCACTCTCTGTCCCCCCCCCAACTCTCTGTCCCCCCCCCCAACTCTCTGTCCCCCCCCCCAACTCTCTGTCCCCCCCCCCAACTCTCTGTCCCCCCCCCCAACTCTCTGTCCCCCCCCCCAACTCTCCGTCTCTTCCCCCCCCCCCCACTCCCTTCTCTCTCTCTCCGTCTCTCCCTTTGTGTGCCTCTCTGTCAGAGTTGCAGAGAGCAGGAAAGCTCAGCAGATGGTTGGTCAGTTTTTTTTAAAGATTGTAAGTCAGTTTCACAACTGACAGCTGCTGACATTGGGAACAGCAGTTTCCCAGCTTCTGACAGACTCAGTGTTTTCTGGCATGTTTCGATATTTTTTAAAAAAGCCTGCTGCAAAACCTTCCAAGCCAGTACAAATTTGGGAAACTGCTGATTCCACTCCCTGCACGTGTCAACTGTGAAACTGACTTGCAATCTTTTTAAAAAGCCGATCTGACAATGGGATATTTGACATCTCCATTCACAGATCCCTGGCAAGGATGGGGACCAGGCTTGGGTACATTTTACCTCCGCAGGCCAGACGTTGCACAACCCTGGTCTCGAACTTTAAAAGGACGCAGACAGGCTGGTGGAATGAGTGGACAAGTGGTAGATGAAGTTCAATGTGGAGAAATGTGAAGTGATTCATTTTGGTAGGAAGAACATGGAGAGACAATATAAAATAAAGGGTACAACTTTAAAGTCGGTGCAAGAACAGAGGAACCTAGTTGTATATGTGCATAAAAGTCATTGAAGGTGGCAGGACAGGTTGAGAGAAGGGTCAATAAAGCGTACCGTATCCTGGGCTTTATTAATCGGGGCATAGAGTACAAGAGCAAGGTGATGATGTTGAACTTGTATAAGACACGAGCTCGGCGTCAGCTGGAGTATTGCGTCCAGTTCTGGGCATCGCATTTAAGGAAACACGTGAAGGCATTGGAGACAATATAGGAAAGATTCACGCCAATGGTTCCAGGGATGAGGAACTTCACTTACGAAGATAGATTGGAGAATTTGGGACTCTTTTCCTTAGAGAATGCTGAGAGGACACTTGATAGAGGTATTCAAAATCATGAGTCTGGACGGAGTAGATAGAGAAAAACTGTTCCCACTTGTGAAAGGATCAAGAATGAGTGGGCACAGATGTAAGGTAATTGGCAAAAGAGGCAATGGTGACATGAGGAAAAACATTTTCACGCAGCCACTGGTTCAGATCTGGAATGGACTGCCTGAGAGTGTGGTGGAAGCAGGTTCAATCGAGGCATTCAAAAGGGAATTAGATAGTTACCTGAAAAGGAAGAATGTATAGGGTTATGGGGAGAAGGCAAGGGAATGGCACTAAGTGAATTGCTCACTCGGAGAGCTGGTGCAGGCACGATGAGCCGAATGGCCTCCTCTTGTGCTGTAACAATTCTGTGATTCTGGGAGCCGGAAGAGGCAACCTGCCCACTCTGTGTAATTGGCCAATGAAACATATCAACGGACTTGTTGATAACCTGTTTAAGGGCCAGACTTGGAGTTTGGTTCTAAATGGTGAGTTCAACGTGCCCGTCAGAACCATGACAGGGAGGAGGAGGCAGTGACATAGCGGGGACTGATCTGGAATAGTGGGACAGAGGTAAGAGTTACCATGGAAGGAGGAAGGCTGAGAGATGGCCCTCATTTACAGACAAGCAGTTGTGTTCAGTGATAAGAAATATCTTGCATATCTTTGCACTCTTGACAGGAGCTTTTTGGGCCAAGAGTGGGGGCGGGGCTGAGGTTTAGGCAGACTCCACAGTCCAGTGGCAACGAAGGAAGGGCATAAGAGAAAATCGGATCGAGTTTCTCGGAGCTTGGTCTGACCAGCGATGAGGAGCAACATGCGCTGGAGCAGAGGCAGACTCCTGGGCAGCAGCGGTACAGGGTTGAGGAACGAGGGACAGGAAGGTTCCAGAGTCTACACTTCACACAGTCTTCACCAGCACAATCGGGCATGTTCAGCCAACCTTCAAGTCCCAATCTCTGTCATTTTGCCAACATGAAATAGAAACACACAGGTCAGTCTTAGTGCAACAATTTTCCCAGTGCTTTATGGTTTAACAGTTGATTATTATTTACATCATAAACTCCTAAGTGACCCACAAAATGACATTACTGATGACCTTCCGGGAGAGCAGCGGACAGGAGCGGGACCTGCGGGAGGAACACGGAGCAGGGAGCTGTTAAATAAAGCCCGAGGGTCTTACCTTCCAGGAGAGTAGCGGCAGGAGTCCAGGCATTCCTGAGTTTGGGAACAAGAAGAGTGAACATTGACATCACAGGAAAGCTGGAAGGTGATTGGTTGGTGAGTAACTGCTGTTAGGGAGTATCAGTAAATAGCAGATTTAGTACAATACTGTTAGGGGGTGTGTGTAAATAGCTGGGTTGTAGTGTCTCAACAACTGGCAGACAAAAAAAGTTAAGTATTAATAACGAGGAACAAGTGAGTAAATGGTGAGTATTATCTTTTTGAGTCAGGTTTATTTTAACTCGTGAACTGTATTGATTAGTAGCAGGATTTGTCAGTATTAGTAAAGTTTTATTAATAGTTGTAAGGTGTTTTAGTATTGGTAAATTTTTTTTTTTAGCAGTAGCACAGAGTCAGCTAATAAATAAAGGAATGGTAGGGTTTCTTCAACTTCAAGAGTGTACCTCCTGTGCTATGGGGGAGCTCCAGGATGCTTCCCGTATCCGAGAGAACCATTTGGGCAGGAAGTGTTGTCAATTGCAGCAGGTTGAGCTCCGGGTTTTGGAACTTGAGCAGCAGCTGCGTCACTGTGGTGCATTCGTGAGGATGAGAGCTATGTGGATAGCATGTTTATAGATGTGGTCACCTCACAGCTTAAGAGTATGCAGGTAGAGAGGGAATGGGTGACTGCCAGGCAGTCAAAAAGAAACGGGCAGGTAGTGCAGGAGACCCCTGAGTGCATCTCCCTCTGGAACAGATATTCAGTACTGAATACTGATGAGACTGATGGTTCATCTGGGGAGTGCAGCCAGAGCCAAGTCCATGGCACCACAGGTGGCTCAGCTGCACAGTGGGGTACAGGGAAGACTGGAAGAGCCATTGTGATGTGATTCAATAGTCAGGCGCACAGACAGGTGCTTATGTGGCCGCATACGTGAATCCAGGATAGTGTGTTCCCTTCCTGGTAGCAGGGTCAAGGATGTCACTGAGTGGCTGCGGAGCATGCTGAAGGGGGAGGGTGAACAGCCAGCAGTTGTGGTCCACATCGGAACCAACAACATAGGTAGAAAGGTGGATGTGGTTCTGTAGTCAGAATTTAGGGAGCTAGGTATGAAATTAGCAAGCAGGACTTTGAAATGGTAATCTCCGGATTACTCCCAGTGCCACGCGCAAGTGAGTACAGGAATAGAAGGATAAGACTGATGAATGTGTGGCTGGAAAGATGGTGCAGGAGGGAGGGCTTGAGATTCTTGGGACATTGGGACTGGCTCTGGGGGAGATGGGACCTGTACAGGTCAGACAGGTTCCACCTGAACAGAGCCTGGACTGAGTTCCTTGCAAGATGTTTAGCTAGTGCTGTTGGGGAGGGTTGAAAATAGTTTGGCAGGGGCGTGGGGACCTGAGGGTAGACTCAGTTGGGACAAAATTAGAAATTAAAATGGAAGGCAGAAAATTAATGGATGAGTCTGTAAGACAGAAAAAACAAAGGTTAGAAAATTAAAAAAAAAAAAAAGTTTGGCAGTGCTCAATGGTATCTATTTCAATGCAAGGAGTAGAGCAAATAAAGCAGATGAGCTGAGGGCACAGATAGACACGTGGCAGTATGATATAGCTGTTACAGAAACATGGCTGAAAGAGGGACAGGAATTCCTGGTTACAGGGTTTTCAGGTGCGATCAAGAGGGGAATAAGAAAGGAGGGGGAATGGCAATTTTGATTAAAGAAACAATTACAGCTGTGAGGAGGGATGTTATGTTGGAAGGTGCATCAAATGAGGCCATATGGATTGAGCTAAGGGAAAAAAAGGGCAATCACACTGCTGGGAGTGTACTATAGACCCTCAAACAGTTGGAGATAGAAAAGCAGATATTTGGGCAAATCTCTGAGAAGTGCAAGAACATTAGGGCAGTAATAGGGGATTTTAACGCCCCCAAAATTAGCTGGGATAGTTTTAGTGTGAAAGGCATTGAGGGAGCAGAATTCTTGAGGTGCATTCAGGCAAACTTTTTTGGCCAGTATGTAGCAAGTCGGACAAGAGAGAGCTCAGTTTTAGACTTAGTGTTAGAAAAGAAGGTGGAAGGAGTGACAGTGGGAGAGGATTTTGGTGTTAATGATCATAATTCTGTCAGTTTTAACATAATTATGGAAAGGGACAAGGATAGAACAGGGGTTAGAGTTCTCAATTGGGGCAAGGCCAATTTTACTAAACTGAGGAGTAATTTAGCGAAAGTGAACGGGAAACATCTACTTGAAGGTAAATCAGTGTCAGAGCACTGGGAGGCAGCCAAAGGGGAGATTCAAGGGACCGCAGGGATCGGTGCTGGGACCCTTGTTGTTTGTAGTGTACATTAATGATTTAGACGTGAATACAGGAGGTATGATCAGTAAGTTCGCAGATGACACGAAAATTGGTGGTTGATGTAGTTTGCATGGACTTCAGTAAGGCTTTTGATAAGGTCCTGCATGGGAGATTGGTTAAGAAGGTAAGAGCCCATGGGATCCAGGGCAATTTGGCAAATTGGATCCAAAATTGGCTTAGTGGCAGGAGGCAGAGGATGATGGTCGAGGGTTGTTTTCGCGATTGGAAACCTGTGTGTACTGCAGGGTTCGATGCTGGGACCCTTGCTGTTTGTCGTGCACATTAATGATTTAGACCTGAATATAGGAGGTATGATCAGCAACTTGGCAGGTGACATGAAAATTGGTGGTGGTGTAAATAGTGAGAGGAAAGCCTGAGATTACAGGACGATGTAGATGGGCTGGTAAGATGGGTGGAGCAGTGGCAAATGGAATTTAATCCTGAGAAGTGTGAGATGATGCATTTTGGGAGGACTAACAAGGCAAGGGAATATACAATGGGTGGTAGGACCCTAGGAAGTACAGAAGGTCAGAGGGACCTTGGTGTACTTGTCCATAGATCACTGAAGGCAGCAGCACAGGCAGATATGGTGGTCAGCAAGGCATATGGAATACTTGCCTATATTAGCCGAGGCATTGAATATAAGAGCAGGGAGGTGATGATGGAGCTGTATAAAACGCTAGTTAGGCCACAGCTGGAGTACTGTGTACATTTCTGGACACCATACTATAGGAGGGATGTGATTGCACTGGAGAGGTTGCAGAGGAGATTCATCAGGATGTTGCCTGGGCTGGGGCATTCCGGCTGTGAAGAGAGAATGGATAGGCTAGGTTGTTTTCCTTGGAGCAGAGAAGGCTGAGGGGGGACCTGATTGAGGTATACAAAATTATGTGGGGCATTGATAGGATAGATAGGAAGAAACCTCTTCCCTTTGCGATCAATAACCAGGTGGCATAGATTTAAGGTGAGGGGTAGGAGGTTTAGAGGGGATTTGAGGAAAGCATTTTTCACCCAGATAGTGGTTGGAATCTGGAACGCACTGCCTGAAGAGGTGGTAGAGGCAGGAACCCTCACAATATTTAAGAAGTATTCAGATGAGCTCTTGAAACTGCATAGCATACAAGGCTATGGGCCAAGTGCTGGAAAATGGGATTAGGATAGATTGTGCTTGATGGCCAGCACAGATACTATGGGCCGAATGGCCTGTTTCTGTGCTGTATAACTCTATAACTCTTGAGGGATTCAGAGTAATCATGTTCCCACGAGGGAAAAGGGTGGGACAGCCAAATCTAGAACCCGTGGATGTCAAGGAGCTTACAGGGTAAGATAAGGCAGAAAAGGAAAGCTCATGTCTGACACCAAGAACTCAATACTGCAGAAAGCCGAGAGGCGTATAGAAAGTGGAGGGGTGAAATCAAAAAGGAAATTAGGAAAGCAAAGAGAGGGCATGAAAGAATATTGGCAAGCAAAGTCAAGGTGAACCCAAAGATGTTTTATCAATACATTAAGAGTAAGAGGATAACTAAGGAAAGAGAATGGCCCATAAAAAAACCAAAAAGGTAACCTATGTGTAGGGATGGAAGATGATGGCATTGTTTTTAATGAATACTTTGTGTCTGTTTCACAAAAGAGGGGGATGATGCAGATAATATAGCTAAGGAAGAGGGCTTTGAAGTATTGGATGTGATAAACATAGGGAGAGAGCATGTATTCATGGGATTAGCATCCTTGAAAGTTCATAAATCATCAGGGCCGATAAAATGTACCCCTGGCTGTTAAAAGAAGCAAGTGAGGAAATAGTGGAAGGTTTGACCATTATTTTCCAGTCCTCACTGGAGACAGGTGTGGTGCCAGAGGATTGGAGAACTGCTAACGTTGTACCACTGTTTAAAAAGGGAGCGAAGGATGGACCGAATAATTACAGGCCAATCAGTCTAACCTAGGTAGTGGGCAAATTATTGGAATCAATTCTGAGAGACAGGATAAACTGTCACTTAGAAAGGCACAAGTTAATCAAGGATAGTCAGCATGGATTTGTTAAGGGAAGATCTTGTCTGACCAACTTGATTGAATTTTTTGAAGAATAACAAGGAAGATAGATGAGGGTTGTGCAGTTGATGCGGTCTACATGGATTTTAGCAAGGCTTTTGACAAGGTCCCAGATGGCAGAATGGTTAAAAAAATAAAATCCTATGAGATCCAGTGAAATGCAGCAAGGTGGGTACAAAACTGGATCAGTGGCAGGAAACAAAGGGTAATTGTTGACTGGTATTTATGCGACTGGAGGGCTGTTTCCAGCGGCATTTCAACAGGGCTCAGTACTGGATCCCCTGCTTTTTATGGTCTATATTAACGATTTGGAGGTAAATGTAGGGGGCATGATCAAGAAGTTTGCAGATGACCCAAAGATTGGCTGTGTGGGTAGATAGTGAAGAGGATAGCTGTAGACTGCAGGAAGATATTGGTGATCTGGTCAGATGGGCAAAAACGTGGCAAATGGAATTCAACCCCGAAAAGTGAGATGTGAGGCATTTGGGGAGGGCAAACAAGGCAAAGGAATACACGATTAATGAGAAAATACTGAGAAGTGTAGAGGAAGTGAGGGACCTTGGAGTGAATGTCCACAGATCCCTGAAAGTAGCAGGACAGGTCGATAAGGTAGTTAAGAAGACATGTGGAATCCTTTCCTTTATTAGCCGTGGTATAGAATATAAGAGCAGGGAGGTTATTCTGGAACTGTATAACTGATTGGTTCGGCTATAACTTGAGTACTGTGTGCAGTTCTGGTCACCTCATTACAGAAAGGATGTAATTGCACTAGAGAGGGTAGAGAGGAGATATACGAGGATGTTGCCAGGACTGGAAAAATGATTGGATAGGCTAGGGTTGTTCTGCTTGGAGCAGAGGAGTCTGAGGGGAGAGGTGATTAAAATGTACAAAACTGTGAAGGGCATAGATAGAGTGGAGGTGAAGGGCCTATTTACCTTAGCAGAGAGGTCAGTGACTAGGAGGCATAGATTTAAAGTGATTGGTAGAAAGATTAGAGGGGAGATGAGGAAAGGTTTTTTCACCCAGAGGGTGGTGGGGGTCTGAAACTCACTGCCTGAAAGGGTAGTTGAGGCAGAAACCCTCAACTCATTCAAAAGAGTCTGGATATGCACTTCAAGTGCTGTAATCTGCAGGGCTACGGACCAAATGCTGGAAGGTGGGATTAGACTGGATGGATTGTTTTTCGGCCAGCACTGACATGATGGACCAAGTGGCTTCTTGCTGTGCCGTAAACTTTCTATGATATGGTGGCCTCTGAAGGCCACTCTTATAGGGTGCTCCCCCTGAAACTGAGTATGACGTGGAGGCAGGCTGCCCAATCGTGCCTGTCTGGGACTGAGAGGCCCATGATGATCGTTGTCGCCATCGTGGAGGTGTTGCAGTTGATCTCCAAAGGCTGCTGCACCAGCAAAGCTGTGGAGGTAGTCTCTGTCACAGGGCGTGACTCCACAGATGCTTTGCCCTTCAGAGGGGCCGAGGGAGGATGATGAAGGGGTTGGCCCCTCATCACCATCTTTTGTCTTCTCAGGCCTTTCATGGCGTCCTTAATTGCTGGAGGGGACCAGCAGCTGGGCCGCAGCTGGCATCCAATCCACACTTCTCTGCACCACTGACTGGTCAATGCTGCTGAGTCTGGCAGGCATCCTGTGCATGTCAGTATGCTATTCCTGCATCCACTCTGAGTGATGCTGCATATGGCTCTCCCAGGAGCTTGGCCACTTTCTCAAGGGACCAGCTCATGCTCAAAGCACTGAATGATTGTGAAGCACATGAGATGAATGGACTCCTCCATTCTCACCCCACAGCTACAAAGAGCTCAGGTCACTCTGACATGTGGGTATATATCTCGCGCTGGTTTTACAGGTAGAGCTGTCTGTCTCGTGACTCTCGAGGCACTGCATCTCTGCCCTGCTGAACAGGGCTGCGCCTATCCTCCAAGGGGGACTGGCCACAGCTGACTCTGTTCCTCTGAATCCTCCAGCTTTGATGTGATGTATGCTTCACACTGTGCCACTGTTTCTAATACAGCGTGAGAACCTACTCAGGTGGTGGAGGGTGCGCTGGTAAGATGTGACGGTGCAGGCTCCGAGGTCTCTTTCTCCTCTGACTCCTCAGCAATTTATTCTCCAAGCATGGACTCCTGCCCCTCTGCGGCTGGCCATGTGAGAGAAATAAGAGAAGATGGTGATGAAAGATCAGGACAGGACAGTCAACAGCTTTGGCTGCTTAAAATAATATGATGACAGCTGATAAAGTAAGGCATGGGGAACAGTGCCATACATCCCCTGAACCATGTGATGTTGGAGAACTGTTCATGCTTTCTGCAACGGAGTCCTGCCTCTCCGTCCCCAGCATCCCTGTGGCTGGATGCTCTGGCCATATCAAGGGCCTCCAATCGCGTCAGTATCATGAGCTGTGGCAGCCCACCTTCCGTTCTCCTGAGCGTTCAACTCCCTTTTGGTATGCAAGGTGAAGAACAATACCATTGGGACAATGTCTCCTTCCATATCCTCTTGCAGGTTCTCATTCGCAGACGATAATACAGTCTGCACTCTAGCCTCCTGACCAGCAGCACTAAGGTTTGAACCAATGCTTATGGGTCAGTAAAGCACCTGTGCACACACCTTTCCCATGAGGATAACTCTTTGTGCCCTCAGAACGCCCCTCTTTTTCCAGTCTGATGACTGCTGACTGGGAGGCATACCATTTGGGTCTCTCTTGACACTCACCTTGCCAGACCGAAGAAGATGATTGAAGCGTTTCTAGCACTGGCAGTAGCGAGATCGTCCTGACCACTCCTTTGCTACTGACCTCGTGTGCCACCTCCAGCCATGCCCTCTTGGTGAGTCTCGCGGGCCTTCCGGTGCCATTGGCTGGGAATAGAATGTCTCTGTGCACAGTCACTGCCTTTAGCAGCACCTCCAGTGAGTGGTCAGAAAAGCAGGAGGGGCTGCCCTGGCATGGGGCCCTTCCCTGCTCACTGCCCACTGTTGAGGTGTGCTTCCATTTTTTGGATGAACACAGGCACAGCAATGGCTGATGCCTGCTCTTTGAACTGGGCCCACTGCTGCCTCAGTCCCATCTCCTTCCTGTGCCCACCGCCAATTAAGCTCTTGCTGATTAAAAATTGTGACGTATGTGGATTTCCATGTCAGCACAGGGTTGGGACCCAGAAGTCATCACAATGTCGGGGTTCCAACCCGCAATTTGAAATCCCACCCTGTAGTTTCAAGTCCCATGCCAGAACTAAGTACAAAGATCTAGGCTGACACTTTAGGGCAGTACAGAAGGAGTGCTGCACTGTCAGAGGTGCTATTTTTCAGATGAAATATCAAACTGAGGCCCCATCTGCCCTCTTAGGCCGACATTAAGATCCTATGATTGTATTTTGAAGAAGAGCAGGGGAGTTATTCCCAATACCATGCCCAATATTTATCCATCAATCAACATCACAAAAACAAATTATCTGCTCCTTATCACATTGCTGTTTATGGGAGCTAGCTGTGTGCAAATTGGCTGCCGCGTTTCCTATGTTGCAACACTTTAAAAGTACTTTATTGGCTGTAAAACGCTTTGGGACATCCTGAGGTTGTGAAATGTGATATATATCCAAGTCTTTTTCGCACTAGATGGTGAATTCATCAGGGAGCTAAAACATTCTAAAATTGCACACGCCTTCTTTTCCTGCTCCCAAATTATGATTTTGCTTAGACACACCGTTTTCTCACTGCCATAGAACCAAAGAGCTTTATAGTACAGAAGAAGGCCATTTAGCCCATCATGTCTGTGCAGGCACTTTTCTGGAGCAATTCAAAGCTAATCCTGCTTCTCTTTACTATTCTTATAGCCCTTTATCTTCCTGTACTTTAAGCCGATTGATCTAATTTTCCCTTAAAAGAAGCAACACCAAGGGATTCCAAGCTCCGACATGGTCAATGTAAAGCAAGTTATTGAAGCAGCAGGGAGCATACTGTTGTCCAGGACCACTGATTTCTGATGCATTGTTGATGTACTCACGAAGCAAGTGAGGGAGAGAAAGGAGATCCTCTTTCCTTCTCGTGGGAAATGGGTGACCTGTCAAGTTAGATGGCAGTATTGGACAGAGTTGGATCAATAACAGACAGCATCATAGATCCATGGACCTGGCTGGAGTGCAGGAAAAAATGTAATGACCAGAATCCAAGGTAAGATGCACATTCACATCAGTTATTCTCTGTACAGCCTTGGACTACTGCACCTTACCACAACACTAGCAATCCTTCCCTTCCCCACTTTTCGTGCCTCTCCTCCAGTCACAATAGGGACATTACACTACACCGCATTCTGCTTGCCCCCACAAACACTTTTCCTTTGATCACAGTTGCTGCTTCTTCCTCTCAGCAGGCACACTATGCTAAACTGTCACACACGTCTTCAAATCCCTTCAAAGATGCACACATGAGCCCATTGCCTCTTCTTGTAGAAAAAGCTGATATGTAGCCAAAGGGTGACTTCAAGAAAAGGAGGAGGTTCCACTTCACTGTAAACCCTTGACACGAGTGGAGGAGGCATCCATTAAGAGGTCTCATAACATTGGAGATAGCGAGGCTATAGGCCATAAAGAGCAGGCATTTTCACTTCCTTTCTCATTTCTACTTAACGTATAGATTAACCAACTTGGCTATGTGTCACTCAGATGTTACTGCTTACCTTTGCCATTATGTGCTAACCCTTGACCATCGGCTCTTTTTCTAAATTCTTCAGGTGACTTGAAGTCTGCAGCCATACAGACTGAGAGAAAATCCCTTCCGAAGATACACTGTTAATTCTGTTACCCTTCCTGGCACTTGTACAGAAATTGACACCCAGGGTGGTATAGATCAGTGGTTCTCAAATTTTTTGGTTGAAGAACCCCTTTTCAAATAGATTGGTAATCATGGACTTCCATCTAAATTATAATATGACATAATACTCATTATAAATTGTTGCATGTAAAGTGTGTTTTAATAATGTTTTTAAGGAAAAACAGGTATTTATTTACAGGTTTCAGCAAGGTGGTGCGCCTGCCTCTCACTGTATCTATGACAGTTACGCTGAGCAGAACTGGGAAGCCAGGAGCACACAGAGAGCAGAGCACAGATAAAACACTAATGGAACAGGCAGGGAGCAGGGGGAGCACAGGAGCACCATGGGAGGGGAGTCTGGAAAGAGCAGGAGCAAGGAGAAAGCAGGAACACGAGGGGAGCAGGAGCACAGAGTACAGGAGCATGGGGGAAGCGGAGCAGGGGGAGAGAAGAAGCACAGGCAGAGCAGGGCATGCATCTGTTCATCCTTCACTCGCTTACTGTTGACCACAGCACCATAGGTAGTCGCACATATAAACTGGCCCTGCATTGTGGACCCCCTGGAAGATCTCTGAGACCAATTTGTGAATCACAGATATTTCTCGTGAGTTAAAAGGATCTGCACTGGTTAATTCATTCAGCACAAGTAAGCAGGGATAGGTACAGGAGGAAAGCACAGCCCAGGATATGGCTCACCAGACAGGAAGCTCACGACCTAGGTCTGTTGGAAAAAAAAATAGATGCAGGCTTTAGGGTCTCAAACTACAAAAGGGGAATTCTTTCTGGGCACCAGCAATTGCCTGAGTGCTGCCTGCCAGGAAACTTCTGCAATATGCCAAAGAGAGTGAAAGAACCCACTAGCAACTTGTATGGGATTCTCATGTGCCAGTATTTGCTCAGTGGTGGCATTCTTGCTTCCGAGTCAGAAGATCGTGGTTTCTAGCCCAATTCTTGAAACTTCTAGTCTAACACTTCATTGTAATACTGAGATAGCCCTGTATTGTCGGAGGTAGGAATATTAGGAACAGAAGTAGGCTGTTCATCTTAAATTTAGTTCAATTATATCATGTTGATATGCCCCTCAATTCCAATTACCTGCCTTTTCTCTATATCTTTTGATACTTCACTTCACAAAAATCTATTCATCTCAGTCTTGAAAGCTCCAATTCTCCTAATGGCAACTTTTTGGGATGAGAGTTCCAGATTTCTACCATCCTTTGTGTGGGAAAAAGTGTGTCTTGATGTCACTCCTAAATGGCCTAGCTCCAATTTAAAGATTTTGTCCCCTTTTTCTCTATTCCCCTGCCAGAGTAAATAACCCACTGAATTCTTTAAACTTTTTAAACACCTTGATGGGATCACCTTGCCATCTTTCATACTCAAGGGCATAAAGTCACGTTGATGTAGCTGCCTCAATAATTTAATCTTCTAAAGCCTGGTATCATTCTGGCTAATAATTACTATAATTCCTGTATACCTAATTTCCCCATCCTGAGATGTAGTGCCCAAAACTAAACACAGTACTCCAGATGGATCTGACCAAGGCACTATATTACTGAAGCATAACTTCCTTCCCTTTGTATTCCAACCCCTTTGAGATAATGGCCAACAATCCATTACCCTTTTTGATTGCTATTTGTACGTATCCACTAGCTTTTAGCGATTCGTGTACGGATTCCCAAATCTCTCTACTCCTCTACAGTTCCTAATTTTTCATCATTTAGAAAATACGCTGATTTTTCTTCCATGCATTTTTTTCCTATTCATTCATGGTACATGAGAATCACTGGTAAAGTCAGGATTTATTGCTCATCCCTAACTGCTCTTTAAAAGGTGGTGGTGAGCCGTCTTCTTGAACCACTGCAGTCCACGCGGTGAAGGTACACCTACAGTGCTGTTAGATAGGGAGTTTCAGGATTTTGACCCAGTGACAATGAAGAAACAGCAATATATTTCCAAGTCAGGATGGTGTGTGAATTGGAGGGGAACTTGGAGGTGGCGATTTTCCCATGCGCTTTCTGCCCTTGTTCTTCTAGGCAGTGAAGGTTTGGGTTTGAGAGGTGCTATTAAAAAAGCCTTGGTGAACCGCTGCAGTGTATCTTGTAGATGGTACAAAAGGCACAGTACATCAGTGGTGGAGGGAGTGAATATTTAAGATGGTGGATGGAATGCCAATAAAATGGGCTGCTTCACCTTGGATGGTGTTGAGCTTCTTGAGTGTTGTTGGAGCTGTACTCATCCAGGCAAGTGGGGAGTATTTCGCACTCCTGACTTGTGCCTTGCAGATTGTAGAAAGGTTTTGGGGAGTCAGAAGGTGAGTTACCCGCCACAGAACACCTAATCTCAGACTTGCTCTTGTAGCACAGTATTTATTTGGCTTGTCCAGTTAAGTTTTTGGTCAGTGGTGACCACCCCGCCCCCCCCCACTCCCCTGGATGTTGATAATAGGGGATTTGGTGATGGTAACTCTGTTGAATATCAAAGGGAAGTAGTTCGATTCTCTCTTGTTGGAGACGGTCATTGCCTGACGCTTATATGGTGCGAATGTTACTTGCTATTTATCAGCCCAAGCCTGAATGTTGTCTAGATCTTGCTGCATGCAGGCATGGACTACTTCATTATCTGAGGAGTTGTGAATGGAACTGAACACTGTGCAATCACCATTAAACATCCCTACTTCTGACTTTATCATGGAGGGAAGATCATTGATGAACCAGCTGAAGATGGTTAGGCCTGGGACTGCTTGAGGAACTCGTGTAGTGATGTCCTGAGGTTGGAATAATTGCTCTCCAACTACCACAACAGCTTCAGGAAGAAGTTTAATGATTACACACAAATGGTCAAGGTCAGTGAATGCCATATCCTACCAACCATGGCTGCCATGTTTCCTACATTACAACAGTGATATTTAGCCCCTCAAGCCTATTCCACCATTCAGTGAAATCATAGTTGATCTGTGATCTATATATACCCACCTTTACCCCATATCCCTTTGACAGACCAAAGGTGGCTACTGTGCAACAGTGGTTATCCACTGTCAACATGGCTCATGAATCTGATGGCCAATCCACGTAAATGGGCACAGCAGATATACAGCAAAGAGCCATATTGCCACAAGATATCTAATAGAGCAGACCACTGACATCCTGAAGTAATGATTTAGCTGCCTGGACTGCTCTGGAGGAGCCCTGCAGGACTCAGCTGAGCGGGTCTCAAGATTTATGGTGATATGCTGCACACTGCCCAACCTTGCCATCATGAGTGAACAGCCCTTATCACCACCTATCAGGCAAGAGGCTGAGGAACAGGAGCATGAGGAGGAAAAGATGTAAGAAGAGCAGGTGGACGAGGAGGAGGCAGTGGAGAAGGAAGCGGAAGACATGTTGCAACCTAAACAGCCCCTTCCTGCCTGGGCTCTAAGTGAATATATAATTAATAAGCAGTAACCATAACGTCTACTCCAATTCCCCATTCACCAACAGTCCCACACGCTTTGGGCTGGATTTTGTGCAGGAGGCGGGGCTCCCGGTGCCAGGCTGAAAAGGTGGGGGGGTCCCGGCCTCTGCATTTTGTTGACCTCCCTGTAACGATCCTCCGGTATTTTGGGGTCAAGGTTTTAGGAGGCGAGATCCCTGTCCCTTTAAAGACTTTATGGGGATGGGGAACCCACCTCCAAGAGCTGTCTGCCTATCAGAGGGCTGGTAGCTCAGCAGTATCAGCAGTGCCACTGGGAGCGGTGGCCACTGCTGGTACTGCAGAGGCTTCATCCCCAGACCCAGCGCTGGAACCCCAGAGGTGGGGCTGCCGGGGCCAGTGTGGAAGGCCCGGCAAGGGGAGGAGGGTATGGGGGTGGTCATTCGGTCCAAGGGGAGAGGGTCCAGTTGTTCCGAGCCTCAATTGGCCTCTGAGTGGGAAGGTGGTTGTTGGCCTGTCTCAGCCCCAGGAAGATTGGAACCGGGAATCCTGGCGTTGGGTTCCGTGGCGGGCGGTACCGCTTTGATTCTCTGCCCCTCCTGCCATGAAACCTGCCTTCTGGACGAGCACAAGATCTGACCCTTTAATTTTTCTCTGTCAACGACCATCTTATCGTCCTCTTTCCCACAATGCAAAAATAAAAGCCTGCACAAAATATCCACTCCAATCTAAATTCATAAATTAAATCACGCCATAGTACGTACAAAAATAAAATATTCATCTTCGTGCATTGCCATAGTGTCTCTCCTGTGTGCCTTTGTGTGTCCTAGTGCTCCCATGAGGTGCTTTCCCAGTGGCTACAGCATGGCTGGTGGAAGGCTGCAAATAGCCACCTTGAAATGTTCCGGGTCTAGTAGGCCTAGCTGTAGACTGGGATTGTCCAAGTTTGGGCTGGCTGGCAGATGGGCAATATCAAGGGCACTGGCAGAGTGGCAGTGGCAGGAGCACAAATACATACAGCATGTTCATACTGCAAGCTACAGTTTTAGTTTGAGATACAGCACTGAAACAGGCCCTTTGGCCCACCGAGTCTGTGCCGACCATCAACCACCCATTTATACTAATCCTACACTAATCCCTTATTCCTACCACATCCCGCACCTGTCCCTATATTTCCCTACCTAGACTAGGGGCAATTTATAATGGCCAATTTACCTACCAACCTGCAAGTCTTTTGGCTTGTGGGAGGAAACCGGAGCACCCGGCGGAAACCCACGCAGACAAAGGGAGAACTTGCAAACTCCACACAAGCAGTAGCCAGAATTGAACCCGGGTCGCTGGAGCTGTGAGGCTGCGGTGCTAACCACTGCACCACTGTGCTGCCCTACTTTGACAACCACAGGCATGCAGTCCTTGTCCTGCAGTGATGTTGAAGTTGTGGCTGCAGTAGGTGGAAAAATGGAACGCTTTTGCTCAGTATTGGTTCTAGCGCCCCATGAATCAAAGCCCTGTCTTCCACACCACTCTTTGAACCTTGGATTCAACCCTCTGATCTTTTCAGTCTTTTGCCAATCTAGGTGTGGCTCAGGTAGTAATCCAGTTTTTTTCCCTTTGAGGTTATCCTCTTTAGTTTGGTCCCTAGCTGTTCAAACACCCTCAACAGAACAACATCTTCATTCTACCTATGTCATTGGTTCCTACATGAACAGCAACATCTGGATCTACCCTCTCCCACTCCAAGGCATTTTCCAGCCACAAAGAGGTATCTTTAACGAATCCTGGACAGAGTTCTGTACCTGTTGGATAAGGGCAATGGCCAAGGCTGCTCCATCACTAAAGCTGGGGTCGCCATACCTGCCTGATTTGTAGTCACAACCTCCTGTCCCTCACCTCTAACCAGACCTGTACCACTTGCTAATCTAAGGGGTGAGACTTCTTCCTGGATCAAAGTATCCAGGTAACTCCCTCTCCAATGCCCCACCTCAGATTCCAGCTCAACAACTCTGAGTTAAAGTTCCTCAAGATGCAGACAATTACTGCAGATGTGGTTGTCTGGGATTGAAATGCTGTGCATAAGCTCCCACATGCTGCATATGTGGCACACCACCTGCACTGCCATCCCTGTATAAATTTGTTTTAGTTTAGTTTAGAGATACAGCACTGAAACAGGCCCTTCGGCCCACCGAGTCTATGCCGACCATCAACCACCCATTTGTACTAATCCTACACTAATTCCATATTCCTACCACATCCCCACCTGTCCCTATATTTCCCTACCACGTACCTATACTAGGGGCAATTGCTAATGGCCAATTTACCTATCAACCTGCAAGTCTTTGGCATGTGGGAGGAAACCCACGCAAACACAGGGAGAACTTGCAAACTCCACACAGGCAGTACCCAGAATTGAACCCGGGTCACTGGAGCTGTGAGGCTGCGGTGCTAACCACTGTGCCGCCCATATTTATTTATGTAATTAGTTAGTTTATGTATTTAATTAACTTAGCTTATAGATTTTGGTCTTAATTAATTATTTTGTTTTTTATAGGTAGATTAAATTCAATATTTACCTGTAACACGAACCACTACAACTATTGGCAGCAAAAAGCAACACTTCCTTCCTCCTCTGCACCAAATTCCCAACTTTTGCACTCATTTTGTGATGCACTTCGTTTTGTGACCATTCTGTACCGACCACTTTGCAAGTTTAAGTAAATACAACTGTGGAATCTATTCTCTGTTTAATGTAACAGATTCTGATGACCAGAAAAATGATGCCATTCTAAGTTTTTTTTTTTTTTTTTTTTTTTTATTCATTCATGGGAAGTGGGCGTCACTGGCTATGCCAGCATTTATTGCCCATCCCTGTTTGCCCTTGAGAAGGTGGTGGTGAGCTGCCTTCTTGAACCGCTGCAGTCCATGTGAGGTAGGTACACCCACAGTGCTGTTAGGAAGGGAGTTCCAGGATTTTGACCCAGCGACAGTGAAGGAATGGCGATATAGTTCCAAGTCAGGATGGTGTGTGACTTGGAGGGGAACTTGTAGGTGGTGATGTTCCCATGCATCTGATGCTCTTGTCCTTCGAGATGGTAGAGGTCACGAGTTTGGAAGGTGCTGTCTAAGGAGCCTTGGTGCGTTGCTGCAGTGCATCTTGTAGATGCTATACACTGCTGTGACTGTGTGTCGGTGATGGAGGGAGTGAATGTTTGCAGATGGGCTGCTTTGTCCTGGATGGTGTCCAGCTTCTTGAGTGTTGTTGGAGCTGCACCCATTCAGGCAAGTGGAGAGTATTCCATCACACTCTTGTCTTGTGCCGTGTAGATGGTGGACAGGCTTTGGGGAGACAGGAGGTGAGTTACTCGCCGTAGAATTCCTAGCCTCTGACCTGCTCTTGTAGCCACGGTATTTATATGGCTACTTCAGTTCAGTTTCTGGTCAGTGGTAGCCCCTAGGATGTTGATAGTGGGGGATTCAGTGATGGTAATGCCATTGAATGTCAAGGGGAGAAGAAGGTTAGATTCTCGCTTGTTGGAGATGGTCATTGCCTGGCACTTGTGTGGCGCAAATGTTACTTGCCACTTATCAGCCCAAGCCTGGATATTGTCCAGGTCATGCTGCATTT